>NC_139147.1:26860413-27261350 GCF_964270905.1 Leucopleurus acutus
TATCAGTTTTATTGACCTTCTCAAATAACCTGCTTTTGTTTTTATTGATTTTCTCTCTGTATTTCTCTTTGTGTTTCTCTCCCTGTCTTTCTTTCTCTGTCTGTATACTGTATCTCTCTGTCTCTATCTCTGTCTCTCTCAGCCTTTCTCTCTCTCTCTCTGTATATATATAGTTATATATACTTTATTTGTTTATTGATTTATGCTCTTTTTAAAATTTTGCTTACTTTGAATATTATCCACTCTTTTTTTTCTAATGTCTTATTGTGAAAGTTTAGTATGTTGATTTCAGCCTTTTCTGTTTTTTTTTCTTATATAAACATTTAAAGCTATAATTATCCTTCTATGAACTGCCTCCCACAAATTTTGATATAATGTGTTTTCATTTTTATTTCATATATTTTCTAATTTCCTTTGTGATTTCTTCTTTGACCCATCAATTATTTACAAGCATGTTGTTTTGTTTAAAAATATTTATGGACTTTCCATATACTTTATGTTATTGATTTCTAGTTTAATTTAACTGTGGTCAGACAACATACTTCTAATATTTTCAAAATTTTATATTCATCGAGACTTGTTTTATGGCCCCAAATATTTTCTATTTTGGTAAATATTCCAAAAGAATGTGTATTTTGCTGTTTTATTAATCTCTAGAAATTTGACTTTGATTTTTAAAATTAAAAAAAATTTCCATGTCTCTCCTTATCATGTCCACTTTCATCCACTTTCCTAGACATACAAAGCATATTTGTAGTGACTATTTTAACATTCTTGGCTACTAATTCTTTCATGTGTGTTATTTCTGCATCTGTTTGTACTGAGAGATTCTTCTTTTGCTTCTTCGCAGTCCTGGTATTTTCCTGACTTGATGTCACATTGTGAATTTTATATGTGGTGTGCTACAGTATTTGCATTTCTTTTAATATGTTTTGGACTTTATTCAGGGAAGCAGTAAGTTACTTGGAAACAAGTTGATCTTCTCTAGGTGTGGCTTAAAACAATACCTCTCTAAGGACTCTTGTGCCCCATGATGTAGGAAGCTCTCCACTCTGAATGTATGAATTAGGCTCATGCTCATAACCGAAGCTCAAGGGGAACTCTCTGTAGACTTCTGAGGTTTGCTCTTGTGTATCTGTCTCTCTGCCCTAGAAATCTGTGGCATCTTGACCTTTCTGGACTCTGAACTTGTCTTTCAACTCAGGAATACCTGCAGATTCTCTTTCAGTTCCCTTTCCCTCTACTGTATTGTGGAAACTTCCCTAGACAGCAGGGTGGGGCAATCATAGGTCTTACCTTGTTTTGTTTCCGTTCCCTCCAAGGATCATTGTTCTGTACTGCCTATTGTCCAATATCTGAAAACCACTGGTTTTTAAAAAAAATATTTTGCTGGGCTTTTTTAGTTGCTTAAGGCAGTATGGTAAATCTTAGACCTGTTACTTCCTTATTCCTGGAGGCAGAAGTAAAAACAGATCACTTTTTTAAATGCTATTCTTACCCTAGACATAATGAGAAGTCTGCTTCAAGTGGTTCAAATTTAGAAAGCATCAAGTGACCAATTATTTTTAATGCTGTTGTATATACCTTCAATACGTTTAAAGTCTTTTTTTCTATTCTACCCATTGTAGAAGACAACCTAGGTTAAATCCAACTTGCGACATACTTGGTGTCTACACCTGTGCAGTTGAACATCACAGGAGAAACACACACAGGTAGGAGAACTGTCCCCCCTTAAAATCCATAATCATTAACATATATCTATTAAGGTAGAAGACTAATACCAAGGTTATTAAAGAAAATAAAACAGTTAACAGAACAAACTGAAGAATCTTACAGAATCTTTATCTTCATAACTGGACACAGTAAACTTTGCAGAAGTGAATTTAATACACACAGTTCCTTTCAAACCTATGTGTTTGCAAAAAGCCTTAGTGCAGAAACTATTTCTGGAAACTGATTCAGACACATGGGGCGGTGAAACAAGCTCATTTTGGCACATGGGATCCTGAGGACATCAGAGCAATTAGAAGTGGAGGTTAGAACTGAACCAAACTGGTGGGTAACATTAGATCTATTGCCTCCACTTGCAGATATTTGTTAGACATGTGAAATCAGAGCCTAGCTACTGGCCCAGGGCGGAGTCCCACAGAACTGTTAATTAATGGGAAAAAAAAATGGACTATGTTAAAAAAAAAAAGCTTTTAATAGAAAATAGACTATGTTTTTTTTTAATTACAGCTACAAATGTTATGAAACGTTAATTAAAACATGATTGATATTTAGACCAAAAAAATCTTTAAATAAAAATATTTGAATAATTATGCTTCCCTTGAATGTAGTCTCTGCTTCTTATCCATAGTAATTTATTTGTTCCCTTTAAAGTACATTTATTTTGTTTTTATTTTTTTATTTTTTAACATCTTATTGGAGTATAAGTGCTTTCCAATGGTGTGTTAGTTTCTGCTGTATAACAAAGTGAAGAAGCTATGCATATACGTATATCCCCATATCTCCTCCCTCTTGCGTCTCCCTCCCACCTTCCCTATCCCACCCCTCTATCTGGACACAAAGCACTGAGCTGATCTCCCTGGGTTATGGGGCTGCTTCCCACTAGCTATCTATTTTACATTTGGTAGTGTATATATGTCCATGACACTCTTTCACTTCATCCCAGCTTACCCTTGCCCCTCCCTGTGTCTACAAGTCCATTCTCTATGTCTGCGTCTTTATTCCTTTCTTGCCCCCATGTTCTTCAGAACCATTTCTTTTTTTTAGATTCCATATATATGTGTTAGCATATGGTATTTGTTTTTCTCTTTCTGACTTACTTCACTCTATATGACAGACTCTAGGTCCATCCACCTCACTACAAATAACTCAATTTTGTTACTTTTTATGGCTGAGTAATATTACATTGTATATATGTGCCACATCTCCTTTATCCATTCTTCTGTCGATGGATACTTAGGTTGCTTCCATGTCCTGGCTATTGTAAATAGAGCTGTAATGAACACTATGATACGTGATTCATTTTGGATTATGGTTTTCTCAGGGTATATGCTCAGTGGTGGGATTGCTGTGTCATATGGTAGTTCTATTTTTAGTTTTATAAGGAACCTCCATACTGTTCTCCATAGTGGCTGTACAAGTTTACATTCCCACCAACAGTGCAAGAGGGTTCCCTTTTCTCTACACCTCTCCAGCATTTATTGTTTGTAGATTTTTTGATGATGGCTATTATGATTGCTGTGAGGTGATACCTCATTGTAGTTTTGATTTGCATTTCTCTAATGATTAGTGATGTTGAGCATCCTTTCATGTGTGTGCTGGCAATCTGTATATCTTCTTTGGAGAAATGTCTATTTAGGTCTTCTGCCAAATTTTGGATGTGGTTGTTTGTTTTGTTGATATTGAGCTACTTATAAACTTAGGAGATTAATCCTTTGCCAGTTGCTTCATTTGCAAATATTTTCTCCCATTCTGAGGGTTATCTTTTTGTCTTGTTTATGGTTTCCTTTGCTGTGCAAAAGCTTTTAAGTTTCATTAGGTCCCATTTGTTTATTTTTGTTTTTATTTCCATTACTCTAGGAGGTGGGTCAAAAAAGATCTTGCTGTTGTTTATGTCAAAGAGTGTTTTTCCTATGTTTTCCTCTAAGAGTTTTAAAGTGTTTGGTTTTACATTTAGGTCTTTAATCCATTTTGATTTTATTTTTGTGTATGGTCTTAGGGAGTGTTCTAATTTCATTCTTTTACATGTAGCTGTCCAGTTTTCACAGCACCACTTATTGATGAGGCTGTCTTTCCTCCATTGTATGTTCTTGCCACCTTTGTGGTAAATTAGGTGACCATATGTGCATGGGTTTTTCTCTGGGCTTTCTATCTTGTACCATTGATATATATTTCTGTTTCTGTGCAAGTACCATACTGTATGATTAGTGTAGCTTTGTAGTATAGTTTGAAGTCAGGGAGCCTTATTCCTCCAGCTCCGTTTTTCTTTCTCAAGATTGCTTTGGCTATTCGGGGTCTTTTGTGTTTCCATACAAATTGTAAAATTTTTTGTTCTAAATCTGTGAAGAATGACATTGGTAGTTTGATAGGGTTTGCATTGACTCTGTAGATTGCTTTGAATAGTATAATCATTTTCACAATACTGATTCTTCTAATCCAAGAACATGGTATATTTCTGCATCTGTTTATGTCATCTTTGATTTCTTTCATCAGTGTTTTATAGTTTTCTGAGTAGAAGTCTTTCACCTCCTTAGGTAGTTTTATTCCTAGGTATTTTATACTTTTTTTTGCAGTGATAAATGGCAGTGTTTCCTTAATTTGTCTTTCAGATTTTTCATCATTAGTGTATAGGAATGCAAGAGATTTCTGTGCATTAATTTTGTATCCTGCTACTTTACCAAATTCATTGATTAGCTCTAGCTGTTTTCTGGTAGCATCTTCAGTATTCTCTATGTATAGTATCATGTCTACTGCAAACATTGACAATTTCACTTCTTTTCCAATTTGGATTCCTTTTCTTTCTTTTTCTTCTCTGATTGTTGTGGCTAAAACTTCCAAAACTATGTTGAATAATAGTGGTGAGAGTGGGCAACCTTGTCTTGTTCCTGATCTTAGTGGAAATAGTTTCAGTTTTTCACCATTGAGAACGATGTTGGCTGTGGGTCTGTCATATATGGCTTTTATTATGTTGAGGTAAGTTCTCTTTATGCCTACTTTCTGGAGGGTTTTTATCATAAATTGGTGTTGAATTTTGTCAAGATCTTTTTCTGCATCTATTGAGATGATCATATGGTTTTTCTTCTTCAAGTTTTTAATATGGTGTATCACATTGATTGATTTGTATATATTGAAGAATCCTTGTATCCCTGGGATAACTCCCACTTGATCATGGTTTATGATCCTTTTAATGTTTTGTTGGATCCTGTTTGCTAGTATTTTGTTGAGAATTTTTTCATGTATATTCATCAGTGATATTCGTCTGTAATTTTCTTTTTTTGTAGTATCTTTGTCTGGCTTTGGTATCAGGGTGATGGTGGCCTCATAGAATGAGTTTTGGAGTGTTCTTCTCTCTGTTTTATTTTGGATGAGTTTGAGAAAGATAGCTGTTGGCTCTTCTCTAAATGTTTGATAGAATTCGCCTGTGAAGCCATCTGGTCCTGGGCTTTTGTTTGTTGGAAGATTTTTAATAACAGTTTCGATACTGTGATTGGTCTGTTTATTATTTCTATTTCTTCCTGGTTCAGTCTTGTACGATTGTGCTTTTCTAAGAATGTGCCCATTTCTTCCACGTTGTTCATTTTATTGGCACATAGTTGCTTGTAGTAATCTCTCATGATCCTTTGTATTTCTGCAGGGTCAGTTGTTACTTCTCCTTTTTTCATTTCTAATTCTATTGATTTGAGTTTTTTTTTTTTTTTCTTGATGAGTCTGGTTAATGGTTTATCAATTTTGTTATCTTCTCAAAGAACCAGCTTTTAGTTTTATTGATCTTTGCTATTATTTCCTTCATTTCTTTTTCATTTAGTTCTGATCTGATCTTTATGATTTCTTTCCTTCTGCTAACTTTGGGGTTTTTTTGTTCTTCTTTCTCTAAATGCTTTAGGTGTAAGGCTATGTTGTTTATTTGAGATATTTCCTGTTTCTTGAGGTAGGATTGTATTGCTATAACCTTTCCTCTTCGAACTGCTTTTGCTGCACGTCATAGGTTTTGGGTAGTTGTGTTTTCATTGTCATTTGTTTCCAGGTATTTTTTGCTTTCTTCTTTGATTTCTTCAGTGATCTCTTGGTTATTTAGTTGTGTATTGTTTAGCTTCCATATGTTTGTATTTTTTACAGGTTTTTTTCCTGTAATTGATATCTGGTCTCATAGTGTTGTGGTCGGAAAAGATACTTGATGCAATTTCAAGTTTCTTAAATTTACCAAGGCTTGATTTGTGACCCAAGATATGATCTGTTCTGGAGAATGTTCTGTGAGCACTTGAGAAGAAATTGTATTCTGTAGTTTTTGCGTGGATTGTCCTATAAATATCAAGGAAGTCCATCTTGTTTAATGTATCATTTAAAGCTTGTGTTTCCTTATTTATTTTTATTTTGGATGATCTGTCCATTTGTGAAAGCAGGGTGTTAAAGTTCCCTACTATGATTGTGTTACTGTCGATTTTCCCTTTTATGGCTGTTAGCATCTGACTTATGTATTGAAGTGCTCCTATGTTGGGTGCATAAATATTTACAGTTGTTATATATTCTTCTTGGATTGATCTCTTGACCATTATGTAGTGTCCTTCTTTGTGTCTTCTAATAGTCTTTAGAAAATAGACTATGTTAAAAAAATCTTTTATTAAATTATGTTGCTTTTTATTCATGCTAATATTTTACCAAAGGTAGAAGATAGTGTTTTATGTTAATATTTCAGTTGCATTCCATTTCACGTGGGATTGAGTCACCATTAACTTGGTACAAAATAAATGTGCATATGCACATCATACTCCTTTGCTCATTTCTTTCCTAATTCTGACATTGACAGCTTGAGCATGTAATAATGCTGAGACATATACTCCTAGGAAATGTATGAACTTTTGAAATCTACTTAAAATTAAACAAAACAAATACTTTGTTGAGGGTAAAAATAAACTCTAGATTCAGGCTGAAACAACAAAAATGGTGACTTAAAAATGTGCTTGTCTTTTTTTTTAGGTTACAGTGTTTCATACAATCCTAATTTTGCTAAATTCAGCCATATTTTAGAGTTACATTCAGGCAGAGAATAGAAAATAGCTAAGCTGTAAATTCTAGGGACAGTGTCAATGTCTTATTAAATGTATTTACTGAGAACTAGAAGTTTTAACACCACTTTCTCTTCCAAAATCTTTTATGTTAGATAAGATCTTTGATCATTGGTGCCTCGACTCAGGCAGTATTGTAAGATTCTCTTGAGACAAAGGTTTATTAGAGAATCTAAGGAATTTTCATTGGTCAAGTAACGTTAGGGTGGGCCTGCCTGCAGTGGAGCTGTGGCAGGAGGTCTCTTTTCTCCACTAAAGAAGATATGAGTTATTATTTGCTACTTCTCACCATCTAAGGAAGTTAAATTTATTCATAATATGATCTCATCAGCCACTATCATGTCTGGCAGGTAATGCTGTTAAAACACAACTGACCAAGAACATATTTTCTACTAAGTAAATGTACTGCAGCTGCAAAAAGTGAAGTGACTTCTTGCCCATTGTCAGTTACTGAGTCAGCACAGGACCAGGGATGGAAATAGAAAATTCAATAACTTATATATCTTCAATATTTTTGTAGCACACAGAAAACTAGTTCATGAGATGAATGACATACAACATACTGAGTCTTCGTTCCCCGCTCTAGATTGCATTAGCTTACCTTCATTGGTTTTTGCCTCAATTTAATTTTACTTATTAGGTCTGTGAAAAACATGGCCATGTCCTTGGGGCCTGTGGACATGCACACTGAAACGAATCAATTATTTGAAATGCCACAGTATAAATACTATCAGAATAAGCTCCTTGGGAGAAGAAAGGTGTTATATAATTCAAAGCAATTTATAAATATCTACTTTCAGACACAGTTTGAGACATGACCCAAACTTCTTTGAATGGGGTTTAAATAGAACTGCTGATATGATTCCATTTTCTTTTGTTTCATTCCTATAGTAATGTTAAGTCATCAGAGTTCAAGTGTTTCCTCTAATATTTGTAGAACAGTATAAAAATATTGTAATTACTTATAAAGGGATATATATAGAAAATTACTTTGACTCAGATAGCTCTAGGTTATAAAGTAGAGATTTATTCCCACTGGGATAGTGCAATCTTTATTGAAATTTCTGTGCTGTTCTTTGAGTCAATACTTAACATACTTATAAAATAATATTCTAAAGTGAATGCATTTTAGGTATTATGCAGATATAATCAAAGTTCTAATATATTGTTATCAAACATAATTAGGAATGTCAGGGAAGAGAATTCTGAAAGTCAACGTAAGAGAAATTGCAAAGAAGACTTCTACAACAATGCATAAATAAGTGGAATAAAAATATTGGTTAAAATAAGTTTATGTAAGTATTAAGGAAACTGTAATTACATAGTTATTGAATTAAAGGACCCATCTATACAGACATAAGGAGGAAAAGAAAATAATTAAAACTCTATGTACCCTGAAAAGTAAAGTAATTTACTATCAAGGTGGCTATAAACTATAATTACAATTATAAGCTGACATTGCTAAAGTATGCAGTTTTCAATGTTAACATTGTGCTATGTGCTAGACAAATCAAGATCACACATCTCTATTCTAAAGGATATCAGTATTCACAAACTAGTGAGAGAAATAGAGAAGAACTAATTACAAAAAGTGGAATAAATATATTTTTCTGAGAGAGGTATGCAAAGGATTTTATGGGGTCTCAGAAGAAGTTATCAAATCTAGGTTAGTTTGGAAATGAGGCTTTGAAGAAGCTTTGTCTGGAATGTAACTGGAAAAACATGCAGGAATTACATTTTAAAAATGTGCCTGGCCTGGCATGTTAAAAATAAACCATATCCTTAATTTTATTATTATTGTTACTGTTATTATTACTGTTATCATCATCTAAATGTAATGATGACAAAGACATTCTACTGAGGTTAAATCACATGTGTAAAGTATGAAAATAAGAGATAGCATGGCGCAGTTGAAAAATGCCAAGTATTACATGTGAAGTATGTAAGGCGTGAAGAAGGGATGGGAAAACAATGAGGTTGGAGAGAAACATCAATTCAGATTCTGAATGCAGAGCTTAGATTTTTATATCCAAAGTAAGTGAGAAACTTTGAAAGGATGATACAAAGTGAATCATATTTTATTTGCCAGTTTGTTATTACTATTTAACTTAAAAAGTAACATATTCCTGTGATGAAAAATAATCATATTATTCAAAAGGAAATAAAATGAAAATTAAATATCTTCCTTCTTATACCTATCATACCTCTCAGTCCAACTTCCCATTTTCAGACATTTTTAGTTGATTCTCTTTTAGGTCTCTGGAGGCTTACAATCTGTGTAGAGACTCCTCTTGTATAATGCTTCAAAACATCTCATCCCCCACATTTTCCAGCCTCTGCTCTGGCAGTCAGTTCTGTGTAGGTTTCCACTAGCCTCATGCAGATGTAATCTGAGAGCATCTCATCTTGGCCCTATGCTAACTTGTTCCCTGTGCCAAGGCTTACTGATGCTACAGAGAACCTACTCAGCACTCATATGTGGAACACAGATGTGTGGGGACTCCAAGCCCATAGGGCCACTATGAGCCAACAGTAGCTGGGAGTCAATACCTAACTGACTCATTTCATAAAAATTGCTAGATGATCTGGCAGGAAAGGACACTAGTTGCCTGAAGTGGTAGCCAAATTCATTGTTCATCCTTGTATTAGCTTTTCCTACTCTCCTCCTTCACAACCCCTATGACTAACTCCTACTTCCTGAGCTTACTTAACAAATAAATTACATGCACACACAACCCTGCCCCAGGCTGTGATTTGTGGAGAACCCATACTAAGACACTAGTTCTAGGAATAATAGCACACACTCTGTATGGGAATTTGGAACAGGATCATTTGCTGTTAAAAAAGGAATAGTAATCCTGTCCCTGATCTTAAGAAAATGAAGATCTCTCCAGTCCTGTTGTAGCATAAAAATACTGAGTCTCACCTATCTTAGTCAGGATTCTCCAGAGAAACGACAAATAGGATGTGTGTATGCATAGAGAGATTTATGTTGAGGAATTGGTCTCACAATTATGGAGGCTTGCGAATCCACTTCTTGTAAGGCAGGTCTAGTGGTTATGAATTCCCTCAGGTTTTGTTTACCTGGGAAGATCTTTATCTCTTCTCTAATTCTGAAGGACAGTTTTTCTGGGTACAGTACTCTTGGTTGGCAGTTGTGTTTTTTTTTTCCCTTCAAATCAGTACTTTGAATGTATCAACCCACTCTTGCCTTGTCTGCAAAATTTCTCCTGAAAAATCTGCTAATGGTCTCATGGGGTTCCCTTGACTTTAATAAATCGCTTTTCTCTTGCTGTTTTTAGGATTTTCTCTTTATCTTTGACTTTTTTTTAACATCTTTATTGAGATATAATTGCTTTGCATTGTTGTGTTAGTTGCTGCTGTATAACAAAGTGAATCAGCTATACGTATACATATATCCCCATATCTCCTCCCTCTTGCATCTCCCACCCACCTTCCCTATCCCACCCCTCTAGGTGGTCACAAAGCACTGAGCTGATCTCCCTGTGCTATGTGACTTCCCACTAGCTATCTATTTTACATTTGGTAGTGTATACATGTCAATGGCACTCTCTCACTTCATCTCAGCTTACCCTTCCCCCTCCCCATGCCCTCAAGTTGATTCTCTGCATCTGCGTCTTTATTCCTGTCCTGCCCCTAGGTTCTTTGAGTTCTGATAACTTAATTACAATGTGGTTTTTGTATAGACTTCTTCAGGTTCAACCTATTTAGAAACTTTGGGGCTTCATAAGTCTGGATGTACATTTCCCTCTGCAGATTTGGGAAGTTTTTAGCCATTATTGCTTTGAATAATCTTTCTGCCCTCTCTTTCCCTCTCTTCTCCTTCTGGGTCTCCCATAATGTGTGTATTGTTTCTCTTGAAGGTGTCTCATTAGTCTCATAGGCTATCTTCACTCTTTTTTGTTTTTCTTTCTTTTTGCTTCCCTGACTGGATAATTTCAAATGACATCTTTGAATTCACTAATTATTTCTTCTACTTGATAGAATCTGCTGCTGAAGTTCTATATTGACATTTTCAGTTTAGTCATCGTATTCTTCAGTTCTAAGATTTCTGTTCAGTCTTTTTTATGGTTTCTATTTCTCTGTTGAACTTCTCATTTTGTTCATGCATTGTTTTCCTGATTTCTAATTGTTTATCTGTGTTTTCTTGAAGTTCACTGGACTTCCTTAAAATGACTATTTTGATATCAAGTAGTTTATGGATCTCCATTTCTTCAGGGTCAGTTACTGGAGCTTTATTAGTTTCCTTTGGTGATGTCATGTTTCTCTGCTTCTTCCTGACCCTTGTATCCTTGCATTGGTTTCCTTGCATTGGACTTTACAGGCTGGCTTTGGCAGCAGAAGGCACTCACCTATCACCTGGCCTAGGATTCTGAATGAGTTAGCTGGCAGTCTCCATAATTGGGTGGAACCTATTACTGGGGGCTATGGTCAGTGAATGGGGCCTGCTGATCAGATTCTAAGGTTGTGAGGGACTTGTTACTAGGGTTAATGGTCAGATGGAACCCACTGTCAGTGTTCCACAGTTGGTCAGAGCCTGCAGCTAGGGCTCCATAGTCAGGTGGGGCTGGTTAGTGAGGCTCCACAGTCAGGCAAGCCACTGGCAGGGATCCATAGTGAGGTGAGTCTACTGATGGAGCCTTGCCAGTTGGGCAAAACCAGTAGATAGGGGTCTGAAGTTATGTTGGTGGGATTCCAAGGTTGGGCAAGGCTACTGATGGGATTCCTTTGTCAGATGAAGCTGCTGGCAAGGCTCTGTGGTGAGCTCAGGCTCCATGGTGAGCTCCGTGGTGAGCTCTGTGGTGAGCTCCATGGTGAGCTCTGTGGTGAGCTCAGCTCACATGGTGCTCCATGGTTGGGCAGAGCCAGTAGGCAGGGCTATGTGATCCTGAGGTTCCTGAAAGGGCTCCTGACAGGACTCTGTGGTTGGGTATGCCTAGTAAGGGGTCCAGTTAGTTGCAAGGCTGCTGGCAGGGCTCCCTTGTGGGACACAGGCTACTGATAGCCTCCATCACTGGGTGGGGTGGCTCTGGGAGTTCTTGGCCTTTTGGCATCTGGAGAGCCAGGGGAGGCTCTCTGGTTGGGTAAAGCTGGCAAGGACTTGGAGGGACTTCAGTTTGGTAGGGCTGGCAAAGCCACTGGTGGAGGTCAGTGGGCTGGTGCCAAGATTCACACTTGCTGGCAGCTGAAAGTTCTGATCCTTTTATTTGTTCCTAGCTCCCCTCAGGCAAGCTAGCCATGACAAATCCCCTAGTGTTCTGCATGAATTTATATATAAGTGAGCCACTAAGGCAGTGTCAAATGCTGAGGAAGTTGGATGTCTACCTTGGTCTCTCTTTCACCTATAGCAGAAACTGTGGTCCCAGGGGCTCCTTTTCGGCACTGTGCTGTGGTAGATTGAGGGATAAGTGATATGGATAAAGTACTCTTCTTACCCATTTTGATGCAGTTTTTCTCATTTATTTTTGCTCCACTGGTGTGTTGTAACGTTTCCCCTGGGTTCCATAATTCTCACAAATTCTCCCTCTCACCCTCATTCATATATAGTTTCTGTTGGGGGTGGAGACTAGGACCCAGGACTTCGTATTCTTCAATCTTGCTCACATCATTGAGAGTGGCAATTCCAAATATGTAGGGTGGACTGGCAGACTGGAGACCCAGGAAGAACTGTTGCTACAATTTATGCCCGAAGTTTTGCAGGCTAGGAAGATTCAATGTTACAGTTAAGTCCAAAGACTTCTGGCAGAATTTCTTTTTTACTTGAGGAAGGTCAGTCTTTGCTATGATTTGATGAGGTCCAACCACATTATATAGGGCAACTGGCTTTACTCAAGGCCCACAAATTTAAATGTTAATCTCATCCAAAAGCATCCTCACAGAAACATCTAAAATAATGTTTGGCTACATATCTGGGCATCATTACCTAGTCAAGTTGACACATAAAATTAACCATCACAATCACACACCTGGGATGGATTTAAATGAAAGTGTAGGGAGAAGAGAAAGTATTGGGTTATGCAGAAACTATTGCACTTGAATGGAAGGGGACAAGGGACAGTTTAAGGATTGTGGAACTGTCTGGTTACTGTAAACTACTTTGGATGCACTGAAAAAAGAAAATGACTAGTTCATTTTAGTTAATGATCAACTCTAGGCATACTGTCAAAACTAGAGTTGCTATATGGCAGCTTCTAAGGACGTTTTCACCTGTATTTGCAGGGAACATTTTTCTGAAAAATTAGGCCCAGCATCTAATTGTAAGTATAGCAGAGCAATAAAGAATGCATAGCCTTAATGGTTGCCTGGTGTCAGAGACAAGGCCTTGATAAGAAGGGACGGTGAACTAGAATCGTGGGGAGAAGACATTAGGACTGGCAAACTTGGCACTGTTGAACAGCCAGGTTGCCCTTAGTTCTCTGTGCCAGCAAATAATCTGCATACTAGAGGGGAAAAAAAGGCTACTCTTGATTGGAGAACCTGTAAAAGCCTCAAGAAAAACAAGTATCTCAAAACTTGATATTTTGTAAAGTCTGCAACTTCTGCCCTTGCCAGTCCCCATCATGATAAGAGAAAATAGCTAGAAAATAAAGTTCTTGCTATGGGCGAAAAGAGCTCACAAACTAAAGAAATCTGAAGATTTGGCTAACATGTGCCATCAGGAACCAGAGGAAAATGTGTGGGATCTTGAGGATGTTAGAATTCATCCTAAGTTATAAGCCTGGGTAGGGAAGAACTCATTGCTTTAATCTGTTTTAATTAATTGTTTAATACTCATTGTATTTAATCTGCTTAAATATACCTCAGAATGGCTTCTTATACATTGGACATAACAATGATCTTCAATGATAAAATGGAAATACTGGGACAACTTTGACATAGTAATAAGCAAGGGGCCAGAAAGCTCAGGAAAATGGGAATGTTTGAACGGTTTCATTATGTGAGACCAGAGAACATATCTACTGGCTGTTTCCCAGGAGGTCCCAGAGGACGTTCTCTTTGCTTAGACAATAAGAAATGTACTAGTGAGAACTATACAAGCGTCTTGGAGAATTAGTTGTAGCTAACATCTGGAGGTTGAGATTAGGAGTAGAAGATGATGCTATGAGACTGGGCTCCCAAGAAACAAGGATAATGGGGTTCAAGAATGATGGAGGCCAGCTTGAAACACAAAGTTTGCAGAGATAAATTAGATACAATTACTAAAATGTGCAGCAGAATTGAGAATACTGAATGCTCAGATTTCCCTAAATTTTCTGTGCTAGAGAAAGAGTCTGCATGCTAGAGAAAAACAATCAGGATATTTTGTCTCAGAACGATTTCTGGGTAAAACTAAAAGATTACAGTGTCTCATAGCACATGTTATTCCATCAGTTAAATATAGTACTATCTGACTTATGTTAACAACAACAAAAACAGAATGTCTGGTGAGCAGAAGTCTGAAGTTAGACACTGCAATGGAAAAATCACAGTGCCTCACCCAGTTTCCTGATGTAAGTCAATTCACACACCCAGCACCCATTGATTGAAAAGAGGCCAGATTCCACTGAGAAAAGTCTTTGCAACATCAACACATTAATTTCTGAGAGAAATTCTAATTTTTCCCCAGCTGGCTATAGTTATTTACCAAGTGAGCTATTCTGGGGAAAGGGTAATACCTAGACTCTATGATGATTGTTTGGATAAAAATCTGAGATAACACTGATAACAGAGGACCCAAAATGTCATTATGGTCCTCTGGATAAAGTGGGAGCTGATGGAGTCCAGGATATAAATGGCACTCTGGCTCAAGTTACTTTCTTGATGAGTTCAATGGTCCATGTATCTACTCCGAGGATATTTCCATGGCCACTGAGTATATATTTTATGACTGGCAGAACTCTAAAATTTATTTCCTGACCTGTGAAATAAGTGCCATCATTGTAGGAAGGGTCAAGTGGATACCCCTTAATCTGTTTCCTGTTTCCCAGCAAAAACAGAAAATCAGAAGCAACAATACATCCCCAGAGGAACTACATAGATTAGTGCTACTGTGATTGAAAGGATTGTGGAGAGAGGAGTTGGCAACATCATATCTCCATTTAATTTTCCTCTATGGCTCCTGCAAACACAAATTGATCATGACAGATTAGGATGCAATAACAGAGCATTAAACAAATGGTACTCTCAGTTCCTTTATTGGATATGGTATCTTTAGTAAAAAATATAAACACAACCTCTAGTACTTCATATTATAGCTATTAATTTGGTGAATGTAATCTTTATAATGCCAATCAGTGGACGGTTAAATTCAACTTGTTTTCACTTAGAAAGAACAGTTTGTACACATTCACTTGCCTGAGGTCTTTTGCTTTTGATGAGATTCTTGATTGTGTTGACATTAGATAGAACACATGTTGGCTTTACCAATGGGCCTGGGAGTGGATGGATAAATGTTTTCCTGTTTCATTTCCTGGGAGAGTAATGTAAACTAATTTTTCTAATGTTCCTCAGAAACGCATTAGAATTGAGTTTTAATCACCTGTGATGGTAGCCAACTCAATAACCTGCTCATATGTTTGCTTTTCATTCCTCTCTGTTTCACTCACTGTTTTGCTCATTCTTGGAATTACTTCTCAAATAAACTACATTTATTAAAGCCTTAGTCTGAAGCCCTGCTTTGGAGGAAACCAGACTAAATATTTCACTACAGGACTAAATAATAAATACCTTTATCTTGAGACATTATATTCTTCCCATTTGAAAGAGAATTATTTTAGCATTTTTTCTCTTCCACCTTGATAGATATATTATCATTATAAATTCATTCACTGGTTTCTTGAAACACATTAAAATGTATTTATAATTTATTTAAGGATTTTCAAATTTAGAAAGTTTCTACTAACTTTCACTATGTAAAATGAAAACAGTACTTTCTTCTTTATTTTTAATAGACCTTTATTGGAGTATAATTGTTTCACAATACTGTGTTAGTTTCTGTTGTAAAACAAAGTGAATCTGCCATATGCATACATATGTCCCCATATCCCCTCCCTCTTAAGCCTCCCTCCCACCCTCCCTATCCCACGTCTCTAGGTCATCGCAAAGCACTGAGCTGATCTCCCTATGTTATGCTGCTGTTTCCCACTAGCTATTTTACATTCAGCAGTGTATATATGTCGATGCTACTCTCACTGCACCTCTCACTTCCCCCTCCTGATCCCCGTGTTCTCAAGTCGATTCTTTGTGTCTACGTCTTTATTTCTGCCCTGCCACTAAGTTCATCAGTACCATTTTTGTTTTTTTTTTTTTTTAGATTCCGTATATATGAGTTAGCATAAGGTATTTGTTTTTCTCTTTCTGACTTACCTCACTCTGTACTACAGACTCCAGGTCCATCCACCTAACTACAAATAACTCAATTTCATTTCTTTTTATGGCTAAAGTAATATTCCATTGTATATATATGTCCATCTGTCAATGGACGTTTAGGTTGGTTCCATGTCTTGGCTATTGTAAATAGTGCTGAAATGAACATTGTGGTACATGACACTTTTTGAATTTGGTTTTCTCAGGGTATATGCCCAGAAGTGGGACTGCTGGGTCATATGATAGCTCTATCTTTTGTCTTTTAAGGAACCTCCATACTGTTCTCCATAGCGGTTGTATCAATTTACATTCCCACCAACAGTGCAGGAGGGTTCCTTTTTCACCAAACCCTTTCCAGCATTTGTTGTTTCCAGATTTTTTGATAATGGCCATTCTGACTGGTATGAGGTGAGGACTCTTTGTAGTTTTGATTTGCATTTCTCTAATAATTAGTGATGTTGAGTAGCTTTTCATGTGCCTCTTAGCCATCTGTATGTCTTCTTTGGTGAAATGTCTATTTAGGTCTTCTGCCCAGTTTTTAAATTGAATTGTTTGTTTTTTTGATATTGAGCTCCATGAGCTGTTTGTATATTTTGGAGATTAATCTTTTGTCCATTGTTTCATTTGCAAATATTTTCTCCCATTCTGAGGGTTATCTTTTTGTCTTGTTTATGGTTTCCTTTGCTGTGCAAAAGCTTTTAAGTTTAATTAGGTCTCATTTGTTTATTTTTATTTCCATTACTCTAGGAGGTGGGTCAAAAAAGATCTTGTGGTTGTTTATGTCAAAGAGTGTTTTTCCTATGTTTTCCTCTAAGAGTTTTAAAGTGTCTGGTCTTACATTTAGGTCTTTAATCCATTTTGGTTTTATTTTTGTGTATGGTCTTAGGGAGTGTTCTAATTTCATTCTTTTACATGTAGCTGTCCAGTTTTCACAGCACCACTTATTGATGAGGCTGTCTTTCCTCCATTGTATGTTCTTGCCACCTTTGTGGTAAATTAGGTGACCATATGTGCATGGGTTTTTCTCTGGACTTTCTATCTTGTACCATTGATATATATTTCTGTTTCTGTGCAAGTACCATACTGTCTTGATTAGTGTAGCTTTGTAGTGTAGTTTGAAGTCAGGGAGCCTTATTCCTCCAGCTCCGTTTTTCTTTCTCAAGATTGATTTGGCTATTCGGGGTCTTTTGTGTTTCCATACAAATTGTAAATTTTTTTGTTCTAAATCTGTGAAGAATGACATTGGTAGTTTGATAGGGTTTGCATTGACTCTGTAGATTGCTTTGGGTAGTATAATCATTTTCACAATATTGATTCTTCTAATCCAAGAACATGGTATATTTCTGCATCTGTTTATGTCATCTTTGATTTCTTTCATCAGTGTTTTATAGTTTTCTGAGTAGAAGTCTTTCACCTCCTTAGGTAGGCTTATTCCTACGTATTTTATTCTTTTTGTTGCAATTGTAAATGGGAGTGTTTCCTTAATTTCTTTTTTCTGATTTTTCATTGTTAGTGTATAGGAATGCCAGAGATTTCTGTGCCTTAATTTTGTGTCCTGCAACCTTACCAAATTCATTGATCAGTTCTTGTAGTTTTCTGGTAGCATCTTTAGGATTTTCTATGTATAGTATCATGTCATCTGCAAACAGTGAGAGTTTTACTTCTTTTCCAATTTGTATTCCTTTTATTTCTTTTTCTTCTCTGATTACCATGGCTAGGACTTCTAAAACTATGTGGAATCAGAGTGGTGAGAGTGGACATCCTTGTCTTGTTCCTGATATTAGTGGAAATGCTTTGTGTTTTTCACCTTTGAGTATGATGTTTGTTGTGGGTTTGTCATAATGGCCTTTATTATCTTGAGGTAGGTTCCCTCTATGCCCATTTTCTGGAGAGTTTTTATCATAAATCAGTGTTGAATTTTGTCAAAAGCTTTTTCTGCATCTACTGAGATGATCATATGGTTTTTATTCCTTAATTTGTTAATATGGTGTATCACATTGATTGATTTGCATATTTTGAAGAATCCTTACATCCCTGGGGTAAATCCCACTTGATCATGGTGTTTGATCCTTTTAATATGTTGTTGGGTTCTGTTTGCTAGTATTTGGTTTAGGATTTTTGCATCTATGTTCATCAGTGATACTGGTTTATAATTTTATTTTTTTGTGATATCTTTTTTGGGTTTGATATCAGGGTGATGGTGGCTTCATGGAATGAATTTTGGAGTGTTCCTCCCTCTGCAATTTTTTGGACAAGTTTAAGAAGGATCAGTGTTAGCTCTTCTCTAAATGTTAGGTAGAATTCTACTGTGTAGACATCTGGTCCTGGACTTTTGTTTGTTGGAAGACTTTTAATTACAGTTTCAATTTCATTACTTGTTATAGGTCTGTTTATAGTTTCTCATTCTTCCTGGTTCAGTCTTGGAAAATTGTATGTTTCCAAGAATTTGTCAATTTCTTCATGGTTGTCCATTTTATTGGCATATAATTGTTTGTAGTAGTCTCTTAAAATCCTTTGTATTTCTGTCGTGTCAGTTGTGATTTCTCCTTTTTCATTTCTAATATTATTGTTTTGGGTCCTCTCACTTCTCTTCTTTTTGAGTCTGGCTAAGAGTTTATCAATTTTGTTTATCTTCTCAAAGAACCAGCTTTTAGTGTTATTGATCTTTGCTATTGTTTTCTTCATTTCTATTTCATTTATTTCTGCTCTGATCATTATGATTTCTTTCCTTCTACTGACTTTGGGTTTTCTTTGTTTTTCTTTCTCTAGTTGCTTTAGGTGTAAGATTAGATTTTTTATTTGAGACTTTTCTTGTTTCTTGAGGTGAGATTGAATTGCTATAAACTTCCCTCTTAGAACTGCTTTTGCTGTATCCCATAGGTTTTGGGTCATTGTGTTTTCATGTCATGTATTTTTTAATTTCTTCTTTGATTTCTTCAGAGATCTCTTGGTTATTTAGTAGGTCACTGTTTAGCCTCCATGTATTTGTGGTTTTTACAGTTTTTTTCCTGTAATTGATTTCCAATCTCATAGCATTGTGGTAAGAAAAGATGCTTGATACAATTTCAATTTTCTTAAATTTTCTGAGGCTTGATTTGTGGCCCAAGATGTGATCTGTCCTGGAGAATGTTCCATGTGCACTTGAGAAGAAAGTGTATCCTGCCACTTTTTGGTGGAATGTTCTTTAAATATCAATTAAATCTTTCTGGTCTATTGTGTCATTTAAAGCTTGTGTTTCCTTATTTATTTTCTGTTTTGATGATCTGTCCATTGGTGTAAGTGAGGTGTTAAATCCCCTACTATTTTGTATTACTGTCAATTTCCCCTTTCATGGTTGTTAGCATTTTCCTTATGTATTGAGGTGCTCCTATGTTGGGTGCATAAACATTTATAATTGTTATATCTTCTCCTTAGATTGACCCCTTGATCATTATGTAGTGTTCCTCCTTATCTCTTGTCACAGTCTTTATTTTAAAGTCTATTTTATCTGATACGAGTTTTGCTACTCCAGCTTTCTTTTCATTTCCATTTGTATGGAATATCTTTTTCCATCCCTTCACTTTCAGTCTGTATGTTTCCCTAGGTCTGAAGTGGGTCTCTTGTAGACAGCATATTTATGGGTCTTGATTTTGTATCCATTCAGCCAATCTGTGTCTTTTGGTTGGGACATTTAATCCATTTACATTCAAGGTTATTATCGATATGTACGTTCCTGTTATCATTTTCTTAATTGTTTTGGGTTTGTTTTTGTGAGTCCTTTTCTTCTCTTGTGTTTCGCACCTAGAGAAGTTTCCTTCGAATTTGTTATAAAGCTGGTTTGGTGGTGCTGAAATCTCTTAGCTTTTGCTTGTCTGAAAAGCTTTGATTTCTCTGTCGAATCTGAATGAGATCCTTGCTGGGTAGAGTAATCTTGTTTGTATGTTTTTCTCTTTCATCACTTTAAATATATCCTGTCACACCCTTCTGGCTTGCAGAGTTTCTGCTGCAAAATCAGCTGATAACATTATGGATATTCCCTTGTATGTTTTTTGTTGATTTTCCCTTGTTGCTTTTAATACTTTTTCTTTGAATTTAATTTTTGTTAGTTTGATTAATATGTGTCTTGGTGTGTTTCTCCTAGGGTTTAACCTGTATGGGAGACTCTGTGCCTCCTGGACGTTGGTAACTATTTCCTTTCCCATGTTAGGGAAGTTTTCCACTATAATCTTTTCAAATATTTTCTCAGACCCTTTCTTTTTCTCTTCTTCTTCTGGGACCCCTATAATTAGAATTATCATGCATTTAATGTTGTCCCAGAGGCCTCTGAGATTGTCTTAAATTCTTTTCATTCTTTTTTCTTTATTCTGCTCCTTGGCAGTTATTTCTACCATTTTGTCTTCCAGCTCACTTATTCATTCTTTTGCCTCAGTTATTCTGTTATTGATTTCTTCTAGTATATTTTTCTTTTCAGTTTTTGTGTTGTTCATCTCTGTTTATGTGTTCTTTAGTTCTTCTAGATCTTTGTTAAACATTTCTTGTATTTTCTAAATCTGTGCCTCCATTCTATTTCTGAGATTCTGGATCATCTTTACTATCATTACTCTGGATTCTTTTTCAGGTAGATTGCCTTTTTCCTCTTCATTTATTTGGTCTTATAGGTTTTTACCTTACTCCTTCATCTGTGACATATTTTTTTGCTGTCTCATTTTCTTTTCCTTTTTTTTATGAGTGGGATTGTGTTCCTGTCTTACTGGTTGTTTGGCCTGAGGCTTCCAACACTGCAGTTTGTAGGCTGTTGGGTAGAGCTGGGTCTTGGTGCTTAGGTGAGGACCTCTGGAAGACCTCACTCTGATGAATATTCCCTGGGGTCTGAGGTTCTCTGTTAGTCCTGTGGTTTGGACTTGGAGCTCTCACCACAGGAGCTTTGGCCTGACCCCTGGTTCATGAGTCAAGATCCTGTAAGCTACGTAGGGCAGCAAAAAAAAAAAAAAAAAGGAGAACAATAACAAAGTAAAAAATAAAATTAGCCCCTGAAACTAACAGCTATGTTAGAAAAAATATAATATAAAAATATAGATGAAACAACAAAAAACAGAACCACGATAGTAAAAAAAGAGTAGGAGAGAAAAGAAAACGTGGAAAAAACCTTGGCTGTGGAGGGCAGGGCCTAAGCAGGGGTGAGGGCTGTTCAGTGGGCAGGGCCTATGCTTAGGACCTACAGGGCTCGAAAAGGTGGGAAGGGGGTGTTGCGGGTGTGTGTGGGGGTTTGGGGGGTGTGGGGGGTGAGTCTTAGGCTTAACAGAACAGAAGGGGCCCAGGTGTGCCTCCCACCTCTGGTCTCAGAGGGCAGGGGACCCCACCTGGGAGCCCAGCAGGCCTCCAGTGCCCAAGTGGGTGAGGCAAACACCCTCTGCTCTTTTCCCGCTCCTCTGGTCCTGAAGAGCCCCTCCTGCCTCTCCTGTTCTCTCCTGGCCTCCCTCCTACACCACCAGGACCAACCCAGCCCAGAGGGGACCTCTGAGGGTTTAGGATCTGGCCGAGATTTGGGCAGCCTTCCCTGGCTGATTGGGTAGGGGAAATGTTTGACCCACTTCCCCCTGATTGGAGCCCCTGAGGGTCCTTCAGGCGTGGGAAACTCTCCCCTGTCTCAGCCACCCCTCAGGGGTGCTGGTCCTGTCCGGCCTCCACTTCTCCTCCCTCATCAGTGTCCCCCTACCAGTTTTCTCGGGGGTTCTTCCCTTCTCTTGGGGCTTCAGGGTCCCCCACTAGCATCAAACAGATGCCTTAGTTGTGGGGAGATTTGAACTCTGAAAACACAGTACTTTAAAAAAACCCTCTTTCTCTTCATTTTCCTTGTTGTTACCTCTAGCTTTTAAAATCTAATCTCCATATCCTGTAATTTTTCCCTCATGGTTTTCATTTCTATCTTTTTTGATCCAACTTATAAGAAAATTCCCTGACCCTGTCTTTTAGACTTAAGTCTTGAACGATGTCATTCTTATACTCAGCAATTTAATTTTTAATCTAGAAATTATATTTTTAACATCAAAAAAATCCAAATGTTCTTTACAGTTTCTTTGTGTTGCTCTTTGCATATGATATCCACCCCTCACTCCTGAAGTTTCTAGCACATAAGACTGTCAGATTTAACAAATAAAAATACAGGACACCCAGTCAAACTCAAACTCTAGAAGAACAACAAATGACCTTTTGTATAGGGATATCCCATGCAATATTCGGGATATACTCACACTAAAAAAACCCTGCTTATTGCTCATCTGAAACTCAAATCTAGCTGAGTGTCTTGTATTTTATCTCAAAATTCTACTAGCATGGTGCTTTAGACTCAGAAAATTTGGTGATTGAATGGAACTTGTATTTTTAATTTCTATGAACTCTTTGTTTTCTTATTCTTTTATACCTCAAGCAGTTTCTTTTTATGAATTCAATGGTCTCTTGATCTATTTGAGGATAATCATTGGGTTTTACATGAAACTATTTTCTCTTCTTGAGTTATTGCTTCTTTTATATAGGATTAGTTTGATTTGTTATTCTTTCGTCTCTTCCTTGCTGCTGAATCTGTTTAAATGTTTAGTGATCCTTCTTTGTTTAATAATCATGCCTGCCTGAAGAACTATCTTGATCAGTATTGGTAGCTGCATTGCTTTTCTTTTCTTTTCTTTTTGTCACTGTGTGATTCTGTTTTCCTAAAATGCTTTCCTTGATAACATATTGACGAGGATCTGACACCTCTTACATGAGTGCCAATAATTCATTATTGCCTCACTTACCAAGATATTTGAAGAGAAGCAAGTTTCAAGTTTAAGGGGAAGAAGATACATTTAGTGTTAGACTTATTAAATTTGAGTAAACAGTACATTACACTGTTAGAGAATTTAATCAACTGGAAATTCATTTGGAGTTTGAGTGAGTGGTTGCAGCTAGAAACATAGATATTGAAACTCCTTGTTTGTAACTAGTAAATAAACTTGTGAGAAATTCATTGGTATTCCATCCTAGTTTTTAATGTCAGTGTTTACATAGTCAGGATCCTAGATACCTATTGACTTTTGATATACAAATAAAAAGAGTCAGGAAACAGATGTGCATTTATATTTTCCGTCTGTAGATAATGTTTTAGAAATCATGATTAGGGAACTGAATGAATCAGGGTCATATTGTTGCACCATTACACATGTTTCTGCAATATTTCTGTTTGGCCAAACACTAAAATGAATAAATTTATGTCCTTAGTCAACAAAGCAGTGATTTCAGACAATTTTAAGAACTATCAAAATAAAACAACTATGCCACATGTAGGTATCAAATATATATTTTCCAGAAGATTTTATGACTTTTAATAATTTTTTTCTTTCTTGTCCAAAACTTATGTTTCTTGAATGAATGCTTCTATGCTTATAGAGCATAATGGTGGAAAAGGCAGCTTAATGTTCAGCAAAATGTATTCATCCTTTCAGGATGTAGAATGATGGCTGTTCTTAGTCTGGAACTGTATTTCTCTATCCCCTTTGAATCTGGGTATGACCTTGTGAGTAGAAATTATGTGTTCACATTCCAGGTAAAACTTTTAAGAAGTAAGAGTGTTTTTCTTGTGCATCCTAAAGCCAGGTAATAATATTGAAGCCCTGAGGGCATAGCAGAGTCACAGTGTGAAAAGAGTCTGAGTCCCTAAATTGTAGCATGAAGAAGAGTCTCCATCAGCCAGGGGCACATACCCATGACTGAGAAACAAGCTCGAATTGTCTTAAGCTGCTAAAATTTGGCGTCCATTTACTACTTCAGCCTAGCTTACCTAAATCATATAATATTCCTATTTGATGCATTTGTCTTTCACTAGTGGCACCATGTCTTATAGAAGTAGTTACAAGTTACAAGTAGTTACTATCATTAGAAATGGATAAAAACAATCTTATAATATACAAAATTAATTTCTTTAATATTTTCAAAAGAAAGCATACTAACTATAAGTAAATATAACAAATATTTTCAGGGTATTATTTTTGCCAATATTTTGATCTGTGTTGATGGATTTACAAGTATTATAAATTTCTTCTTCTACTGAAAAATGATTTATAAAGGGGAAAAATAGGTTGTAATAAACTTGGCCTTGTTAAATATGACAGTTTTTTCCATATCATTCAATAACATTGAAGTGATTTTGAGGATGATCAAATTAATACTATAAACAGACTGATATGGACTAAATTGTGTCTCCCGAAATTCATCTAGTGAAGCCCTCATGATGGGATTAGCACGTGTATAAAGGAGGAAGAGACATTAGAGCTATCACCACCATGTAGGAACACAAGAAGAAGGTGATAGGAATGAAACTGGGTCATTTGTAGAGACGTGGATGGACCTAGAGACTGTCATACAGAGTGAAGTAAGTCAGAAATAGAAAAACAAATGTCATATATTGATGCATATGTGTGGAATCTAAAAAAAATGGTATAGATGGTCTTATTTGCAAAGCAGAAATAGAGACACAGACGTAGAGAACAAACGTATGGATACCGGGGGGGTTGTGGGTGGGATGAAGTGGGAGATTGGGATTGACATGTATACACTACTATGTATAAAATAGATAACTAATGAGAACCTGCTGTGTAGCATGGTGAACTGTACTCAGTGCTCTGCAGTGACCTAAATGGGAAGGAAATCCAAAAAAGTGGGGATATATGTATATGTATAGCTGATTCACTTTGCGATACAGTAGGAACTAACACAACATTGTAAAGCAACTATACTCCAATAAAAATTTAAAAAAAAATAAAGAAGGTGATAACCCACAACTCAGAAAGAGGGTCCTCACCATAAATTGAATCTGCTGGTATATGATCTTAGACTTCCCAGACTCTCAAACTGTAAGAAAGAAATGTCTGTTGGTTAAGCCCCCAGTCTATAGTATTTTGTTACAGCAGCCTGAGTAGACGAAGTAATAGATCTAACATTTTCTTCTTTTTCTTTTCTTTTATTTTTCTAAAATCTTGGTCAGAATATTGCAAATAGTTACTGTTACAATCTATCCTGAAGCAAAGTGGAAGAAAACTAAGCTAGAAAAAGGGTTTATTATGTAATTGTGTAAAGTATCATAGACCTTAAATAGAGCAAAACCTTTTCAGGTTCCAGTTAAAAAAAAAAAGTGATTCATGTAATTTTCTGTGTGTGTGTGTGTGTGTGTGTGTGTGTGTGTGTGTGTGTGTGTGTGTGCTTGTTCAGAGACAGGAAATTATAACAGATGGATTGTCGTAGTTAAAAAGGAACAAAACAACCCTACTTAGAATTTATGCTCTGAATTTATCAATTATCTTTTATTCTCCTACTGTCTTTAGGTATAAACCAAAGTTTTAAAATACCCTCACTAAAGCAGTGATTTTCTCAATCACCCCAAAAATTAGTATGATTGAAACCAAAGTCTACTCTTCCTGTGTTTGATAGTTATATTCTTTTGATTCTATTATCGTCAACTAAAACCCTGGCACTAATGGAGAGCCACTGTAGCAATTATATAAATAGAGACCTGTGGATATTGTACCAATACCAATGCAATAAGCTTCTGAAACAAGAAGACGTAGAGAGAACTGAAGACACCAGGCCAAGTTAGCAGGTTATTTTCTGCAATTATTTACTGAATAGTGTCCATATTTATAAAGAAGTAAAAGTGTTTGATAAAGTAGCTAACTTTGGTGTATATATAAACAGAAATACTTAGCCTTCAGTCCACTGCCCTGAGATTTAGGTGTTCTGAAAGAGGGAGTAGAATTGGGAGGGGAAAAATACAGATTGCCTTGAACAGAATAGCTTCTCAAAATAATTTTTAAATGAATATGTAGTGAATCTAATTTTCAGCATGATGGGTTTGCAGTTCATGACATGTCTAGATGGAGTTTTTAGCTGTCTGGTTTCAAACTGTCAGTTAAGCATTTGAATAATAAGTCTGGAAATTAAGTGGAGAAGGTTCCAGCCATGTAACACCCATTATTTTTTATTAAATTTTACTTTAGCATGGTATGGTGGAACTTCTGCATATGTGTTTTTGTTCTCCCTAAACTTGTACTCCACACTATGAGGGCTAATTGCTGATTGAATCTGAGAACATGAGTTTTATTGGTCCCATGATGTAGACACCCCTCTGCAACACCTCCAGTTCATCAGGCAAATTCTAAAATAATAGTATTGTCTACCGCTTCTAAACTAGGTCTTTGAGAGGAATTTTTTCCTTCAAAATCAGATATGAGACAGTTTTTTTCTTAGTATAGTTTTCATCTTTTTCTTATTTCTTGGAACTTTTATAAGTTAGCTCATATATGTAGGTTTACTGTTAAAGAGAAGAAAGGGAAGCTACCTAGATTTATTTAAATTGTGAATTTTAAATTTTATCTCCAAATTTCCTGAGGATAATATTATATTTTTTCATACAAAAGTGTAACAGATATCAGTTTACTGTCTCTGTACTATTTCAAGATTTCCTCATAAGTCACATAAAATACGACCCTGGTCTGATTATAACCACTGTCTAAACAAATGTTCATACTTCTTTCTCCGGGTATTATACTAACAACTCTGGGGGTAATAAGTAGTCATTTCATAATCAACCTTTAAATAGGTGAAAAAATATTCCACTAATTGTTTTATTAAGCTTTTATCCTTTTTTCCTAGAATGATTTAGCAGGATGTTGTTATCTCTCTCTTAGTGAATGTACGTGATGTCAATATGACCTATGGCAAACAATTCAGTGTTTGTTATCTGTTTTCCCCGGAGTCTCTGGCAGTTTCTTATCTTGAACTATATTTGTAAGCTTCAAAATGTACAAATGCCAAAAACATGCCTGATATTATTCATATACATTTTTTAATTTCAGAAAAAATGAACTGAGGTTAATATGTGGAAGGCATTAATACTCAAAGAAATATATCATGGGAGTCAGGAAATAAAAGAGCCAATGTAGGGTAGAATTGCAAAAATAATTTTTTTTTTTAGAATATGAACTGTTAAAGGAGACAATAATTTAAATGTCTGATATTTTTGTAAGGGAATATGTTAATATTTGCCTGTCAAAATTATTTAAAACTTAATGTAAAATGGATAATTATATTCAAGTGAGAAAGTTATCCTTTCAAAAATGTCATTTTTCAATACCAGGTGTGGCAAAGAAGTGAAATATATTTCATTTCTTCATCAGATTTCTAGACAATGTTTTCTTATCTTCTATAATTGTCAATTTAAATTCTAAAATACAAATATATGATAGAGTTTTTGTTTCTAAACATAATAGCTGCATTAGTCTTAGAGTGCTATGTAACTCAATTTTATCTGTGTTTGGGGTATATGACAACAGAATTAGTGTTAAGGTATTCACTCTGCTTAGGTATATCTTCTGCCTTTAACTTCTTTATATTACAATGTAACCAGTATGTGTTATGCTCTGTTACAATTTGAAGGTAAGCAGTAAGACAGAGCTATATATTTCTAAAGTGTTAATATCTTCATGTACCCATTGCAATTCAGGTTGAGGGTCTCAGCTCTGTAGTCTTAGAAATATGAGAGTTAATACAGGTGGAAATTAGAGGGCTCTGGGGCTTAACTGGCTAAAGTTATAATAAATGAATATATAGAACTTAATCCTAGTTTTAAAAGTTATAATAAAAATCAAACAGACCAGAGATCAGAGTTCACTAGTCAGTATACTCTTTCTAAAGGTTAATGACATGCAAACCAAAAGATAATTAGCAAGTTGGTGGTAGGAATAGAATCAGAGAAGATGAGCTGGTCAGATGATGTGAATGGCTAGTGTTACGGAGCTGTGAAAGTCTAATGGATTCGTATCACCTTTAGAGTCACAGTGGTCACTAGTATCAGGCAATACCTTTCATGGTCCAGGACCTCCTTTCCCTTGAAGAGTATGATGGATAGATTGACACTTCCTTCTTTGTTGGCATTCCACTTTCTATAATTATAATAATTGCTACCCCCTTTTGATTATAATTATTTCTTGAGCTATGACAAAATCTTCTACTGAGTTCCTATAAAGTCTTAGTCTAAGGACCATCTGGTTGTTTAGTATGGTTTGGCATATCTCTTGTCTGATGCTCACAGGCATAAGCAATCTTATATACCTCTTTCTAAATTTTTAGGAAGGCACCTCATTATGGCATATATTATAATACATAGCTTCGTATTTGGTCTTTTTTTTTTTTTTTTTCGGTACGCGGGCCTCTCACTGTTGTGGCCTCTCCCGTTGCGGAGCACAGGCTCCGGATGCGCAGGCTCAGCGGCCATGGCTCACGGACCTAGCCGCTCCGCAGCATGTGGGATCCTCCCGGACCGGGGCACAAACCCGTGTCCCCTGCATCGACAGGTGGACTCTCAACCACTGCGCCACCAGGGAAGCCCTGGTCTCTTTTTTGAATTATTCTACATTCTCTCATCAGTACACTCTTCTAAACCACAAATTTAAGTGTGTATGTCCCTTCAAGGTTTAGATTCTATTATTTTCTATCGATGCAACTCCCATACTCACTAACAGTCAGTGACTTCCCGTTGCTTGTAGCAAAAATAACATGTAAATACATACCACCTCATAGCACTCTAGTATCAAGACTCTTATGAAGGCTGAATGTGGTCTCAGAATCCTCGTCAATGTAGTTTATCAGAGTTGGTATTAGAGAGGAAATCTATTTATCATCTCTCTGGTCTATGGATAAAGTCTTAGTTTTTAACCTGACATCAACACAATTCACATTATGCTCCTAATTTGACTTTACCATTAAGTATGATGTTAACTGTAGGTTTTTCATAGATACCTTTTATCAGTTTGAGGAAGTGCCCTTCCATCTGTATTATGGATAGTTTAAGTCAGAAATGAATGTTATAATTTACCAAATGCTTATGTTGGATTCCATGTGCTAAAATTTTGTTTAGAATATTTGTATCTATATTTATGAAGGATATATTCTGTTGATTTTTAAAATTGTGTAATGTCTTTTTCTCGTTTGGTATCAGAGTAATCTTGACCTTACAGGATAAGCTCAGGAGTATTTCATCCTCTTCAGTTTTCTAAAGAGTTTGTGTTATTTCCTTTTTAAATGCATAATAGAATTCAACAGTGAAGACATCTGGAACTGGGTTTTTCTTTGGAGAAAAGTATTAACTAAAAATTCACTTTAATATACAGGACTATCAAAGTTATCTATTTCTTCTTGGGAGAGTTTTAGCATTTTGTGCCTTTTAAGGAACTTGTCATTTCATCCAAGTTGTTGAGTTTATGGGCATTACATTTTTAAAGTAAAATTCTTCTTTTAAAAGAAATATTCTTTTATTAATTTTTAAATATGTGTGGAATATGCTATAATGTCTCCTCTTCCATTCCTTATTTTGCCATACTAAATAGAATTTAAAACAAATTAAAAAATGGTAAGAATTAGTTTTTCTTCCACTGGAAGAGATGTTAAAACTGAGGGAAGCTTCAGAATTGTCAGAGGAAAGGAGGAGAGTCAGACCTTGGAAAATATCTCAAAGCAAGTCTCAAGCCCAGACACTCACTTCCTCTACATTTTTGATAAGTTTTGGTAGAAAAAAATTAGAAAGGACTAGTTCTCTGCTTCCTTGGTGTAGCCTGGTGTAAATTCAAGTCCTCAGAGAAACTTTTTGAATAGCAGAATGTCAGTAGATGGGTGAGTGGTCACAGATTTCTGCTTACTCAGTATGGTACATGACGGAGCATACTAAGGTTTCCTAATGCCCAAGTGGAAGGGGTGAAAAAGGGACTTTGAGTGACCTGGAAGACTTGAACTGACATCATAATTGGTGTGATGAGGACAGAGTGTGTCTAGTATCAAACATGGTGATTAAAGGATAGATAATGTACCAAAGGTGATTGCTAACCATCGAAGATCTATAAGGAATGTGCATCTTGGTAGAGGTCAGTGGAGAAAAGAGAGTTGTTGTGGACCAGGCAGTCTTTCTCCTCAATTCTAGAATGGTAAGTAAACTGCCTGGAACTTAGATCACTCCTAGGTGGGTTTAATCTGGACTCTAAAATGGATTAAGTATTTATTCAGAAGAATCTGTGGAAAACACAATGGATATGTGATTGATTATATCTTGAATTTTGAGAATGGTAGCTCAAGAGTTGGTAAAATTCAAATTTGGGGGAAAGGGTTAGATTTTTACATATCTGTAATTTAGTGATGCAAAGCTCACATTCAGTACACACAATCCAAGGCAACCAGTGGTTATATTTTTGTCCTCATTTTATTCCATCTCACAATAACATTTGACATAGTTCACCAATTCCACTTTCTTAAAATCATTCTTCCTCTGCAGGGATCATCAAAATTTTTTTTTTGGTAAAAAGCCAGATACTAAATATTTCAAATTTTGCCTTCCATACAGTCTATGTTCGAACTTTTCTGTTGTAGACGAAATCATTCTTAACTCAGAGGTTGTATAAAAACAGGTGGGGTGAGAGTTCAGAGGCAGAGAGTGGAAGAAGGGTCAGATTTGACTCATAGGCTGTAGTTTTGCTGACCCCTGTTCTTTAGGAGTCAACATCATACATCCGCAATTTTCCTTCTACTTTTTTGTTAATTTCTCTTCAGAAAAGAGATGGTTGCTTGCTATTCTTCGCTTGCTATTTCTTTTCTACTATGCTATTTCGCTTGCTATTTCTTTTCTACTATGTTTCTCATTGTGATCAGCCGTCTTCCCTCTAGTTATAAATCCTCCTTAGGTGATCTCATTTACTCCTATAGCCCTTTATTTTATTTTGTTTTGTTTTACTTTATCTTATTTCATTAAATTTTATTACACTTGCCGAGATGGTTAAATTAATCACACTTATAAATTTATAGCCATTTAACATTATTAATCTGTGCAAGGAACTGCGTTTTGTTTTATTACCCATTTCTTTCTTTTTATTGTGTTTCTGTCATTTATGTTCTTCATCTCCATTCCCCTCTGCCCTTAGGCATTCTTTTTTTGATATTGTGGTAAATACAGAAATTTTTTATTTGAAATTTACCATCTTCGCCATTTTTAAAGTGTACAGCTCAGTAGTATTAAGTACATTCACATTGTTGTGAAACAGATCTCCAAGACTTTTTCATCTTGCAAATCTGAAGCTTGGTATCCATTAAATAACAACTTCCCTTTCCCCCCTCCCCTGGTAACAACCATTCTACCTTATGTTTGTATGAATTTGGTTACTTTTAAGTATCTCACATATACAGTTTTTGTCTTTTATGACTGGCTTATTTCATTTAGCATAATATCTTCAAGGTTCATCCTTGTTGTAGCATGTGACAGAATTTCTTTCCTTTTAAAGTTTGAATAATATCCCATTGTATGTATATACCACATTTTGTTTATCCATTCATCCACTGATGAACATTTGGGTCACTCCCTCCACTTGGCTATTGTGAATAGTGCCTTTGTGAACATGGGTGTGCAAATATCTCTTTGGTAACTACTTTTAATTCTTTAGGATATATACCCAGAAGTGGGATTGCTAGATCATATCATAGTTCTGTTTTTAAGTTTTTGTGGAATTTCCATATTGTTTTCCACAGCAGTTGCATGATTTTACAATCCCATCAATAGTGCACAAGTGTTCCAACTTCTCATGTCTTCACCAACACTTTTAAAAAATGTTTATATTTTGGGCTTCCCTGGTGGTGCAGTGGTTGAGAGTCTGCCTGCCGATGCAGGGGACACAGGTTCGTGCCCCGGTCCGGGAAGATCCCACATGCCGCCGAGCGGCTGGGCCCGTGAGCCATGGCCGCTGAGCCTGCGCGTCTGGATCCTGTGCTCCGCAACAGTGAGAGGCCACAACAGTGAGAGGCCTGCGTACCGCAAAAAAAAAAAAAAAAAAAAAGTTTATATTTTAACAGTAGCCATCCTAATGGGTGTGAGGTGATATCTCATTGTGGTTTTGGGCATCTTTTCATTTGCTTATTGGCCATTTGTATATCATCTTTGGAGAAATGCCCTTTGCCCGTTTTTAAATTGGGTTATTTGATTTTTTGTTGTTGAGTTGTAAGACTTCTTTTATATTCTGGATATTAATTCCTTATCAGATATATGATTTCCAAATATATTCTCCCATTCTGTAGATTGCCTTTTCACTCTATTGGTAGTGTACTTTGGTATACAAGTTTTTAAGTTGGATATAGTCCCATTTGTCTATTTTTGCTTTTGTTACCTGTACTTTTGGTGTCCTATCCAAGAAATCATTGCCAAATCCAATATTATGAATTTTTTCTCCTATATTTTTCTGTTAGGAGTTTTAGAGTTTTGGATCTTACATTTAGGTCTTTATTCCATCTTGAGTTAATTTTTGTATGTGGTGTAAGATAGTGGTCCAGCTTCATTCTTTTGCATGTTTCCAGTTTTCCCGACACCATTTGTTGACTGGCTTTTCCCTATTGAGTGGTCTTGGCATCCTTGTTGAAGATCATTTGACTACATAGCCAAGTGTTTATTTCTGGGCTCTCTATTCTATTCCATTGGTCTATTTGTCTGTCTTTATGCCAGCAGCGTACTGTTTTGATTATTGTGTTTTGAAGGCATTTATTCGCACAAGTTTCATATATAGTCTCACAAGACTTCTATCCTAAAATTTGTCTTAGTTGTTTATAAATGTTCATAAATGGCACTGTGCTATAACTTCATTCTGTTTTTACTATATTCATTCAAGTCTATTGAATTGTAAGATACCTCCATGTTGCTGAATTTGTTGTTTCTACATGCTGCATGGTATTCTCTAGCATGCATCTGCCCCAATTTAATTAATGGTTTCCTTAGTAATAAACAACTAATTTATCTCTAATTTCCTATAAATGCAGTATCTGGATGATAATCTTTGTATATGTCCTCGTATAGGCTTTTTCTTACATAGTTACCTAAGAATGGGATCATGGTATCATAGGTCAAATGCATAATTAATTTAAAAATACTTCCAGATTGCTTTTGACAATAATTAAATCATTTTACATTCCCACCAGCAGTGCATGAAAGTTCCCATCTCCTCACAACCTTGACAATACTTGGTATTATGTAGGTTTCTAATTGTTGCCATTTTGATAGATGTGAAGTGGTATGTCAGTGTTATTTTAATATTCATTTTTATGATTATTAGTGATTTTGAGCATCCTGTAATATGCTTGGGCATCTTCTTTTATGAATTGCCTTTACATCCCTTGTCTATAATTTCTATTGGATTTTCTATTATTTTTATTTGTGCTCTTGGTATCTTTCAGCTATTAACCCATTAGATATTACAAATATTTTCCTTGGTCTATAATCTATGTGTTTAATTTGATTTATAGTGCCCTTTTTTTGAATAGATAATTTAAATTTTAATACAGTCAAATCATGTTTTCTGTATCATTTGTGCTTCTTGAAGTCTTTCTTCAGACATAGGTCACAAAAATGTTCTACTACATTTTCTTCTACTGATTCTATAAATTTACCTTTTACGTGTAGTTCAATCATTTTGAATTTTCTTTGTACATAAGACATGCGTTCAGTTTTATTTTCTTCTTAGAATGTGCCAGCTGTCCCAAAGTCATTTACATAAAAGTGTATTCTATTCCCCTTGCTCTTTTGTTTACTTTTAACATATCAAGTTCCTATATATACATAGTTTTATTTTTGACCTCTGCATTCTATTTCAGTGGCCTACTTATCTGTTCTGTAATACCACATTATTTTAATTATTTTGGATTTCAGTTTTATCAATATATGTTAAAATCAGTCCTTAACTCTTTGCTTTTGTTTTTCACAGATGATTTAACACTTTAACAATCATTGTTTTTTAAATTAAATATAAGTTTCAAATTCCCCTAAAATTCTTCTGAGTTTCTGAATGGAATTTTATTGAATTTAATTTGTGGAGGATTGACTTTTTATGTTTATTAATCTTGTTTATAAACATGCATATATCTCTTTATTGATGTCATTTAAATAATTTATTTTAATTTATTTTCAATTTATTTTATTTGTTTTTTGTAATGGTCTTATTTATTCTTTGACTAAGTAATTCTTAGGTTCTTTACAATTTTTTTACTGTAAGAATAGATTGTTATTGTTTTCTCTTACATTTTCTATGTCTATTGCCGGCATTAAGAATGCTATTGATTTGCATGAGATAGCCAGCCTATTGAATGTTCTTCTTAGTTCTAATAGCTTTTCTGGAGATTCTGTTGGGCGTTCTAGATATATGACATCATCCTCTGGAGAGAATGTAGTTTTACAGTTTCTTTTCCAACCTTTAGAGCACCTATGCAATTTTCTTTCTTACGGGATTACCTGAGTACTGGGTTTGCTGCTTACCAGTTGTATCAGTTAAGGTATAACTAGGAGACAGAAATAGCAAAGTAATTTGAGAAAAAAAAATTATTATAAAGAATTATTACAGAGGATTGGAGTAACAGGAGATTGACTAGTGAGGAGTAAAATACTCTAGAGAGTAGAGGACTTGCAAGTAAAGGAAACAGCCAGTACCCCTAGGAAAAAAAAAAGGATACTTAAGGAAGGAAAAAATCTGGGAGACCCTTTCTTCCCAGGACTGAGATCCAGACTATCAGAGAGGGTGCAGCTATAGCTCACTGGATGGCAGACATGTTTGCTGAGGCTGCAAGATCATCCAAGAGAGTCCTGGTTGGGTTCAGAGGAAGCCAGCCACAGGGAGGTGCCATGTTGGCAGCTTTTGCTGGGAAAACACTCTCCAGGATGCTGGCAGAAAGTGCCCTGGAGAGGCACTACATCTCAGAGCACTCTGTGCAGCATTTTATGGGGAAGTACCAGACTAGCAGCATGTTCTGTTGTATAGCCACCCAAGAGGGTGCCTGGAGACACTCTTCATGGTAGGTGTCATGCTGGTGACTCTTCACTAAAAAGCCCCCAAAGAGGAAGCTGGGAGGAGCTGTCCATGGAGAGTTGCCATGTGCTGCTGCTTGGTGGATGCCACTGGAACCACGTGCTACAGAAACCACCCCTGCTGCAGGGACTGATGTCACAGATGCTGTGCTGCCCACGTTAAGAAGCCTAGCTAGAGGATCATGCCAGAACCAGGGAGAGAGAGACACACACCTCTCCTTCTCCAGTGTGCCTTCAGCAGCTTCTACTGTCAATGCTTAATACCATGCAGGCTGAAAAGGAGAAATATTTACAGGGTGTTAAGGGTAGAATCATGTCCCTCCAAATTCATATGTTGAAGTTGTAACCCTAGGTACCTTAGAATTGACTGTATTTGAAGATATGGTTTTTAAAGAGATAATTAAGGTTAAATGAGGTCATTAGGATGGCCCTAATCCAATATTTCTTGTGCCCTTATGAGAAGAGGTGATTAAGATATAGACATGCACAAAGAGGAGACCATGGGAGGACAAAGGAGAAGACAACTATCTACAAGCCAAGGAGAAACACCTCAGAATGAAACCAACCCTGCTGACATCTTGATCTCAGACTTCTAAGCTCCAGAATCATAAGAAAATAAATTTCTGTTTTTTAAGCCACCCAGCCTGTGGTACTTTGTTATGGCAGCCCTAGCAAACTAATACACAGGGTCTATCTCTGTTACTGAATAGCTGGCTGTGAAGGGTGGATTTGAAGCTGAGAATTACAGATTGATAACTGACACATCATGTTTGTAAACTTACAAAGTTAAAATATTCTCTGAAGCTCTTATCTATAAAAATGGTATCCTTGCCAAAATTGAGGGCTCTTTTCAAACTCTCAAGAGTTATTTCCATTTTCTCCCTGACCATCAACCACTGAGACAGCAACTCTCTTACTCATAGAAATAATTTCAGGTAGACCCCACCCTTTGGAATAAAAAAAAAATAAACCTGCTAATTTTGGAGTTTCTGTGACCTCAGCTAAATTACTTAACTCCCTGAACCTCACTTTCTTCATATGAAAAATGTGGGTTATAATACTTACCTCAGAGAGATGTTGTAAGGATGAAAAGAGTATAACTATATATACACATATCACTTACCTCTGTGCTTGGCATACAGTCCTAGATAAATCGCAGAATATTATCTTTGTAACTCTGGTATCTAATAGAATGATTCTCACAAAATCTGTGCAATGTATTTGTTGCTGAACAAACTGAACTAAACTGAACAAATTTTCAGTGGGAGAACTTCAGATATAACAACTGACTCTGTGTGTGTGTGTGTGTTTGTGTGGTGTGTGTGTGTGTTGGAGAAGCTTGTATGTTTAGATAGAGTGTCTACTCAGTACCTTTCAAATCATAAAAATGGCCCTGATGGCTTGTAGGTGTGGATGACCACAAAGGAGAGAAGTGTGGGACTATTCTAGAGTTATAGGGGATAATAGACCTCAACGAACAGCCAGGAAAGAAGAAATAGAAAACCTTTCTGAAACAAAGAAAGAAATGATTGAAAGAGGTCACTCCCAAAGAGTGAAAAGCTAGAGCAAATAATTTAACACTCTGAGCAAGGAACTAGCACCAAAAAAATAGGAAGCCCATCAAGCCTCAACTTGTTTTCAGAAAGTCCCTAATTAAATCATGAAGGCAAAATCCAACAGGTATGAAAGAAAATCTGATTTTAATGAGTAACAACCTCATAGCTTTTGTTTGGGGCAACTTTAATATGGGCTCCCCCACTGTTTCATATTTTAGTACCTTTCTCCTTAAGATAACATGGTAGGAATCAATAAGTTTATTTTAAACTTCATGTCTAAAACAAGGTCAAGCAAGCTCTTATGTCTTCAATAAAGTGATTGTTTCAAGCTGAACCTGTGTATTAGTGCTGAGGCATGAACAAACATAGGAATTTTCAACACCAGACCAGGAAGAGAAAGCACACATTTCAATGTTGAGATTTCTAATGCTAAGTGAACAGAACTGATCTTTTTAGAATTAAAAACGTTGCTGCTAATTTTTGCTCTCAAGGTACAGACAGTCACATACACACAATTACAAGATTTACTGCTTAATATCCTCTTAACCACTGAAAGTGATTCTGTTTATGTTAGGAAAAAGAAGCCAACGAGAAAGGCCATTAAGTTGTGTCTGCAGCTCTCACTCCTAATATGTGAGTCTCATTTATAAGTGGAGGAAAAAAATCAATAATCCTTTTAAGTTGCCCTGGATTCCAAGTGGAAAATGCTTTAACCCACTGCATTGTGGTGACGTAGAGCCACTGTGAGATATTATTCAACGTTTTTTTCACCAAGGAACCCAGCTCACTTCATTTGCTTTTAATTGCATGGTTGAGTCTGTCTTGGCTGGCGAAGAAAACAAAGGCTGCCACCGTTTCCTGATAGTTTAACTCTTTTATTTATCATTTTTTTTATCATCGTCTTTTTATTTTTTTAAGTGTTGCTATGTTATCTTTTCAATAGTACATTTATTTATTTATTTATTGACTGCACCATGTGGCATGTGGGATCTTAGATCCCCGAGCAGGGATCAAACCCATGCCCCCTGCAACGGAAGCACGGAGTCTTAACCACTGGACCACCAGGGGAGTCCCTTTTATCATCTTCTTGAAGGTTAATTTCGCTTTTAAAAAAGTTACCTGGAAGGTTGAAGTTTCAGAAACACAGTTCCAGAAGACCAGGGATGAAAACCTTCAAGCTTTTAATTTAATTATGTTCAACTAATATTAAATAAGCACCAACTGTGTATAAGGTCTTGCATACTAGGTTGAATAGCTGACAAGAAATGAGTGAGACACTTCCTGTTTTCATGAAGCTTTAATTAACTAGGGAGAATGAGTTAAAAAGCCAAATATCTGCAATTTGAAGTTTTATATAAGTGCCATATGAGATGAGGAAAAAACTTTGTCCAGAGTTCAAAGGTTCAAAGGAGCTGTGTCCCACACACATAAAGGTAAAGGAAGACAAAGGTCTTTGTGGCCTTGAAGAATGGATGGAAATTGAAATGAAGAGGCAGGGATATTGCCATGTAGGGGCAAGTGAATTAATAAGTAAAAGTGAAGGCAAGATAAACACCAGACCTTTCCCAAGCTGGAGCCCAGGCTATAGAAGCAGATGATTTAGAAAGCAGGTGGAGTTCAGGTTGTAAAGTTTTTTGTTTTGCATTGTTTTGTTTTTTTATTGAAGTATAGTTGATTTACAATGTTTCAAGTGTACAGCAAAGTGATTCAGTTATATATATACTTTTTCTTTTTCAGATTCTTTTCTATTATAGGTTGTTTCAAGATATTGAATATAGTTGACTGTGCTATACAGTAGGTCCTTGTTGTTTACCTATTTTATATATAGTAGTGTGTATCTGTTGTTCCCCAATTCCAAATTTATCCCTCCCTTCCCCTTTGCCCTTTGGTAACCACAACTTTGTTTTCTATGTCTGTGAGTCTATTTCTGTTTCGTAAATAAGTTCATTTGTATTATTTTTTTAGATTCCACATGTAGGTGATATCATATGATATTTGTCTTTCTCTGTCTGACTTATCTGTAAAGGGTTTTTAGTGTGGCACTTTCCTGAGAAAATTATTAACATGATCAAGGCAAAAAGCCAGAAGGAAGATCGGTAGTAGAGGAAGATTACTCTGCACAGTAGGGATTGAGAAGATAGACCAAGGCAAGTAAAGACACAAGATGTATTTGATTAGACATCAGATGCTTTGGAAATATATTTTAAGGGTATTGTATGTTGATTAATTTACTAAGTAACTAGTCACCTAGGAAAAGTTCTTAATTTATGCTCCCAGAACATGGGTTCTAATGCAATTTTTCTTCCATTAAATGTGTGAGCTTAGTAAGGATAAATAAATAAATAAATAAATACATGAGTGCCAATTATGGGCCAGAGACTGTGCTACACACTGCAGATATTTTTAATATCCACAGTAACTCTTAGGTAGACAACAAAAACTTCATTCTACAGATGAGGAACTAAGGCACAGAGAGTGTAGATAACTTGTCAAATGTCAGAGAATTGATAAGTTGTATAGTTGAGATTTGAGTCAAATGGTTCTGATTAAAGTCTGTGCTTATTCAACACTAGGTTTGAATCAATTCCTGCCTTGCCTTTGCTCTACTACTTTTTGCATATTACTCAATATATTAGTTTCCTGATCAGTAAATCAGTATAATAACTTCAGACTTGATGGTTATCAAAATTGAATTAAAATGACTGTATCATAGTGCTCCATAAACTTACTTTTTAAAAGGAAGATGAAATTAAGGAGATTATAAAAAAGAATCTATAAAACTTGTTTATATGATAGTTCCTTGTCTCTAAAGTAAATGTTCCTATTCACCAGTGATTTAAAAAAATACTTTTAGTCCTTGTAACCTCTCCATAATTCATCTCTAGTTCATATTATTTAATACCCTAGATTTTTAATAATGCCTCCACCTCATACTATATGTTGCATACCACACAATATTCCTACAAATCGTCTAAATATGAACATGTGAATGTTCTAAGAATGTGTAGTGTAAGCACACTCAAAGTGCTTATTAACATAACATATATAATTTACTTTAATCTCCATTGGTGAAAGATTAGGTGACACTGAATTGATTTTCCTTCCCATTTATTTGGTTTTGATATGCTTTGACAAATAGGATAGATGAGAATGGTAGGGGTGTGTGTTTCTGGGTGGTTCTGATAGAAAATTTGGTGCATGCTATGGAATAATGTATTAAATGTATACATATCAACAAAGATGTATTTTTTTATACATTTATTTATTTTATTTATTTACTTTTGGCTGCATTGGGTCTTCAGGCAAGCAGGGGCTACTCTTCATTGTGGTGCCCACAGGCTTCTCATTGCTGTGGCTTCTCTCACTGTGGAGCTCTGGCTCTAGAGCACAGGCTCAGTAGTTGTGTCATGTGGGCTTAGTTGCTCCAAGGCATGTGGGATCTTCCCAGACCAGGGTTTGAACCCGTGTCTCCTGCATTGGCAGACAGATTATTAACCACTGCACCACCAGGGAAGCCCAACAAAGATGTATTTTTAAAATGAGTTCATAAAAAATAATATATATAAAAAACATAATTTGTATAGATTAAAAAATATGTGTGTACCAAAACATGCATTTTGGGAGAACATCTATGAACAAAATTATGTTAAACCCAATAGACTGTTTGCCTGTGGGAGGAGAGGGAAGGGTATGGGCTATAAGAACATAATGAATGATAAGTAAAGCCGGTGTGGGTTTGCATTGCAGGTGTTGATAATGTACCACGAAATTAGGGCTATGATTAGTCAACTCTGCACCAGAAGTCGTTTCAAAACTAGTAGAAGAATGGACTTCTGATGAACTTTCAAAAGAGGAGGGAATCCAGGCTTAAGTCAACAAAATTATCTTACATCAAAAGGTGAAAAATATTTAGAAAGGTAGTGTTTGATGACATGGAGATAAATGAGAACCAGAAGCATGGACGGTTAAGGATGTAAAGCTGTTTCTTGGCAGTCTCGGTAGAACCTTATGAGGTTTTGAATTCTCTAATCTACTTCTTAAGGTTGACTCTGCCCCTGGGAGACAGCAGGGTTCAGGAAGAGAACAGTGATCTATGGAACCAAGAATTGGTGCATTTAAACAAACTCCATCACTTACAGTTGTGAAGACCAGAGCATGGTATTTAATCTTGTTAAACTTGAGTATTTTCATATGTAAAATAGCCACTTTACTATATTGATGTGAAAAACAAATCAGTAAAATACTTCAGTGTCTAGCACAGGCGTAGGCTCATGACCAGCACACTATCAGTCATAGTTCCTATATGCTTTGTCTTTCTCCCATGTTGCCACTCATGCATTGTCAACCAACACTCTTTGAGAGACTACTACAGTTTATGCACTGAAAATACAAAAATGGAGAAGGCATACCCACTCTTTCAAAATGATAGCAGTGTGGTAGAAAAAGCAGAGTTAAATTAAAAAACTATATTATCCATTGAGAAATGCAAAGATGAATATTCTGGGTAGTAGAGGGTAAGAGAGGAGGAAGCTCAGAATCATCCAACATGTTGTTTTGGAAGAGAAGGTAACTTGAGTTGTCATGCAGATTTACTAAGAGATAGTTAGGATGCAAATTTTGGAAGAATCCTTTTGTGTGAAGAAAATTGCTAAACTTCACGGCCTGACCATTCTAAACATTAGAACTGATCAATGAATCTTTTAGTTGGTTCTGCATTGTAAGATTTTATTTTCTAATAAATGAATTTATAGTTCCTGTAAATCATAGCTACACCCATTTCCCCACCACTTTTCTATGTTACTTATTTCACTGTACTTTACTATGAGACTCAACTGGCCAGTGTGAAGCTAACCTTGTTTTCCATAAGGTTAAGAAGACTTTTTTTTAGAGCCTTGAAATCCCTGGGAACTATTTTGCTAAACTCTGATTTAATCCATATATACTTACTCAGTGTTTATGTTTCATGCTTCTTTTTGTTAAGGGAATATTATTTTAAATACACACTCATATTTTTGTGTATATACATATATTTGTGTATGTACGGAAGATACATCTTTTTCCTTAAAAAGAGAAAATAAGAAAGGTTATGTTTGGATAGGACTCTATAAACCCAATACCCAATACGTGATAGTGATGTCGAAAATGTTTTTCCTTTACAAATTCTACTGAAATGGCAAGACTTTCCTGAAACAACACTTAGTGTTTGTTTTTCAAACAAACCCCTGGGTTTACTTTGTAAAAACTCATGAATGTTTTTTTATTCATCCCATATCCTTTTCAGGGTTGTTCCATGCCAAAGGAAATATGATTATGGCAGCTCAGGAAGAGTTTTGGTATGCAGTAAGACACAATGGGTATACACTGTGGAGGAGTCAAAAGGGAGAACAGGAAAATCTGAAAGGACACTCTTGAATGGGGGGCAAGTTATAACTCAAACCCTTGTCAAACGATAACTCAGACTTAAAATACCTCCACCTTCAGACTGATAACAATAACTTAAACTTAGCTCCAAATCTTCTGTAAAGAAACAAAACAAAAACAGCAACAACAAAACTAAGTCCTAAAAATTTTATAAAGCCCAGTTGTATTACTAAAGCTGGTATTGACAAAGCACTTAAATAGATCTATTCCCTGTGTGTTCACTTTTGTGGTTCAAATAGTTTTAAATGTGGTTTACTAGAAGAATTTCTCTCTCCTTGCCTTAAGTATTGACAGAGTTGGAAATAAAATATGTTTATGATGAAACCAATGAGAATGGAGTTCTTTGAAACCTGCTCCCTGCGCCCCCACCCCCCGCCCCCACAGACTGCTGAATGCATCAAGGCTTAGAACTTGCCTGGATGTCAATGACAATGCTGCATTTTGCAGAGTCACATAAAGTGGGTAAGGTTAGGAAAAGAGAGTGTTGTCAAGTGGGTATTTAGGTTCCAAAGTTTTAAGGTAAACAAAAGACATAGAGTAAGCATCTTCTCCAAAGTATATTAAAACCATTTAAGTCACATAGATTCACATTTTCCACCTTCTTTCTGGAAACCTAGCAACTAATAATTCTGAATTTCTTCATGTGTTTAATGTGAATACACACAGAGAACCGAATCCGAGTTGCCTTACACAGGTGACTATTTCAACAGCTCAATTGATGTAAACCAGTCAATTTTAATAATGGAATAAAATTAAATAAAAAATTCATTTAATAAAAAAGTGAAAGAGATTAGATTGAAGAGTCTTTGTTGCAATTTAAATAGTTTGTTGCCTCTTGAAAACAGATTTGTGAGAGAAGGCAGGTGTTATTCACAATTTTTTTTGACTTTACAAGAAAATAAGTTTTAACAATGTAGGCTAACTCAAGTAAAGAACATTAAGAATACCTCTCTCTGTGTATGCATATTTGTTTCAGGCAAACTGTAAAGTTCACACCTTATTTGGAACATCCAGGTGGCCTAGCTAATGCCTGGCAAGTTTTCAAAGAATATTGGGTGACATGTTTTACTTTGGCTTTGTATGTGTCTTCTTTGTATGGGCCGAAGTTCAACTTTGGTCTTGGTGATTTGCAGCAGATACCTCAACAGCCTGGGGTTCAGATGCAGCATGTGTGATACTAAATAGTAAATACCTAATATTTTTTGTCTCCAATTAATATATTATCAGTAATTATTTGCTCACAAAGGTTATCATCACATTCAATCAATTTCAGGAATGCAAACAAGTATATCATTTGAATTTATTTTGGGGATCTGAATATGCATTACAGATGAATAGAACATTCTATGTGTAATTTGGAGTAGAAACATAAAAAAGTCAACATAAAAAAGTTCAACATAAAAAATATTTAATTAGTGATTTTTTTTTTAAAGGAAGTTCCTTCTCTACGGTTATACCTTTTATATGGGACATAGAGAAGGAACTTGCTTTTTTTTAAAAAAGAAATTCAACAGCAGAATGAAATAATGACTAATTCCATGCTTCTACCTTATTCATTGCTTAGGGATTTCTGAGTCTTACATAGCTTATATTACACTGAGTGATATTGTAAATATATTTCCAGAATGGAAAAACTTTATAGAAAGTGTCATGAATTTGCCACTGACAATGTAACAAGCATGGAGATTTTTATATTCATTCATTCAGTTATATGTTCACAGAGTAATTATAACAACATAATATAACAAGATAACTGGCCATAAGCCAAAGATGAGCTACATGACATACAGGAAATATTCTAGTACTTTTTCAATAATTTTTTAGATTCCCTTTACATATTACAATCATACACAAACAAACTGGACAACGTAGAAGAAATGGATACATTTTTAGAAACATACAACCTTCCAAGACTGTATCATGAAGAAAGAGAAAATCTGAACAGATTGATTACAAGTAAGGAGATTGAATCCATGATCGAAAACTTCCCCCCAAACAAAATTCTAGGACCAGGTGGCTTCACAGGTGAATTCTACCAAACATTCAAAGAAGAATTAATAATTCCAAAAATTAGAAGAATAGGGAACACTTCCAAATTCATTTTATGAGGCCAGCATTACCAAAATCAGATAGCACACCACAAGAAAAGAAAATTACAGGCCAGCATCACTGATAAACAAAGATGCAAAAATCCTCAACAAAATATTGGCAAACCAAATTCAACATGACATTAAAAGGATCATACACCATGTTTAAGGAGGATTTATTCTAGGGATGCAAGGATGGTTCAATATTTACAAATCTATTAATGTGATACACCATATTAACAAAATGAAAAATAAAAATCGTTTGATTATCTCAATAGATGCAGAAAAAAACATTTGACAAAATTCAGCTTCCATTTATGATTAAAAAAACCCTCAGCAAAAATGGGTATAGAAGAAACCTAACTTAATATAATAAAGGCCATATATGACAAGCCCACAGCTAACATTATACTCAATGGTGAAAATCTGGAAACTTTCCTCTAAGATCAGGAACAAGGGGAGGGATTCCTACTCTTACCACTTTTATTCAAGATAGTATTGGAAGTTTAGCCAGAGCAATTAGACAACAATAAGAAATAAAAGGATCCAAATTGGAAAGGAAGAAGTAAAACTGTCATTATTTGCAGATGACAACATATTATATATAGAAAACTCTAAAGACTCCACCAAAAAGCTGTTGGAACTAATTAATGAATTCAGTAAAGTTACAGGATACATAATTAATATACAGAAATATGTTGCATTTCTATACACTGATAACAAACTATCAGAAAGAGAAGTTAAGAAAACAACTCCATTTACAATTTCATCAAAAAATAAAATACCTAGGATTAATTTTAACCAAGGAGGTGAAAGCCCTGAACACAGAAAACTATGAGACATTGATGAAAGAAATTGAAGAAGACACAAATAAATGGCAAAATATTCTATGCTGACAGATTGGAAGAATTAATATTGTTAAAATGTCTTTACTACCCAAAGCAATCTACAGAATCAACACAATCCTTATCAAAATTCCAATGGCATTTTTCGTAGAATTAGAGCAAACAATCCTAAAATTTGTATGAAACCACAAAAGACTCCAAATAGCCAAAACAATCTTGAGAACAAAAAGAAAAACAGAAGCGGAGGCATCATACTCCCTGATTTCAAACTACTGCAAAGCTATAGTAATCAAAACAGTATAATATTGGCATAAAAACAGACACATAAATCAATGAAACAGAATAGAAAGCCCAGAAATAGACCCATACATATATGGTCAATTAGTTTATGACAAAGGAATCAAGAATGTACAATAAGAAAAAGTCTCTTTAATAAATGGTATTGGGAAAGCTGGGCAGACACATGCAAAAGAATGAAGCTGGACCACTATCACCTCACACCTGTTACAATGGCTTTTATTAAAAGACAAGAGATAAGAAATGTTGGTGAGGATGTGAAGAAAAGGGAACCCCTGTGCACTACTGGTGGGAATATAAATTGGTGCAGCCACTATGGAAAAAAAAAAAAAATATATATATATATATATATAATGGAGTATTATTCAACCATAAAAAATAATGAAATACTGCTGCTTGCAACAACATGGATAGACCTTAAGGGCATTATGCTGAGTGAAATAGGCCAGAAAGAGAAAGACAAATATGTGATGTTGCTTGTACTTCTGATGTCATATTTAAGAAACCTTTGCTTAATACAAGATAACAAAGATTTACTTCTATGTTTTCTTCTAAGACTTTTATAGTCTTCCATTTATTTCTATAATCCACTTTGAGTTAATGTTTGTGTATGGTATGAGATAAAGATCCAACATTATTCTTTCACATCTGGCTATCTACTTATCCCAGCATTCATAATTGAAAATATTCTTTCCTCATTAAATTGTTACAGCACCCATTTCAAAAATCAGTTGACAGTAAATTGTCAATCTAACAAAATGGGATTTTTTCTTTACTCTCAATTCTACTCCTATTACATATAGATATGTGTATGCATATGTGTATGTATATGTCTATCTTTTCATATCAATATTACACTGTTTAACTTTGTAGTAAGTTTCAAACTAGGAAAAATGAGTGCTCCAACTTTGATTTTTTCAAGATTGTTTTGCCTATTCTAGGTCCCTTACATTTCCATATGAATTTGAAGATTAGCTTGTCAGTTTTTGTAGTTGGGATTTTGATAGGGATTGTGTTGAATCTGTAGATCAGTTTAGGAGTATTGTCATTTTAAAGCTGTCAAGTCTCCCAATTTATGAAAATGATATTTTCCTATTTATTTAGATCTTCTTTATTTCAACAGTGTTTTGTGGTTTCAGTGTACAATTTTTACACTTTTTTTTTGTTAAAGTTAGTTCTAAGTATTCTCTTCTTTTTGTTGCTATCGTAAATGGAATTTTTAAAAAATTTCATGTCTGGATTGTTCGTTGTTAATGTATAGAAATGCAACTGGGTTTTGTATATTGATCCTGTGACTTAGCTGAACTCATTTATTAGTTCTACTAGCATTTGTGTGTGTATGTATGTATGTGCTCATGTGTCTATAGAATCCTTAGGATTTTCTTCACACAAGATTATATCATCAGTGAACAGAGATAATTTTACTTCTTTCCTTCCAATCTGGATGTTTTATTACTTTTAATTGCATAATTGCCTGGATTTTTCTTTCATGTTTTTTGTTCTGCTTTTTGTTTGCCCCAACTAGTTTTGCTGCTTCAGGCAGTTATGATGTTAAGTAATGGCCCAAATAATTACCCAACTTTTTTTTTTTTTTTAAATAAATGCCCTAGAGAAAATACTGTTTATACTGAGGGTTCTCTTAGTCAAGTCAAATGAAGAGAAGCCCTGTGAATGGGACTTTTCAGGGAGCTAGCTACCTGACAGGTCAAACACCAAAAGGTTCTCTGGTGATGCAGTTTTGGAGAAGACTCCAAACCCATTCTGCACCCCTCCCCCATTTGACTGTTTTTTCTGCTGTTTTTCACAGCTACCCTGTTTGAGTGGCTTGCTGATTTCCAAGGTTATCATGGAACTGGGGAAAAGAGAATGGGAAAACGGTAAGTCAAAGTGCCATAAATCTCACCACTGTTCTTACCAAGATTCAGCTTTTTTTCCTGTTAAATGGCCTTTGTATTATTGGAAACCTTTGGTTAATTTCTAGGTTTCTGAAAAGGTTGATTTTGACAGTTCATCCAGTGTTTTTATTGCTTATGTGAAGGAATCAAATTTTGAAGTTCTTTACATTGGGTTCCAGCATTGCTTATCTTTGAGGGTTATTATTTTAAATTTACTTCTTAAAATAATCAGAAGGCATCTTCAATATTGCACAAAGCTTTAATTTGTGGGGTTGCTTCAATGAAATTGCATCACCACCATCAAACAAATCTTTTAGTACAGAAATGAAAGAGAAGATGAGTATTTTCTATAGAGAGGACACAATGCTGAATAACTTCATCAGCAACAGTAACATATATAGTAACAGGATGAGCCAAAAACTGTCTTGTTTCTTCAGTAACCTCAGTTGAAAGTGGGTATATGTTTGGTTTCATAAGGCACATTAGTGTGCCCACAGGAGCAACCTAGCTGTTTAGTACACTGAGAAATAATTGTTCTTGCGTGGTCATGTTAAACTTTAGAACTCTGACTAGTAAAATTTTAATGATAAAATTGTAGTAACAACTGATTTTAATACAATTTCTGATTTTTTTACCCTGAAGCTTATTCTATGTTGTTATTATGTGGCTTTGGCTTCATATTTAATTAAATACATTTGACCCTTTGTAGTCATGGGGTCCTGCATCCTTGAATTCAACCAACTGTGAATGGAAAATATTTGGAAAAAAGATTTCAAAAAGTTCCAAAAGGCAAAGCTTGAATTTGTTGCAACTATTTACATAGCATTTATATTGTATTAACAACTATTTACATAATGTATTTACATAATGTTTACATTGTATTAACTATTATAAGTAATCTAGAGATGACTTAAAGTATGTTGGAGGATGTGTTTAAGTTATATGCCAATATTATGCCATTTTATGTAAGCGACTTGAGCATCCATGAATTTTGGTATCCATGGGGGGTCCTGGAACCAATCCCCTGCAGATACCATGGGACAACTGTACTGACTTTAATACTTGTTTATTCAGCATTTTTTCAATTTATGTTTTCATTACACCTCTACTTCCTAAGAGTAATTGGAACAACTTATGTAGTGCAGACAATTATAACCAAGTAATTGATGTTTTTATAGGTTTTACAGATATATATATATATATATATATATATATATATATATACTTGTTTTATATAATGGCTAAGACAATGGAAATAATTCTTGTGTGACAACATGCATCATGTGAGAAGTTTGTGTCTGAATTTTTCATTTTCCTTCCTTACTTCAAAAAGAGCTATGTGGAAGGCTAGAAAGTAACAGTTTTCTACAAGGTTTTCTGGCGTTTGTTTTACAAACTTGTTAGCCCCTATGAAAAAATTAAGAAGAGCAATGAAGCAGTAAAAGAGAGATTGGGTTTCAAGATATAACAAGAGCTTCATTTTGGATTAACTTTTACTTTTGAAATAATTTAAAATTTTCAGAAGTGTCTTAAGAACATCACAAAGAACTCCAGTACAACATTGTGATGGTTAACCTTATGTGTCAGCTTGACTGGGCCAAGGGATACTGAGATAGCTGGTAAAACATTATTTCTGGATGTGTCTATAAAGGTGTTTCTGGAAGACTTTAGCATTTGAGTCAGTAGACTGAGTGAAGAAATCCACACTCACCAAAGTGGTGGGTATCATCCAAGCCATTGAGGGCCCAAGTAAAACAAAAAGGTGGAGGAAAGGTGAATTCTCTCTTACCCTCTCTCCTTGAGCTGGGACATCCATTTATTCTTGAGATTGGACATCTGAGCTCTTGAGTCTTGGGCCTTTGTACTTAGACTGGAAGTTACATCATCAGCTCCCCTGATTCTAGGGCCTTCAGACTTGGACTGAATTCTACCACTGGCTTTCCTGGTTCTCCATCTTGCAGATGGTATATCATGGCATATCTCAGTCTCCATAATCATGTGAACCAGGTACCATAATAAATCTCCTTTTATATATCCTATTGGTTCTATTTCTCTGGAGAACACTATTACAAACCTTCAACTTATTCCACAATTTTTAGCATTTTACAACATTTTCTTTTTTCTCTCTCTTTTTGGCTTGAGACACTTGTAAGTTGCAGGTACAATGCCCAAAACTCCCAAATTTTTCAATGTGGCTTCTAAAAGCAATGGTATTCCCCTTTATAACTCTAGTATGAATACAATACTATAGTCCAATCCCCAGACATTCAAATTTTATCAGTTTTCCAGATAAGCCCTTTAGAGAATAAAACTTTTGTTTTTTCCTTTTCCTCGTTTCTCTTCTGGTCCATAAACCAATCCAGAATCACACATTCCATTTAGAAGCCATGTGTTCCAGGTTCTTTCAACTTTATTTTTCATGGCCTTGATTTTTTTTTCTTTAAGATAAAGATGTTTATGATGTTTCCATATAATTTGTTTCCAGTTGTGCATGTTTTGGCTGGAATATCACAGAAGTAATGCAGTGTTCTTCTCAGTCCATCCCATTAGGGGGCAAACAATTTGTCCCACAATTGGTGATGTTAACTTTTACCACTTGTTTAAAATGGTGTCTGCCAAATTTCTCCCTTCTGAGGTTAATTAATAATTTTCTTGTAACTTGTTGATTAACAAGTAAATAAAAATATTGTGTGGGAAGATACCTTGAGACCATGTAAATGTAAATATCCTGTTCCTAATCAAACCTTGATCTATTAATTTTAGCATCCATTGATGAATCTTTCCTGAATCAGTTATTATTATGATGATTGCCAAATGGTGATTTTTCCAATTCCACTATTCCTTCTTTATTTGTTGTTAGTTGGCATTCTACTGTGAGGCAGGGATTTCTCATCCATTTCTATAACAAATTATTATTTGTATTTATTTAGTCAGTAAGGCACCTTCAGGTCAACTTCTCTGTTCTTTCGAAATGTCCCTATCAACCTTTGAATAAGCTCTCTTACTTTCTGTCGTGACAGAATGTTCTAAGTTTATCTTATATTTTCCTAGCTCAAGCCCTGGAATCAGCCACTTTTCCAAGAAACTATGTTTTTTTGATTTTTTTTTTTTTTTTTGTGGTACGCGGGCCTCTCACTGTTGTGGCCTCTCCCATTGTGGAGCACAGGCTCCGGACGCGCAGGCTCAGCAGCCATGGCTCATGGGCCCAGCCGCTCCGCGGCACGTGGGATCCTCCTGGACCGGGGCATGAACCCGTATCCCCTGCATCGGCAGGCGGACTCTCAACCACTGCACCACCAGGGAAAACCTGGTTTTTTGATTTTTAACTTGGAGAATGGATTTAGAATCCACAACTTGGGAACCAGGTGTGTATTCATTACTTCCAGGGTACCGTTGCTTCTTTTTTATTGGAGTATAGTTGATTTACAATATTGTGTTAGTTTCAGGTGTACAGCAAAGTGAATCAGTTGTACATATACATACATCCACTCTTTTTTATGTTCTTTTCCCATATAGACCATTACAGAGTATTGAGTAGAGTTCCCTGTGCTATACTGTAGGTCCTTATTAATTATCTATTTTATATATAGTGGTGTGAATATATCAATCTCAGTCTCCCAGTTTATCCCTCCCCCCTGCCAGGAAAGGATCTAGAGTCAAACATGACAGCATAAATTCAAGAGTGTAGAACAGGGCTCAGCAAAATTTTTCTCTAAAGAGCCAGATAGTGAATATTTTTGCCTTTGTAGGTTATACACTACCAAATTCTACCATTGTGGTGTGATGTGAAAACAGCCATAGATGATATACATAAAAAATTTGGCGTGTCTGTGTTTCAATGAAACTTTATTTATGTTTATACAAAAAACAGGTAGTGGGAAGGATTTGACCCAGGGGTTATGGTTAACCCCTGGTAACCATAAGTTTGTTTTCTACATCTGTGACTCTGTTTCTGTTTTTTAGATAAGTTCATTTGTACCCTTATTTTAGATTCCACATATATGCCATTGCTTTTAAGACTTCTTGTAGATCAGTTAAAAAAATATATGTCTGGGTGCACAAACTCACATGTACACATATCTATGTTTATTTATAAGTAAAAACCGTTAAGTTCACACTGATGCCTTAAATTTACTCTAGGTTTTCTTCTCTCTTATATTTGTACCTTTTTTGTCCAAGAAGGATAACTCTGATTATCCTAGTTCCTATTATTCTGAATGCATTTATTTATTTGTTCAATTATCTTGTCTTTAACGAATCCTGCAATCCTATGAGCTGTTTCCTTGTTGTCAGCTTTGTAAAATATGCCCGTTATGCTGATGAAATTCCTCTCCAGCTCAAAAGCTTCTGACTCATGCCATTGAGCAACTGATTTCCCACAGGAAAGGAAAAGGGAAGGAGTTAGGTAGAACATTCTGAAGAGTCATTTCTATCCCAGACTCATAAAACAAATTACCTTGGCATTAATGAAGTGACGAAAAGAGGACTGTGAATCCCAAAACAGTAGAGATTATCTTCTGCTTCTCAGGAAATGCTTCTCTAGAGGAGACACGCAAATTCTAAAGAGAACTGCCTACATGGTGATTCTAGTAAGAAACAAAGGCAGCCTTTCAAAGTAACTGTCTCCCAATCAAGAATGGAAGCTGGAGAGAGTTGATGGTCTTGAAGCAACCATGTGGTCAGGAATAAGAGACATCAGTGAAGAGAGATGATTGGCGAATAGAAAGTGTCCCTTCCCACAATGCCTTGGCACTGAATCAAGATACTGGAACCATGGAATGGCCTTGGGGATTGGAGAAAAGCTGAGTGACTGAGGGAAGGGGACTTGGAATTAGAAATAAAACTGAGTTACAGAAAATAAGGTACTATTGCTTGAGCACTCAAGTTTATGGGTTGAGATTCATAGCCACCATATATGGAAATGGTATAAGGTAACTACACAAATATAAAGTAAGGGAATTAAATATTAATGCATAACTTGCAATGCTGATAAAAACCATGTGACTAAATTTTACCAGTAAACTGTAGAGTTAATGAAATCATTACTTGTCATAGTCTGATGCAACTGGAAGATATTTTTACCTCAAATTCCTTTAAAATTTTTAGTATATTCTCGCAAACATCCTCTTTTCATGGTAGCTTTTCAAGTTTTGACATATTTAAGAAAGTCCACTATGATAAAAATTTTTAATGATAGATTTTCTTTTTTGCAATGACCTCTGCATTCAAGTCTTTCTTTGCCCTTTGTAAGTCATAATCCTAGATTGAGTTCTCACCATCCTTTGACATCACCTTGATAAATGCTCCATATTATGCACATCTCCTCTGCCTCTGTCAACATCAGGAACAGGCACTGGGCTGTAGAATCTATTTTTGTCAAACAAACTTCTCATTTGTTTTGCTTGTCACAGCAGGTTATCTTGGACTTCTTTTTGCTAACTCTGCCTTTTCCTTCTTGTTCTGCATAATGCACACACAATATGTCCCAGACATTTCAGCAGTTACAGAGTTAGAATCACAAAACAATATGAAAAAGTGTGTTCATACCCTATTGCCTTCACCTAACCTTGCAGATTGGTTCCCTGCTATTCTAAGTATCCACTTTGTTTCCTACAATCTCCTTTTCTTTGCTCACATAATTCCTTCACCAACTCTGAACTTTTGATAGTCAGTGTTCCAACTATCCTTTAAGGCCCTCCTCAAAGCATATTTTTTGAGAGAACATTCCAGATCCTTTCCATATGAATTAATTTTTTTCTTTCTTGGATCTATCATTGCATTTTATACCACAAATATAGCACTTAACTCATTCTTTGACTGGATTCTCATTACTTGGGTAAACACAAATATGGGAAGGAAAACTTCAAAGCTTCACAGAAAAAGTAGGTATGGTTTCAAGACATAAGACTGTAAAATAAGCCTGAGTTTTGCATACTTTCACAAATGGCTTGGATGAGGAAAAGTTGTCAGGAAAGGATCTAAAGAGTCAAGCATGACAGCATAAATTCAAGAATGTAGAACAGGGCTCAGCAAAATTTTTCTCTAAAGAGCCAGATAGTGAATATTTTTGCCTTTGTAGGTTATACACTACCAAATTCTACCATTGTGGTGTGATGTGAAAACAGCCATAGATGATATACATAAATAATTTGGTGTGTCTCTGTTTCAATGAAACTTTATTTATGTTTATACAAAAAACAGGTAGTGGGAAGGATTTGATCCAGAGGTCTAGTTTCCTGACCCATGGGCTAGAAGACCTTGTTAAAGGGGAGAAGAAAGCTTCAGTTGACTTTCTCATAAGAATGATTCCAATGTTGGTGTAACCAGTTTTTAATCTTTCTTCAACAGCTGGATCAGTTTCCAATTTCCCACTAGATAGTTTTATTATATGTCCTATAGGCACTTCATATTCCCCATGCCTAAAACTAAACTAATTTTCTTATGTAGGATAAGGGTCCCAATCTGTTTACATCAAAGGTTACATAATTTTACAAGCAATTTAACTTCTAGGTCTATGTGCTTCTTTATTTACTTATGCTCAGTAAGTACCTGAGTGCTCTCAATTATAAATATTGAATAATTATTGTTGAGAGAAAATTTTCCATGGGTCTCTCATTTTTGAATTTCTTGGAATCAGAGGTATTCACATTTTTCTCATGACTGTCTTTTCCAAGAAGTTTGTATAGCAAACAGCCTTGTAAGATAGAGAAAGGGTCTTTTCTCTAGAGCAGATGACAGGTTTCTTTGTTGTCAAGTATAATAAGGATAATGCATTTCTCCAGGGCAAAGGTTGAGCAGGCTTTCTTGCAGCCCATTATAAAAAACTGGAGGTTCCTAAGATCGATTTCTTAGCTGTGACTGAATCAAGTATGGGTGATTCATCCTGAGGTAAAATTCTTCTCCAGCTGTGAACCTGTGAAACCAGGCAAGTTATGTGCTCACAAAATATAATAGTGTGACAGGCAGAGGAGAGACATTCCCATTTTAAAAGGGAGAAATTAAAAAGGAGAATCTACTCCCAAGCAAGTCCAAAACCTAGCTGGGGAAATTCCTTTAGATTTTAAGGCTCAAGATAATCCTCTCTGCCCCAATGTGCTGTCCTCCAGGCTTACTATGTGGTAGCCTCATCTTCTGGTCCCATTGGGATGGCAGTGTTGCCCCCTCAGCCCTGGATGACAGCCCTGCTCCACTGAAACCATGGAAGAGACAGCATCGTCTTGTGGACCTGTGCCCTTTGCACCTGTGGTGGCAACCCTGCTAATGAGCTCTGTGTCACTTTCATGGTCATTCTTCCATTTTCTTGAGGATTTAGCATGTTCCCAGCCAGATAGCCTTATTGTCCTATTCTTTAGAATCCCAGAAGTCTGACAGACTTCCTTTGTTTCATTCCCTCTCTGTCCCCTTTAGTCCACATTGACAGTGTTTCCACTGGAATAACCCTATCTCTATTCCTTTCTTCTGCTGAGATGCCCTATTGAATCCAGGCAGATAGAGTCACATAAGACTCATACATATGAGACACACCCACAATCTCTTTGTTTTTTTTAAATTTTCATTGAAATATAGTTGATTTACAATGTTTTGTTTCAGGTGTACAACCATGTGATTCAGTTGTGTGTGTGTGTGTGTGTGTGTGTGGTCCTTGGTTATGTATTTTGTATATAGTTCTTGGTTATGTATTTTGTCCTTGGTTATGTATTTTGTATATAGTTCCTTGGTTATGTATTTTGTATATAGTTCTTAATTTTAATCCCAAACTCCTAATTTAGCCTTGGTCCTGGTTATGTATTTTGTATACAGTTCTTAATTTTAATCCCAAACTCCTAATTTAGCCTTGGTCCTTGGTTATGTATTTTGTATACAGTTCTTAATTTTAATCCCAAACTCCTAATTTAGCCCCCCCCTTTGGTAACCATAACTTTGTTTTCTCTGTCTATGCCTCTATTTCTGCTTTGTAAATAAGTTCATTTGTGTCATTTTTAGATCCCACATATAATTGATATCATATGATATTTGCCTTTCTTTGTATGATTTACTTCTCTCAGTATGATCATCTCTGTTCATCCATGTTGCTGCAAATATCATTATTTTATTCTTTTTTATGGCTGAGTAATATTCTGTTATATATATATATATATATATATATATACACACAACATCTTTATCCATTCATCTGTTGGTGGACACTTAGGTTGCTTCCATGTCTTGGCTATTGTAAATAGTGCTGCAATGAACATAGGGGTGCATGTATCTTTTCAAATTATGTTTTTCTCCAGATATATTCCCAGGAGTGGTGTTGTTGGATCATATGGTAACTCTAATTTTAGTTTTTTAAAGAGGCTCCATACTCTTTTTCCCCATAATCTCTTTATCAGATGATTACACAGCCACATCCTTGGTGTTCTCTCCTGAACACACTTTCTCATTTTTTTGCATTATGGATAGACTGAGAATTTTCCAAGTTTTCAAGTTCTGCTTCCATTTTGTTTAACAATTCTTTCTGTAATTCATCTCCTTTTGCATTTTATTGTAAGCAGTAAGGAGAAATAAAGCACCTTCAACATTTTGCTTAGAAATGTCCTCAGCTAAATATCCAATTTCATTGCTCACAGATTATTACCTTCCACAAAATACTAGAGCACAATTTATACAAGTTCTTTGTAACAAGGATCACCCTTTCATCAGAGTCCAACAACATGTTCCTTATTTCCACTTGAGGCTTCACCAGAAGCATCTTCTGTATTTCTACCAAAAAATCTCTTCAGATAATCTTGGCTTTTTCTAACATGTACCTCAAAACTCTTCCAGTCTTGACCCATTACTCCATTCCAAAGTCACTTCTACTCTTTTAGATATTTTCTGCAGTAGCACCCCACTTCTCAGTTCTAAGTCTGTTGTAACAAAATACCATAGATTAAACAACAGAAATTTATTCTCTAACAGTTATGGAGGTTAGAAGTCCAAGATCAAGACCTAAATAGGCTTGGTTTCTCCTGAGATCTTTCTTCTTGGTTTGCAAATGGCCACCTTTTTGCTGTGTCCTCACTTGGTCTTTCCTCTTCCTTTGTATAATCAATTTCTTGCTTACAGTAGTCAATCTCAGTCTTTCAGAAGTCCCTTCTCATTTGGAAGTAATCAGGCTCAATCTCTTTATGTTGATATATCTATCCACCCATCTGATGTTTAACTATTATGTGCATATTCATGATGCTGATTTTTTTAAGGTACCATCTAATAATAATAATATTAAAATATTTACTTCCATTTGGATAAGCTTCCTAAAGAGCTGATCTAGTGCTTTGAATTCTTCCTCATTTAATTTTAACTAAAACCTGAAAATAATAGCAATTAAGTCCTGAACCCAAAAGATGTTACCTAGGAATAAAATCTGTGAAATGTCTTGGGATGATTGACAAAGTAAGCTATCATGTAAATAGCTGACTCCATGGAAAGGATGTATATATATGTGACTAAGGATTTCCTCGTAAATAGAAATTCAAAATCTGGTTGTTAAAAAAAATGAATGAAGAATGTCACTATAGTGAAGATGAGTATATCAGATTAGTGTTTATAATCATTAATCTAATTAACATCCTTGTTCTTTTTTTCTCTTTTCACCAAGCAAATTTCTGATTATAATTTCCCTTCCTGTAGTAATTTGACTTCTGGCAGGAAAAGGTCTGCTGAGAACTTAATTCTCTCCTACTCTTGGCACTCATTGTTTGTTTGATATTGAATCGTGATGTGCTAGATAGCTATGTTTGCCTCTATAAGTGTACTTTCCACTTTTTGCATCCAATTCTTTGCCCCAAGTGACTGACTTAAGTGGACTAAATCAATGGGTCCTTTTGTCCACTAGTTTGTGTTTGGCCAATGGAAAACCCTAAATTAGATAAGAGGGAGGAATGACTGAGGAGTCAGTATACTTATTCTACCGTGTGCCTATGACTCACTATGACCCTTAACTGAAAGTTACTAATTCTTTCAAGGTGATCTTGCCTATAACACTCTTCACTTCTGGATTCTGATAAGAACTCTACCCATCCACCTTTTATTTTCCCAGAGGTGTTAATAGTTCCATTGTTATTAGGCCTGGGGTAATTCAGTGTCCCCTTGTGGCTTCGCTTTGTTCAGTATTTTTCAAAATATCCTAGTTAGAGTGTGCCTTACTAGGACCATATTGATTATTAGCTTTACCGTATTTTGTCTTGACTAACACAGTAATTGGTTCAGGCAACGGTTCCAGGAAGCAGATTCTCAAAACAGAATTCTAGAATGAATCACTCATCTATGCAAAGAACACAGGGATAACAACTCCTTGCTAAAGGCAATGGACATGGGTAATTCATAGCAAAGAGTCGCATTATAATTGATCAAATCAAATCATTAGATGAAGCACAGATGGAGGAAGATCAAGGAGCAGTGGCACCTAGTAATTACGGCAACAATAGCAATTATGAGATCGTTAGATTCTCTGGATTTGGTTTATCCTTAGAGATGGAAAAAGCAAAAATTTAGGAAAAGCAAAAATATGAGCAAAAAACAATTATGAACACCTGTGAAGATCCAGAAGCCCTGTTGGCAGTTTTGAAGGAATCCTTCATCTCAATTCATAGTGAATGTAAGACTGAAGATTAACAGGGTTTCGTTGTAAACATCAATTAAATACTCAATCTTGCTAAGTATCTCACACTAAAATACGGACAATTGTGGAAAAGAAATAGAATTTTCATGTATAGAATGGTGATGCTTACATAATAGGGACAAAAGTGTACTTATCCTGTTTTACCTCAATGCAGAGTCAAATCTGCTCTTCTACATAATATAGTCTGGGACAGTGTCTCTCAATTTTTAATGTACCTGGGAATTATATTAAAATGAAGATTCAGGCTCAATAGTTCTGGGGAGTGAGCTGAGGTGTGGCCTAAAAATCATCTTAATTCTTTGCCTTGAAAAAATTATGTTAATTGAAAATAGCGAACAGGAAGTAACAAGCACCGTAAGTATCCTAATAAGATTTATGTGTGCCAGAGAGTGGGAGATAAATGCTGAAAAAGTTCAGTGGTATGCCACATCATGGTTAGGGGTTCATGGTTAGATAACTCTTCTAAAATATGAGACAAGTTATTCTGCCCAACACAATAAAAGGGACACATAGTTTGGTTGGCTTCTTTGAATTTTGGAGGCAATATGCACTACACTTGGTCACACTTCTTCAGTCCATTTACTTATCCAGACCTGGAAAAGTGCTAATATTGACTTGGATCTTGAATAATAAAGAGCTCTGCAACAAGGCTGGTTTTTGTTCAAGCCACCTTACCACTTAAGTCTAATAACCTAACACATCCAATGATTTTTAAAAAGTATTTGTGACAGACACAACGTTGTGTGAAATTCTTCCAAACTCAAATAAGCGAAATCACAGCTCAGGCATCTACAGTTTATGAGTGATGAAATGTGCTCCCTATTCTTCCATCAGCTATTTCCATTTGAAAAGCTTCTAGGGCTATTGGGCTCTGGTGGGAAATGAATGCTTGACTTTGTAAAATCCTGTGCTCATGGGAATCAAACAGTCCAGGATAAACTGTATGTTATCTGACTGACCCAATCATAAACCTGGATATGCACAGCAGCATTACTTTATAATATGGAGATGGCATATAGCAGATTGAGCCCAAGCCAAGCTGCTCTGGGAGACACAGTAAACAGCTCAAAGGGATGACTTAGTTTAACATCGTACATGTTTCACTGTTTTACCACAGTGGAGAAGGAGAAAGGATGAATGTGGTTTAGGTAAATCTGATTATTATACTAGCACCAGCTAGAAGTGGCCAGAAGCTCTCAAGGAAGCCCTGCAAGACTGTGGTTATAGTAGATGTCATGGTGCACTCTCCAGATTATTTCCTTTGGGACCGAGGTGTTTATTTCTCCTGCATTTGGGAGTCTTGGCAACCAACTGTTTCCAGTTGAGTTCTTGTCTATCTAAGCCTTGCTCTTAGCTGAAGAAAGTCTACCCACCTAAAGTCAAGCCCTCTACCTGGGAACAGCCCAATCCAGTAATTAGTCATGCAGAGGTAGTAAGGCCTGCCCCCATGTCTCAATACAGAATATCTCTGAAGAACTATCCCAATTGCAAAGCCATAGAATCAGCTAAGGTCTTTGCTGTGACTCTATCACTCTTCAAATTCTCCCTCTGCCTGGTTCTGCTTCTTCACTTCATAGCTTCTGATCTCGAACATGTCCAAATAAAATTCCTGCACACAAATCTTGGAATCTGTTTCCAAAGGTGCCAGTCTGTGACAGTAGGTGTCAAGAGTGGTCTGAGCTGAGGTGCTGGCAGAGTGTAAGGGGACCATAGGATAGGTTGTGAAGTAAACAACGTTTACTAACTCAGGCCTTTTAACCAGCCATAGGAGCAGAGTGTTGCAGCTTTTTTTTTTTTAAACATCTTTATTGGGGTCTAATTGCTTTACAACGGTGTGTTAGTTTCTGCTTTATAACAAAGTGAATCAGCTATATGTATACATATATCCCCATATCTCCTCCCTCTTGCTTGTGTCTCCCTCCCACCCTCCCTATCCCACCCCTCTAGGTGGTCACAAAGCACCAAGCTGATCTCCCTGTGCTATGCGGCTGCTTCCCACTAGGTATCTATTTCACATTTGGTAGTGTATATATGTCCATGCCACTCTTTCACTTCGTCCCAGCTTATCCTTCCCCCTCCCTGTGTCCTCAAGTCCATTCTCTACATCTGTGTCTTTATTCCTGTCCTGCCCCTAGGTTCTTCAGAACCATTTTTTTTTGATTCCATATATATGTGTTAGCATACGGTATTTGTTTTTCTTTTTCTGACTTACTTCACTCTGTATGACAGACTTTAGGACCATCCACCTCACTACAAATAACTCAATTTCGTTTCTTCTTATTAAAACCTCCTTATTCAATCATTCTAATGACAATATCATACTGTTTGCCTCCATAATCTTTTTACCCAAGGCTCAAAATACCAGTTGTTTCCTTCAGTTCTTCAAGTCAAAACGTTTACTTTTTAAAAATAACAAGTGTAAAAACAGTGAAATACTGATTAATTTCCAGCTTCCTATTTTCTTCCTCTGATAATTCAATAATATGCCCAATAAATGTCATTTTCAGTTTATATTTTTTTCCTGTACAATCAGGCTGAACAGATAAATAATACTTGCTTTTAAATTTAGTGTAAAGTTTCTTCTCTCACTTTATTATCCATTAAGTTAATAATCTGATTTTGATTTCTCAATTCTAAATAGTGATAATATTTTATCTTTTAAAATATATCTCACATGTTTGACCACTTTAACATCAATTTTGAAATGATTTCTACTGAACTAGAAACTTTTATTGTTTCTATAATCACTGTGCTGTTTGTGGTTTGAAAAGCATCATTATGATTAGCTAATTATTGACCAAATTACATATTCTTTAATAACATAATATTTTATATTACTGTTTATTTATACTTGTTTAATACTATTGGTCATTTGCTATTTATTCATCCCTTTTTACTTCAGTTCTAGTAATTAAATGTGTGGTTTTCTTTTCTGTGTAAGTGAAGTTTCACATTATTTTAATTGAAAATCAAAGTTTTTCCAGTAACAGCTTTGGCCAAAACTGATCTTAACAATTGTGAAATGTGACAACAACTTGAAATATGATATTGAAGTTCTGTATGTCTTTTCTTCATTTGAAATAATTTGGGTGTTTAATGAAATATTGAATTTTCTACTGTGTTCGTCCAATGGAAAATTCTCAAATTTTAAGTTGAGTCAGATTGTGTTTAGCTAGAACCATTCTCATACTGTGAAAAGGTGAAAAAGTCATTTTCCAGGGTCATAATTTAATAAACGTACCAAAACTAGTGGTGCAATTTTTCTTTTTTGCAATTTTGTGTTTTTATAAAACTAATTTTTATCTTTTAAATAGCAGGCAAGAGTTGCACTGTTATAGATCTGATATTAAAAATTATCTTCCTCAATCTCATCATTTTGATCAGCAGTAAAATCTTTATTAAATATTTAGAAGTTGCATTGATTTTGTTAAGCCTGTTCCACTTGTGAATCTGATAAGAATAATTATATTGCTCATTCTCATTGTTTTGATCAGCAATTACAACTTTTTAAAATAAAATTTTTTAATGTTCTGTTTGTAAGATTTACGTAAATCATGCTCTACAGAAGTCAGCTCCCTTTTGTTATTTCCTGTTTTAAAAAATGTAAGTAATCCTTCTCTTTGAATATATTCTGTTTCTTTTATTTTTTCAGATTTTTATCTTTTTTGAGTTCTGCTTTTCTATTTCTATCAATATATCAACTTGTACTCATTCTCAGTATCGGAGAGATTAAAAATTAAGTACAATTTAATTTACAAATTGATAAAATTTGAACATATTTTAGTAAAAATATTAAGTACATGTAAGAGTGAAAAGTTAAAATTAATTAAATGTTAAATGTATTTTTCTTCCAAAATAAAAAAAAAATCTATTAAATGTAAAGAGAAAGTTATAATTAATAAATATGAACATTTTAAGGAAAAATGTTTAAATCTAAAAATTTAGAAAATTTCAAAATTGGAAAATTTAATTAAATCATAATTTTTTAAAAATAAAAATACTTCATAAAAATATAACTATTAGCCATTCTAGACTTCAATGTCTACCTATCTGGAAATATAAAAATTGATATTATTGTTCAAGCATATTATTCTAAACCCACTTATATAAGAGTTTAAGAGCAGTAAATTATGCACTATTGTCAAATGTTCCCCAATCACTATTACAACTGCTGCAAATACAGCATTAATATGTAAGCACCTCACACAAACTGGAATATAACAAAGAAGAAAATGAATATCGACACCACTGGGAAACCACATTTCATAAAGCAAGAGTTTATTGCATTTATGAGACTTGAGAGGAAAGATTTGAAAAGTTTAGTTTCTGAATTTTCCTTTCCTAAGCTCTCTGTCATTCAAATCCTCCCAACCTCCCTTCCCATCTTTGATAGTAGCACAACCCACAGACTTTGACAGTGCCGAGATTCAACTGCCATTGTTTAGAGCACATAGAGCCCTGATCAGAAGTGTTTCTGGGGTAATTAAAGTCAATATTTGGGGTTATTGATCACATATTTCCAGAGCTGAGGGCCAAATATCGAGAGAAGGAGTTGCTTGTGTCTACTTTACCACAATGTTGTGTGAGTGGAACCACATTCCAAGGGCTCCCTAGTGATGTGAGGGAGCCTACCTCCCTGGATCTTAGGGTAGTACAGGCATACGTTGTTTGATTGCACTTTGCAGCTATTGTGTTTTTTAAAAATTGAAGGTTTGTGGTAACCCTGCATCAAACAAGTCTACCAGAACCATTTTTCCAGTATCATTTTCTCACTTTGTGTCTCTGTGTCACATTTTTATAATTCTTGCCATATTTCAAACTTTATCATTATTATTATATTTGTTATGGTGATCTGTGATCAGTAATCTTTGATGTTACTACTGCAAAAATGTTATGACTTGCTGAAGGCTCAGATAATGGTTAGTATTTTTTAGCAATAAAGTATTTTTTAAAATTGAACTATAGTTGATTTACAATATTGTGTTAGTTTCTGATGTACAGCAAAGTGATTCCAATATATGTATTCTTTTACAGATTCTTTTCCATCATAGGTTATTATAAGATATTGAATGTAGTTCCCTGTGCTATATACAGTAAATCCTTGTTATTTATTTTATATATAGTAGTGTGTATCTGTTAATCCCATACTCCTAATTTATCCCTCCCCACCCCCTTTTCCCTTTGGTAACCATAACTTTGGTTTCTATGTCTGTGAGTCTGTTTGTGTTTTATAAATAGATTTATTTGTATTATTTCTTAGATTTCATATATAAGTGATACCATATAATATTTGCCTCTCTCTGACTTACTTCACTCAGTATAATAATCTCTAGGTCCATCCATGTTGCTGCAAATGGTAATATTTCATTTTTTACAGCTGAGTAATATTCCATAGTACATATATACCACATCTTCTTAAGCCAATCATCTGTTGATGGACACTTGGCTTTTTTCCATGTCTTGGCTATTGTTAATAGTGCTGCTGTGAACATTGGGGTGCATGTATCTTTTTGGATTGGAGTTTTCTTCTTTTCTGGATATATGCACAGGAGTGTGATTGCTGGATCGTATGGTAGTTCTAGTTTTAGTTTTTTAAGGAATCTCCAGACTGTTTTCCATAGTGGCAGCAACAGTTTACATTCCTGCCAATAGTATAGGAGGGTTCCTTTTTCTCCGCATTCTCTCCAGCATTTATGATTTGTAGACTTTTTGATAATGGCCATTCTGATCAGTGTGAGGTTGATACCTCACTGGAATGTTGATAGCAATAAAGTATTTTTAAATTAAGGTATGTACATCTTTTTAGACATAACACTATTGCACAGTATAGTATAAGCATAAATTTCATATGAACTGGGGAACGAACAAATTTGTGTGACTCCCTTTATTGTGATATTTGCTTTATTGCAGTAGTCTGGAACCAAACCCACAATATCTTCAAGGTATGCCTGTATTCCCAATGGTATCCTCATTTTTTTTTTACTTTTTATTTTATATTGTAGTATAGTTGATTAACAATGTTGTGTTAGTTTCAGGTGTACAGCAAATGATTCAGTTATACATATACATGTATCTATTCTTTTTCAAATTCATTTTTAAATCCAGTGACATATCTATATATTACATTTCCTCAGCCTCTCTGTTACAAGGTATACTACATTGATTACCTCTGTACTCTTGAAAATTTCATTTCATCATGCTCTTCTGCTGCTCCAACTACTTGTTTGTTTTTTCTATTAATTCTTACTCTTAGTGGATCTTATATACATTCTACCAAATTTCTTTCCTTAACTCTTCTTTGTCTTTATACTTGCATTGATTTCAACTATTATGTGTATGGGGATGACACCCAAAGGTATATCCCGAGCTTGAGTGTCATATTTACAGTTGTCTGTTTAACACCCGAATACCTCTTTCTGGATATCACATGAGTGCCCCAGAATGGTACCTCCTAAATTGACTGTTATGCTCCTCAACATTGTTTTACTTGCTGTGAACTTTACATCTGTTAAAGACACCACTAACCTACTCACCCAGGGTTGAAGAGTCAGAGAACTTTGGCTCCTACCCTTCTCATTGTCCGTAATCCAGTCAATTTCCTAATGTTGTTACCTTGATTTCTGGAATTTCTCTTACATTTGTCTCCTTTTCTTCACTGCTCACTTCTACTCGTTGTACATAGTATGTGCTTAGTGACCATTTCCTGAATATTGGCTTTATATGTAAGTAAAATATATTTTATGTGAAAGTGATGACATTTTATAATCTCTTTTATAATGCCAGGGTAACTCAGTTATTCAAGGTATAATATAACTTTTGAAGGTATAACTTTTGGAGAGAATTCTTCAAGTACAAGTTGGCTGTCCAGTTTTGTTTTTATATTATCACTTTTCTATTCTTTCAAGTAGAAGGTCATAATCTGGCCCAAATAATCAAATGTTTTATTATAGCAAACATAAAAGTGAAAATCCATATGATGAACTCTACAAATTAAATACTCTAAAAGAGATATTGGTAAAATTTTTTCATGTAAAGAGCCAAATAGTAAATATTTCAGGTGCCTTGGGCCATACAATCTCTGTCATAACTACTGAACCCTGCTGTTATAGCACAAAAGCAGCCACAGGTCATACTTAAATATAGCAGGTCTATATTCCAATAAAACTTTATTTATGACTATTTTAGATTCCACATATAAAGTGAGATCATACAGTATTTGTATTTCTGTGTCTAGCTTATTTCACTTGGCATAATGTCCTCTAGATTCAAGCAAGTTGTCACAAATGGCAGAGATTCCTTCTTTGTTTTAAAGTTGAATAATAGTCCATTGTGTATATATATCACATTTTCTTTACCCATTCATCCATCAATGAATATTTAGTTTGTTTTTACCTCTTGGCTACTGGGAATAATGCAATCATGAACATGGGAATGCAAGTATCTCTTCAAGATCCTGATTTCAGTTCTTTTAGATAAATTCCCAGAAGTCAGATCATTGGATCATATGGTAGTTCTATTTTTAATTTTTTAGGGAACCTCCGTACTATTTTCCATAATGGCTATACCAATTTACATTCCCACCAATAGTGTATGACCTCACTTATATGTAGAATCTAAGAGAATCAAACATATAAGCAGAGAGTAGAATGATGATTTCCAGGGGATTGGAGGAGTGACACCTTGGGAGGATACAAAGTTTCAGTTATGCAAGATAAATAAGTTCTGGAGACATCCTATACAGCAATAGTGCTTATAGCTAACACTGCTATATTGTATGCTTAAAATTTGCTAAGAGAGCAGATCTTAAGTGGTCTTACTGCACAAACACAAACATAATGATATTAAAAACAAAGGGGTCTGGGGGAAATATTGGGGGGTATTGGCACTGATGGTGATGATAGTTTCACAGGTATATACTTATCCTGAAACTCACCAAGTTGTATACATAAAATATGTACAGCTTTTTACATGTCAATCATAACTCAATATAGTGAATTAAAAAAAACTTTATGGACACTGAAATTTGAATTTTATATGTTACAGCATATTATTCTACTTTTAATGTTTTCTCAAACACTGAAAAGTTTAAAAACCAATCTTAGCTTTCAGGCTGTACAAAATGGAGGGAGGTCCAGATTTGGCCCATGGTTTTCCATCTCTGTTTTCAAAATAAGCATTTCTGAAAATCAAGAATCCCGATTCTTATTTCCAGAAGAAGTCTAAAAATGAGCATAAAGTGATACACATTTTTACTTTCCAAGGAAATTACATATTTGTTGATTCATATTTTTTTTGAAAAAAAAATAGCATTAAATATGCCAAGAGGTACTGGGTAAAGTTTTTTAGGAGATGCAAAGATAAAAAAGAGGCAGTCTTTGCCCTTCTAAATTCAAACTTTATTAGAGGGCAAAAACAATGAAGTAAATAGCTATGAAACAAAACAGCATATGATAAATATTACTATTATGGATTTTTAAAAATCCTATAGAATTCCAGGAGAGTGATTGACTGATTGGGAGGAAATAAAATGTGTCATGGTGATGTTATTTAAGGTCGGCCTTTAAGAGTGAATAGAACCATGCTTGGTATCGATGCGGCTTGAATCAGAGAGGAAGCCATGCGATGAAGACTCTGGATACTAGATGGCCTTGGTTGAGAGTGAAGGTCGGTGTTGGGCAGACATATGTGGAGGGATATAAGTTTGGAAATGTTGAGATGAGGGCTTTAAAATATGGATTGATAATTTAGATTATATTCTTTCTGCAATGGGATTCACTAACACAGGGGTTCCCAACCCCCGGGCTGTGCACTGGTACCGGTTAGCAGCCTGTTAGGAACTGGGCTGCACAGCAGGAGGTGAGTGGCGGGCGAGTGAGCAAAGCTTCATCTGTCGCTCCCCATCACTCCCCATCGCTCCCCATCACTCGCATCACCGCCTAAACAATCCCCCCCTCCCACTATCCATGGAAAAATTGTCTTCCTTGAAACTGATCCCTGGTGCCAAAAAGGTCAGGGACTGCTGCACTAAAGGATATCAAGGAGAAAAAGATATCAAAGATTCCATTTAAATAGTCTGTTTCCTTTAAGAGAGTGGTTAAGTCAGGACTCTAATCTTTGGACAATGACAGAAATTCTAAAAAATTAGGCTTAGATGTTACTATAAAATTTTCTGTTTTAAAATCTATACAAAAACATTGTCAGAATGGCCATCATCAAAAAATCTACAAACGATAAATGCTGGAGAGGGTGTGGAGAAAAGGGAACCCTCTTGCACTGTTGGTGGGAATGTAAATGGATAGAGCCACTATGGAGAACAGCATGGAGGTTCCTTAAAAAACTAAATATAGGGCTTCCCTGGTGGCGCAGTGGTTGAGAGTCTGCCTGCCAATGCAGGGGACACGGGTTCATGCCCCGGTCCTGGAAGATCACACATGCCGCGGAGCGGCTGGGCCTGTGAGCCATGGCCGCTGAGCCTGCACATCCAGTGCCTGTGCTGCGCAACAGGAGAGGCCACAACAGTGAGAGGCCCATGTACCGCAAAAAAAAAAAAACCTAAATATAGAACTACCATACAACCCAGCAATCCCACTACTGGGCATATACCCTGAGAAAACCATAATTCAAAAATAGTCATGTACCACAATGGTCATTGCAGCTCTATTTATAGTAACCAGGACATGGAAGCAACCTAAGTGTCCATCGACAGATGAATGGGTAAAGAAGATGTGGCACGTATATACAATGGAATATCACTCAGCCATAAAAAGAAAAGAAATTGAGTTATATGTAGTGAGGTGGATGGACCTAGAGACTGTCATACAGAGTGAAGTAACTCAGAAAGAGAAAAAAATACCATATGCTAACACATATATATGGAATCTTAAAAAAAAAAAGGTTGTGAAGAACCTAGGGGCAGGACAGGAATAAAGACGCAGATGTAGAAAATGGACTTGAGGACATGGGGAGAGGGAAGGGTAAGCTGGAATGAAGTGAGAGAGTGGAATGGACATATATACACTACCAGATGTAAAATAGATACTGGGAAGCAGCAGCATAGCACAGGGAGATCAACTCAGTGCTTTGTGTCCACCTAGAGGGGTGGGATAGGGAAGGTGGGAGGGAGATGCAAGAGGGAGGAGATACGGGGGTATATGTATATGTATAGCTGATTCACTTTGTTATAAAGCAGAAATTAACACACCATTGTAAAGCAATTATACTCCAATAAAGACGTTAAAAATAAATAAATAAATAAATAATAAAATCCATACACAAACATTGTTTTTCAACAAAATGAAAATGGTTACTTGACTTAGATTTTAAAATATCAATTCCTTCTTAAAGTTTTGATTATTTGCTAGAAAAGTTAAACATCTTTTTTCTTGAATTTCACTATCAAAACTTATATAGCCGTAGTTAGCATGTGTACATCAAAGTTATACTTTAATCTATGGTGTACTGAGCAAACATTTATTCTCAACCTTACTTACTTTACAATCTTATACATATTATGAAATAAGTCCTTGACCAGAGTCCAATTTTTAGCTTGTGGATCCCATACTTTTCTGTTTTGTCTTTTCTTAAAACATCTTTATTGGAGTATAATTGTTTTACAATGGTGTGTTAGTTTCTGCTGTATAACAAAGTGAATCAGCTACACATATATATATATCCCCATATCTCCTCTCCTCTTGTGTCTCCCTCCCACCCTTCCTATCTCACCTTTCTAGGTGGACACAAAGCACTGAGCTGATCTCCCTGTGCTATGCGGCTGCTTCCCACTAGCTATCTATTTTACATTTGGTAGTGTATATATGTCAATGCTAATCTCTCACTTCATGCAGCTTACTCTTCCCTCTCCCATACTTTGCTGAAATTAGTAAAAAAAAATTATAATTCAACTGGGTTGTGTATAAACTAAGTGTAAATGGATAACTGTGTGAATGAAGAAGTTTCCCCCATTGTCTTATTTTACTGTTCATTTCCATCTCCTCTTTGTTATTTCTACTACATAAAGAAATTTGTCAATATGCACATATGTGAATTAAGAAACAAAACCAAAGACCATGGAAAAGGAAGTCATGGCCAGAGGTAAAAACTGAATTGAATTGCAGGATTTGAATGTCTCTTATTAGTCTATGGCATTTCAGAATTACATGCTGTACTATTTTAGAGTAGTTGTTTGACAAGGGCATTTCCAAAAAAGTGACACTCCCTCCTGATTTAAATAACATTCTTCTTTCACATTTAAAGATGTATGTTTTAAAAATTCTACTGAATAAAAATGCCAAAAAAACTGCTTTGACATTTAATGATTGCTTATGCATTTTTGTAATAGTGCCCAGGTCATAAGAATTAATGTATACATCCTTCAAATAAATTCCTTTTAATTCCTGAGGGTTAGTAACAGAAAAAGCTAAGAAAAGACTATTAATATTTATATTTCACCTATCTCATATTAGGTGTAATAGGAGCACACATTTCATAATTCCAGGAATATTATGATACAACAGTGATTCTTAGATGATAAATAGGTTATTTCTTCAAATTTTTGCTGTCAACCAGCAAATTTTGCTTGTTTAAAAGAAGGAAAAGGTAAGAATCCAAAGTAGAAATGATAAATTCTTTCTTTAAAACTTTATGTTTTTATCACAAGTTCTTTCATTTTATGTTAAATTCTGCTTACCATCCATTTCAAACTCACAAGAGAAAACTACTCCTTCAAAATATGTTTTGAAAATAGCTACTTACAGAGAAGAAACTCAGTTGTTTACAAATTTACCCCAATCCATGAAGAACCTACATTAAGAAAGTAGATACAAATTGTAGATAAATAGCAACAGTACAAATTATTTTTTGTAATGACCCATTTAGTTAATATGATTATTTGATATTACCAAATAAAATCCTATAGTTAAGTTCTTGCCACCTTTATCTGCTTGCTCATTAAAGACCAGAGTGGATTATGTTGAATATCTTCCAAGAAATAAACAGCATTTCATACTGCTGCTCTTGGCACCAGTTTATATGATGATTCGGCAGTTGAAAGCCTGTAGTTTTATTAATACCTTCATAGCTATATTTCAACAAAGGAGAGCTTTAGTGATGTATCCCATCAATCACAATTCCCATGTCACCTTTGTGTTATTTTCCAAGCTATACTTATATTGGGCATTATGAAGTGTGTTGGGTGGAGGGTGGGGGGTGGAGATAAAAGTAAAATAATGAAGAAATGGAAATAAGAGATTATATTGAGAATTCTCTCTAAAATATTACTTTAAAAGGTTCCTTTGTGAGGTATTTTAATATTCAGTTTCACTGGAGGTATTTTTTGTTAAAGAAATTATCTCAACTTTAAGCTTAAATCCATTATGAAGGGATATAGTAAAGGACTTTGCTACAGTACAATTTCTTTTCTTAACACCTTTATTGGAGTATAATTGCTCTACAAGGTTGTGTTAGTTTCTGCTGTATAACAAAGTGAATCAGCTATATGTATACATATATCCCCATATCTCCTCTCTCTTGCAACTCCCTCCCACCCTCCTTATCCCACCCCTCTAGGTGGTCACAAAGCACTGAGCTGATCTACCTGTGCTATGCACTGCTTCCCACTAGCTATCTATTTTACATTTGGTAGTATATATAAGTCCATGCCACTCTCTTACTTTGTCCCAGTTTACCCTTCCCCCTCCGTGCCCTCGAGTTCATTCTCTATGCCTACGGTTTTATTCCTGTCCTGCCCCTACGTTCTTCACAACCTTTTTTTTTTTTTTTTGATTCCATATATATGTGTTAGCATATGGTATTTGTTTTTCTCTTTCTGACTTACTTCACTCTGTATGACAGTCTCTAGGTCCATCCACCTCACTACAAATAACTCAATTTTGTTTCTTTTTATGGCTGAGTAATATTCCATTGTATATATGTGCCATACCTTCTTTATCTATTCATCTGTCGATGGACACTTAGGTTGCTTCCATGTCCTGGCTATTGTAAATTGATCTACAATGAACGTTGTAGTAGTTGACTCTTTTTGAATTATGGTTTTCTCAGGGTATATGCCCAATAGTGGGATTGCTGAGTCATATGGAAGTTCTATTTTTAGTTTTTAAAGGAACATCCATACTGTTCTCCATAGTGGCTGTATCAATTTACATTCCCACCAACAGTGCAAGAGGGTTCCCTTTTCTCCACCCCCTCTCCAGCATTTATTGTTTGTAGATTTTTTGATGATGGGCATTCTGACTGGTGTGAGGTGATACCGCATTGTAGTTTTGATTTGCATTTCTCTAATGATTAGTGATGTTGAGCAACCTTTCACGTGTTTGTTGGCAATCTGTATATCTTCTTTGGAGAAATGTCTATTTAGGACTTCTGCCCATTTTTGGCTTGGGTTGTTTGTTTTTTTTGATATTGAGCTGCATGAGGTGCTTGTAAATTTTGGAGATTAATCCATTGTCAGTTTCTTCATATGCAAATATTTTCTCCAATTCTGAGGCTTGTCTTTTTTTATGGTTTCCTTTGCTGTGCAAAAGCTTTTAAGTTTCATTAGGTCCCATTTGTTTATTTTTGTTTTTATTTCCATTACTGTAGGAGGTGGTTCAAAAAGGATCTTGCTGTGATTTATGTCATAGAATGTTTTGCCTATGTTTTCCTATAAGAGTTTTGTAGTGTCTGACCTTACCTTTAGGTCTTTAATCCATTTTGAGTTTATTTTTGTGTATGGTGTTAGGTAGTGTTCTAATTTCATTCTTTTACATGTAGCTGTACAGTTTTCCCAGCACCACTTATTGAAGAGGCTGTTTTTCTCCACTGTATATTCTTGCCTCCTTTATCAAAAGATAAGGTGACCATATGTGCATGGGTTTATCTATGCGCTTTCTATCTTGTCCCATTGATCTATATTTCTGTTTTCTATATTACTATCTTGATTACTGTAGCTTTGCAGTATAGTCTGAAGTCAGGGAGCCTGATTCCTCCAGCTCCGTTTTTCTTGCTCAAGATTGCTTTGGCTATTCAGGGTCTTTTGTGTTTCCATACAAATTGTGAAATTTTTGTTCTAGTTCTGTGGAAAATGTCATTGGTAGTTTGATAGGGATTGCATTGAATCTGTAGTTTGCTTTGGGTAGTATCGTCATTTTCACATTTCTTCTCTTCTGACTTGGAATCCTTTTATTTCTTTTTCTTCTCTGATTGCTGTAGCTAAAACTTCCAAAACTATGTTGAATAATAGTGTCAAGAGTGGACAACCTTGTCTTGTTCCTGATCTTAGTGGAAATGGTTTCAGTTTTTCCCCATTGAGAACGATGTTGCCTGTGGGTTTGTCATATATGGCCTTTTTTATGTTGAGGTAAGTTCTCTCTATGCCTACTTTCTGGAGGGTTTTTATCTTAAATGGGTTTTGAATTTTGTCGAAAGCTTTTTCTGTATCTATTGATATGATCATATGGCTTTTCTCCTTCAATTTGTTAATATGGTGTATCACATTGATTGATTTGTGTATATTGAAGGATCTTTGCATTCCTGGGATAAACCCCACTTGATCATGGTGCAGGATAATTTTAGTGTGCTGTTGAATTTTGTTTGCTAGTAGTTTGCTGAGGATTTTTACATCTATGTTCATCAGAGATATTGGCCTGTTGTTTTCTTTCTTTGTGACATCTTTTTCTGGTTTTGGTACCAGGGTAATGGTGGCCTCGTAGAATGAGTTTCGGAGTATTCCTCACTATGCTATATTTTGGAAGAGTGTGAGAAGGATAGGTGTTAACTCTTCTGTAAATGTTTGATAGAATTCGCCTGTGAATCCATCTGGTCCTGGGCTTCTGTTTGTTGGAAGATTTTTAATCACAATCTCAATTTCAGTGCTTGTGATTGGTGTGTTTATATTTTCTATTTCTTCCTGGTTGGTTCATTCTTGGAAGGTTGTGCATTTCTAAGAATTTGTCCATTTTTCCCAAGTTGTCCATTTTATTGGCATATAGTTGCTTGTAGTAATCTCTCATTAACCTTTGTATTTCTGCAGTGTCAGTTGTTGCTTCTCCTTTTTCATTTCTAATTCTATTGATTTCAATGTTTTCCCTTTTTTTCTTGATGAGTCTGGCTAATGGTTTATCAATTTTGTTTATCTTCTCAAAGAACCAGTTTTTAGATTTATTGATCTTTGCTATTTTTTTCCTTCATTTATTTCTGATCTGATCTCTTTTATGTCTTTCCTTCTGCTAATTTTGGGCTTATTTTGTTCTTCTTTCTCTAATTGCTTCAGGTGTTAGGTTAAGTTGTTTATTTGAGATGTTTCTTGTTTCTTTACATAGGATTGTATTGCTATAAACTTCCATCTTAGAACTGCTTTTGCTGCATCCATAGGTTTTGGGTCATCGTGTTTTTGTTGTCATTTGTTTCTAAGTATTTTTTGATTTCCTCTTTGATTTCTTCAGTGATCTCTTGGTTATTTAGGAGTGAATTGTTTAGCCTCCATGTGTCTGTATTTTTTACAGGTTTTTTTCCTGTAACTGATATCTAGTCCCATAGCGTTTTTGTCAGAAAAGATACTTTGCATGATTTCAATTTTCTTAAAGTTACCAAGGCTTGATTTGTGACCCAAGATGTGATTGGTTTTGGAGAATGTTCCATGTGCACTTGAGAAGAAAGCATATTCTGTTGATTTTGGATGGAATGTCCTATAAATATCAATTAAGTCCAACTTGTTTAATGTATCATTTAAAGCTTGTGTTTCCTTATTTATTTTCATTTTGGATGCTTTGTCCATTGGTGAAAGTGGGGTGTTAAAGTCCCCTATTATGATTGTATTACTCATGTTTTCCCCTTTTGTGGCTATTAACATTATTTGCCTATGTATTGAGAAGCTCCTATGTTGGGTACATAAATATTTACAATTATTATATCTTTTTCTTAGGTAGATCCGTTGTTCATTATGTAGTTTCCTTCTTTGTCTCTAGTAATAGTCTTTATTCTAAACTCTATTTTGTCTGATATGAGAATTGCTACTCCAGCTTTCTTTCGATTTCCATTTGCTTGGAATATATTTTTCCATCCCCTCACTTTCAGTGTGTCTTTGTCTGTAGGTCTGAAGTGGATCTCTTGTAGACAGCATATATATGGGTCTCATTTCTGTATTCATTCCGCCAGTCTATTTCCTTTGGTTGGCGCATTTAATCCATTTACATTTAAGGTAAATTTCTATATATATATTCCTATTACCATTTTCTTAATTGTTTTGGGTTTTCCTTCTCTTGTGTTTCCTGCCTAGAGAAGTTCTTTCAGCATTTGTTGTAAAGCTGGTTTGGTGGTGATGAATTCTCTTAGCTTTTGCTTGTCTGTAAAGCTTTTAATTTCTCTGTCAAATCTGAATGAGATCTTTGCTGGGTAGAATAATATTGGTTGTAGGATTTTCCCTTTCATCACTTTAAATATGTCCTGCCAGTCCCTTCTGGCTTGCAGAGTTTCTGCTGAAAGATCAGCTGTTAACCTGATGGGGATTCCCTTGTATGTTATTTGTTGTTTTTCCCTTGCTGCTTTTAATATTTTTTCTTTGTATTTAATTTTTGATAGTTTGATTAATATGTGTCTTGGAGTATTTCTCCTTGGGTTTATCCTGTGTGGGACTCTCTGCACTTCCTGGACTTTATTGACTCTTTCCTTTCCCACATTTGGGAAGTTTTCAACTATAATCTCTTCCTATATTTTCTCAGTCCCTTTCTTTTTCTCTTCTTCTTCTGTGACCCCTATAATTTGGATGTTGTTGCGTTTATTGTTTTCCCAGAAGTCTCTGAGACTGTCCTCAAATCTTTTCATTCTTTTTTCTTGATTCTGCTCTGAGGTTTTTATTTCCACTATTTTATCTTCCCAGTCACTTCTGTGTTCTTCTGCCTCAGTTATTCTGCTATTGATCCCTTCTAGACAATTTTTAATTTCATTTATTGTGTTGTTCATCACTGTTTGTTTGCTCTTTAGTTCTTCTACGTCCTTGTTAAATGTTTCTTTTATTTTCTCCATTCTATATCCAAGATTTTGGATCATCTTTACTATCATTATTCTGAATTCTTTTCTGGTAGACTGCCTATTTCCTCTTTTTGTTTGGTCTGGTGGGTTTTAATCTTGCTCCTTCATCTGCGGTGTGTTTTTCTGTTTTCTCATTTTGCTTATCTTACTGTGTTTGGTGTCTCCTTTTGGCAGGCTGCAGGTTCATAGTTCCCATTGTTTTTGGTGTCTACCCCCAGTGGCTAAGGTTGGTTCAGTGGTTTGTGTAGGCTTCCTGGTGGACGGGAGTAGTGCCTGTGTTCTGTGAATGAGGTTGGATCTTGTCTTTCTGGTGGGCAAGACCACATCTGGTGGTGTGTTTTGGGGTGTCTGTGACCTTATTACGATTTTAGGCAGCCTCTCTGCTAATGGATGGGATTATGTTCCTGTCTTTTTAGTTGTTTAGCATAGGGTGTCCAGCACTGTAGCTTGCTAGTCATTGAGTGGAGCTGGGTCTTATTGCTGAGCTGGAGATCTCTGCTAGAGCTTTTGCCATTTGATAGTATGTGTAACTGGGAGGTGTCTGCTAGACCAGTGTCCTGAACTCGGCTCTCCCACCTCAAAGGCATGGGCCTGACACTCGGCTGGAGCACCAAAACCCTGTCTGCCATACAGCTCAGAAGAAAAGGAAGAAAAAAAGAAAGAAAGAAAGAGCAAAAAAGATAATAAAATAAAAATGTTAGTAAAATAAAAAATTAAAAGTAATAAAAAAAGAAAGAAGGAAGAGAGCAACCAAACCAAAAAACAAATCCACAAATGATAACAAGTGCTAAGAACCACACTAAAAAAAACAAAAATAAAGAAACATGGATAAACATAACCCTAGGACAAGTGGTAAAAGCAAAACTATACTGACAAAATCACACAAAGAAGCATGCACATACACACTCACAAAAAGAGAAAAAGGAAAAAAATACATATAACTATAAAAAAAAAGGAAGAGAGCAACCAAATCAATAAACAAATCTACCAATGATAATAAACTCTAAATACTAAACTAAGATAAACATAAAACCAGAAACAAATTAGATGTAGAATGCAAATGCCAAGGCTACAGTTGCTCCCAAGGTCCACCACCTCAACTGGGGATGATTCGTTGTCTGTTCAGGTATCACAGATGCAGGGTACATCAAGTTGATTGTGGAGATTTAATCTGATGCTCCTTAGGCTGCTGGGAGAGATTTCCCTTTCTCTTCTTTGTTCGCACAGCTCCTGGGCTTCAGCTTTGGATTTGGCCCTGCCTCTGTGTGTAGGTCGCCTGAGGGTGTCTGTTCTTCGCTCAGACAGGAGGGGGTTAAAGGAGCAGCTGATTACAGGGCTCTGGCTCACTCAGGCCGGGGAGAGAAAAGGGTACGAAATGCAGTGCGAGCCTTTGGTGGCAGAGGCCGGAGTGACATTGCACCAGCCTGAGGCTCACCGTGTGTTCTCCTGGGGAAGCTGTCCCTGGATCATGGAACCCTGGCAGTGGCAGGCTGCACAGGATCCCATGAGGGGAGGTGTGGATAGTGACTTATGCTGGCACACAGGCTTCTTGGTGGCTGCAGCAGCAGTTTTAGGGTTTCATGCCCATTTCTGGTGTTTGCGCTGACAGCCACAGCTTGTGCCAGTCTCTGGAGATCATTTAGGCGGTGCTCTGAATCCCCTCTCCTCGCACACCCCAAAACAATGGTCTCTTGCCTCTTAGGTAGTTCCCAACTTTTTCCTGCACTCCCTTCCCACTAGCTGTGGTGCACTAGCCCCCTTCAGGCTGTGTTCACACAGCCAACACCAGTCTTCTCCCTGGGATCTGACCTCCAAAGCCCAAGCCTCAGCTCCCAGCTCCACGCGCCCAGGCAGGTGAGCAGACAAGCCTCTCAGGCTAGTGAGCATTGGTTGGCACTGATCCTCTGTGCAGGAATCTCTCCGCTTTGCCCTCTGCACCGCTATTGCTGCGCTCTCCTCCTTGGCTCTGAGGCTTCCCTCCCACCACCTCCTATCTCCACCAGTGAAGGGGCTTCCTAGTGTGTGGGCCTTTTCCTTCTTCACAGTTCCCTCCCTGTGGCACAGGTCCTATCCCTATTCTTTCGTCTCTGTTTTTTTCTTTTTCTTTTGCCCTACCCATGTATATGGGGAATTTCTTCCCTTTTGAGAAGCCTGAGGTCTTCTGCCAGCATTCAGGAGGTGTTCTGTAGGAGTTGTTCTACATGTAGATGTATTTCTGATGTATCTCCATATCTTACTCCTCCGGCATCTTGAATGTCTCCTTGCTACAGTAAAATTTATCTCCAAATGTTCTTCTAAAGTCTTAGAAGGTATACCTTTGATAATTTATTACCTTATTATGTTTTACTGTTATATTCATCTTACATCAAATTTATTATGTTAGTGTTATGATTTATACTTGCTATGTTTATAGACCTTTAGAGATTTTTCTAAAATCGATATGGCTAGTACATTTTATGTGGCTGCAAGCATAATTTTTAAATTGCAAATATTTTAAAGGCTTTAGAGATTTGTATAATATATCCTTGCTTTATGAAATAAAGTTCAATATGGATCAATAATGCAATCTATCTCTAAAAGTCTTCATTATTTAAAAATAAAAGAAGAAAATAAATAAGCATATAAATTTTAAATTTAGAAAATTAATACTTAGGAGCAAGTGAGTAATAAAGATGACAGTAGAATCAGAAAGCATCAAGGAGTATAATTATAAATCTAAGTAAATTTTTAATTTTAAGTGAAGTTCAAGAGTTGGTTCTAGAAAACAAGTCAGTTAAACGTACAGTTGAAATCAGGTATAAAAGAACAAAAGCAATTCACTACCCTACTCCTCAAATATTTGAAAATGAAGAGGGTGTATGAAAACTGAAGAGATTAAAAATATACACTTGACAATTTCCTTGAATTGGATAGGTTATGAATAAACATGTATTATTAACATGAAGCCAAGAAGGAATACATAACTAAATATAACAATAACATTTATGTCAAAAATCTACCTTCCTAGAAGTTTCTGGGCCTAGACAGCATTGGAGAATATTATATACAAACTTTCATTGCAGTGCTTTCTAAATTCTTTTAAACATACACACACACACACACACACACACACACACACACACACACACAATGGAGAGGCTTCAAATGGCTTTTACAAAGCTAGCATAACCTAATATTAAAGCCTGTCAAACCCTGTCCAAAGTAAGAAAATTCCTCAATAATCACACTTAAAGAGAATAGAATAATCCTAAATACTTCTGACCTCAACATATATTTCACTTCCTCTGAAAGCATTCCCTGCGATAACTATTTGTAACTATTTGTAAAAATATTTTTAAAAAGTATTATCCTGAGTATGTAAAAATAGATGCATGAAATATATAAAAGTTAATATATATATTCATGCAAAAATTTAAAAAGCATATGGAGCATGCAAAGTATGTAATGTATGTATTTATATGTATGAAAAACCAAAATACTAACATTTGATTTATCTGTAAGATGGGATTACACACGATTTCATTTTCCAGTCATGTTGGAAATACTTTGTAATTCTTACTATTTCTGTTGTGCTAAAAATACATAAGTAAATAGCTCATATTATATTTATGATGTTCATCTTATGGAAGAATATATTCCAGAGTGTTACATGATCCCTAGGAACTCATGATGGTAAAAATTATTGACCATGAGTTAGGTTTTGTTTTGTTCTTGTGTTGTGCTTTGCTTCTCTGAGGAAGACTCACTACTAGCCGGGCCTTCTAAAAACTCTTTGTACTAGTTATGTGCCTCAGAGTACCTGCAAGGGAGAGGGAAAATCTACTAGGAGAAAATGGAATTACCAGTCACCCAAGGGGGTGGATGCCAACACAGGAGGTCATGATCATACCTCTGGCTGCTCATTGACAGTTACAGCCAACTGTGTTTTCAGCCTCCACTGACTGTTTGGGGAATGACTCACTGACAGCTCTTTGATTTCACCCTCCCTTACTCCTTACTATTTCCACTTAATGTTATTTTTTTCAGTTTTAAGATCTTACTATTTTTATTTAAATTGCTACCACATACATATGGTAAAAATGAAAATAAATCAGAAGTTACCAAGTGACATATTATGTAAAAGAAAGTTGTCCTCCTTGCCCTGTCTCTTAGTCCATTATACTTCTCAGTGGCAGCCTTGCTTTCCAGTTTTCTGTATATAGTTCCAGAGATGTTCTCTGCACATCCAAGAATGTAATTTTCTGAGAAAATTAATGTTCGAATGTTATCACACTATTTGACATATTTAAAAAATTTAACAACATATATTGGAGGTTTTCCCATATTAGGTCATGTCGAATTGCCCGACTTTTAGTAATGACTGCCTTATTAAATGGCTACACAGTAATATATTTAACTAGTTCTTTATGATGGACATTTAGAAAAAAATGAAAAAAGGATGTGAAAAAGAATCCAATGTCATTAAATAAAGAAAAATAGGTCAAACACTCATGATGAGAGAAAATATACTGTACTAATGTGCGTATGTGAATGTCTGGTGGATTGACAAGTCCTCTCATGTATTGTTGGTAGAAATATAAATAGATGAAACTTTTATAGATGTTTTGACCATAGTTTAAGTGATTTTAACTTTCAACCCAACACCTCCATTTTAAACATATAGTTTTGAGAAAAAATTACACAGGAAGTTTATAAATGGTTATGCAATGCAGGATAATTTATAAGACAAAAGATTGAAATGATTTTCAATGTTTTTTAGTCTATATTTTCAGGCCAAATGATAGAAGAGGGGAAAGAGAAGCTAAAGAAGACAACACAAGTTTCTAGTTAGTCACTTTTGCTTGGTGAAGGCATTTATGATAAGAGAGCTTGGCAGAGCAGAATGTCGGCAATGCAAAAGAAACAGTTTGGATTAGATTGCAGGAGAATTTCTCTATGCTTTCTTATTTCCTCAGAAATCTATCAGCTGCCATCTATGACATAAATCACAGCAAGATCCTTTTTGACCACCTCCTGGAGAAGTGGAAATAAAAACAAAAATAAACAAACGGGACCTAATGAAACTTAAAAGCTTTTGCACAGCAAAGGAAACCATAAAAAAGACAAAAAGACAACCCTCAGAATGGGAGAAAATATTTGCAAATGAAGCAACTGACAAAGGATTAATCTCCAAAATTTACAAGCAGCTCATACAGCTCAATATCAAAAAACAAACAACCCAAGCCAAAAATGCGCAGAAGACCTAAATAGACATTTCTCCAAAGAAGATATACAGATTGCCAACAAACCGATGAAAGAATGCTCAACATCATTAATCATTAGAGAAATGCAAATCAAAACTACAATGAGATATCATCTCACACCGGTCAGAATGGCCATCATCAACAAATCTACAAACAATGAATGCTGGAGAGGGTGTGGAGAATAGGGAACCCTCTTGCACTGTTGGTGGGAATGTAAATTGATACAGCCACTATGGAGAACAGTATGGAGGTCCCTTAAAAAACTACAAATAGAACTACCATACGACCCAGCAATCCCCACTACTGGGCATATACCCTGAGAAAATGATAATTCAAAAACAGTCATGTACCACAATGTTCATTTCAGCTCTATACAATAGCCAGTACATGGAAGCAACCTAAGTGTCCATTGACAGATGAATGGATAAAGAAGATGTGGCACATATATACACTGGAATATTAGCCATAAAAAGGAAACAAAATAGAGTTATTTGTAGTGAGGTGGATGGACCTGGAGTCTGTCATACAGAGTGAAATGAATCAGAAGGAGAAAAATAAATACCGTATGCTAACACATGTGTATGGAATCTAAAAAAAAAAAAGGTTCTAGTGAAACTAGGGCAGGACAGGAATCAAGATGCAGACATAGAGAATGGATTTGAGGAAATGGGGTGGTGAAGGGGGAAGCTGGGGTGAACTGAGAGAGTAGCATTGACATATATACACTACCAAATGTAAAATAGATAGCTAGTGGGAAGCAGCTGCATAGCACAGGGAGATCAGCTCGGTGTTTAGGACCACCTAGAGGGGTGGGATAGGGAGGGTGGGAGGGAGACGCAAGAGGGAGGAGATATGGGGATATATGTATATGTATAGCTGATTCACTTTGTTATAAAGCAGAACCTAACACACCATTGTAAAGCATTATACTCCAATAAAGATGTTAAAAAAAAATCTATCAGCTGCTAGATGTATATTAACTTAGCTAGTATGGGTGTATGTGCACCTGACTTTATTTCTCACCCAGAGAACTAGAAGATCTTCCCTTTGGATAACTTGTAGTCATATTGGACACAATATTTATTAAAAAAATAAAGGTCATTAAAAGAAAGTAAGAAAGAGAAGCTACTCTTGAAAATAAACTCACTTTTGTCATAAGTCTGGCATTGGCAAACTGCCTCACTCCCAATGACTGCCACCAAGAGGGCCTATTCCAAATCTGATGGTCCCTTAATTCTAGGAAACTCATTCCTGTTGGAAAACTCTCTCTCCTGGGATTCCCAATCTTGTTCCTCCTTTGTCTCTCATGACCTGTGTGACATAGGGCAACTCTCTCAACTTCTTAGGGTCACCTCTAAAATGAAGCCTAGATAATTATTAACTTCTTCTAGATTCTGGCTTCTTCTCGCTTCTGGTTTCTCATTTCTTTACAAGTCCTGAGGGGATGCTAGCAGTAGTCAGCATTCTAAAAGCAGGATTTGGTAATTATATCCACTGTGTAAGCAGAGGTTGGCTGTACTGAAACATATGCCCTCGTGCTATTTAAAGCTATATGCATCAAAGTGCTATTTTTCAAAACTTGAGATGATGTTTTCTTCATGCCTGTGGATTCTAGATAGAATAGAAACCCTAAAATATGATTACTTCAACACACATTTTACTTCAGCTTAAAGTCATTAAATGTTTACTATTTTCATTTATAAATAAACCAATATTCCACATAAATGACATTTATCCTTGTGTCGCAGTTTGATCTAAAAAGCTGTTTTGCGGGAAAGCTGTAGAATTGGGCAGATTACACAGTAGATATCCACCTACTGGAGAACTCAGAACCATCTCAGGGGCTTTCTGTGACAGTGCAGGCTGATTGTGTTTTTTGTACATCCCTCTATTCCATTCAATGTTGGTTGTTTGCTGGTCAAATTTCAAGTAGATGTTTAGGTTCAAACCAGGTCTCATTTAAGTTTGCTATGTCCCTAGGCAATGTAATTGTACTTTCACAGATTCAGGCTTTGTGTACTGAAATTTCAGACAATTATTTATATCATAATAGATCACTATTATGAAACAGTCTATGTTATAGGCAGGACACAGTGTACATAACATTATATTAGAGAGAAGTACTCCTCACTTCTCATGACAATCACAAAAGAATTTAAAACGGGAATTAAATGGGCAGCACATATATAGAAAGAAGATAAGAAAGAATAAAACATTTTTTTCTCTTTTTATTTTCTATTGCTTTGAAATGAGTTCGACTTGAAGAATAAGTGAAAAATAACATGTATATAAATTAACCAAAGGGCTTAGCGTTTTAGTAAATACATATCTATCTTTCATAAACATCCTATGGATTAACAACATGGTCCTTTATTTTGTTCTGGTTTTGATTTTCTGGGAGGGATGTTTGCTGCATCTTTATGTTATCTTCAATCTGGGATTCTAATAAATTTGGCTGCATGAGGAGACACAATATGCCTCCATCCCAGCGTGTTCTGCTGACTGTGTATATTTGGCCCTTTGGGTGCATGTGACACCTGAATGCAGACACATAGCTGAGAAGCAGCAAGCAGAGCAGACAGTGTGCCACAGACAGGACTGGAGTCACTTCTGGGCACTCTTCATTCATGTGGCAGTGCGCAAGTTTTATGTTCATGTTCAATAACTCACATGCTGTTATGTAACTGCACATGTATGCTTTTGGGCGCATGTATGTATATGTATGTGTCTATCTGAAAAGGTAGTAAACTTGCAGAGGGAAGCAACTACGATTTCTATCTTTTTGTACAATTCCCTGACATTGGTACCTGGTATTGAAAAGGAATAGGGCATGGATTTGTAGTCCCCCACTGGCCCCCCAAAAAGATTTAATTATTCATGGTGTGATTTTCCAATTCATGCCTCAAATTTTTCAAAATTCCAGCATCATTATTTATTCAACAGACATGTATTTAGTCTTTACTTTGGGCCAATCACTGCCCTGGACACTAGGAATATTTCTGTGAACAAATAGAAGCATATAAGGATCATATACTTTAGTATAACATCACCAATAAAACATTATTTTCTCTGTCCCTATCTAAACATACTTCTAATATTCCTAAATCTCTAGCCAAATGTATTAACTACTTTATGATTAGTCAGTAATCACAGGATTCTGTGCTTGATGCTCTTCATATTACAAATACAAAACATGGTCTTTAAAATTAAGTATTTATAATCAGGTGATACACTGATTTGAAAAGATACATGAACTCAATGTTCATAGCAGCATTATTTATTATTGCCAAGATATAGAAGCAACCTAAGTGTCCAACAATGGATGAATGGGTGAAGAAGATGTGGTATATATACACAATGAAATATTACTTAGCCAAAAAAAGAATGAAATTCTGCCATTTGCAACAATGTGGATGGACCTAGTGGGTGTTATGCTTAGTGAAATAAATCAGAGAGAGAAAGACAAATACTCTATAATAGATTTATTTTAACTGAGTAAAATAATATTAAAGATTATATGGAAGACTAAACACTTTAATCAAGAAAAGTATAAGGATTCTTTTATTTTATAAGGATCTTCATAAGGAAGATCAACAAAGAGAAACTTGCCTTTCTAGATATCAGATCATACACTTATGACACTGTAATAAAAATAATAGGAATTGATAAAAGAATAAATGAATAGATCACAACAGAATAGAGAATCTAGTAATTAACTCCACTATCAACAAAAATTTAATACAGTATTCTTAAATAATTATGGTCGTAATTCAATGTAGTTGAAAGAAGACAAACTATTTAATAAATAATCCTGCAACACTTCATAACCTGTGGAAGATCATATAAAAATGGACCTTTCCTATACTATAAACACAAAATAATTCTATATTTTAAAACCTTATGTAAATAAAATTAAACAGTTAAAATATTTCCAAAGAATATAGGATAATACATATACAGTCAGGGGAGAGAAATTCTTAGCTGGAAAGCAAGAAGCTATATAAGAAAAATAATAGGCAAAACCATTTCCATTAAGATGTAAAATTCTGATAAAATCCTATTAGGAAAAAGTAATTAGAGAAAACATAGGTAGGAAGAAAAGACATTTGTAAACAGGTGACAAAGTATTATGTCTATAATATCCAAAATATTTAAAAAATTGACAAGAACAAGGTGTGTTATCAGTAAAACCCTGGGTAGAGCACGAGTACATAATTCACAGAAAGCAAATCCAAATAGTAATTACATGAAAATTCATGATGATTGAACTAACTGGTAGCCAGAAAAATAGTATGTAAATTACATTAAACTGGCAAAGGAGAGTAAGAATGGTGGTACAAGAAAGACTTGTACCACTATTCCTGGTCTTGAAGAATAACGGTACAAGAAAACCCATTGGAGGTAGAACTTCAAGTAGGACAATTGCTGTCATTTTTGCCTAGGAGAGATTCTCAGAGACTTCAAAGGAACATGATTGGAAAAGTGGTGACAAAGATGTCTGAGGAAAACATATGGGAATGGAAATGCACTATGAAGATATTTGTGTCCCATGGGCAGGCATACTCACCAAGGAGACTCACTGGGTAAAATGACCTATTCTGTGAATGCCAGTCCATCTCTTTCCCTATGTGGGTTCCCAATGGATGTGAAGAGAGTAAACATGGCAGTAGGGATGCTGGTTATGCATGGGCTCAGCAACTTGGACTCTCATTTACCAAGATCAATATGGCAACAGCCATTCTGAATGCCTAATCTTCCAGCAGCAGAGGACAAAACTGAGTCTCCATTATGGCACCAGTTCCAGACGATCAGCCAACCATCTGGGATTAAGTTGTTTATATAGGTACTCTTCCATCAGGGAAGGAGCAGTTCTTTGTTTACACTGAAGCAAACTTTCATTTTACAGCAAGTAAAACGTGACAAGAGGCTAACACTCTTAGAATTAATTAGCTTTACCATGTTAACTGGTAAAATACTTAAATGGACTTTTGATGATTCAGTTATGGCACCAGCTGGGTGACAACACCCTGTGAGGACTGGGCTAATGTTTTCCAGGATATGTTGTGTGCTTCTTCTATGATGGCTTTCCCCCCAAAAAGGCAGGATTGATGGTTCCAGGAATCAAGGGTTGAAAATGTGAGTAACTCCTTTTATTATTATGCCTAGTGATCCACTAGTGAATATATTTACTTCTTGTACTCACAACTGTGGGTTCTGTTAGTTTTGTTCCAAGGAAGGAATGCTTCCATGGGGACATAGAAATGGTTCCATTAAACTGGAAGCTGACATGCAAATTGGCCATTTTGACCTCCTCATGTTAGCGATCAATAGGCCAAAAGGGGTTGACTCTCTTGGTGAGTGATTGATCATAATTATCAAAGGAAAATTGAGTTGCTATTATACAATGGAGATAAAGAAGACTATATCTGAAATACAGGAGATCTTCTGAGGGTCCTCTTACAATTTTATGTCCTATGATTAAAGTCAACAGAAAATTACAACCAAACCAGGCACAATGACTAAAGATCCAATCCTTAAAGAATGAGGGTTTGACACACCCTAACAGACAAGGGAACACAACCACTGAAGTGCTTTCTGAGGACAAAGAGGATACAGAACTGCCAAAGGAAGAAGTAAATCATACATACCAGCTACAAGTATGAGTCCAGTGTAGAAATGAGGATTGTAATAGTTATGAATATTAATTCATTATTTTAATATTGATATTTCCTGTGTATATTGAACATTTTTCCTTCTCTCTTATTTTCCTATTATGTAACGTAACTATTTTTAAATTGCAGCTTGATATCTCAGTGTCATCAGAAACTCTTCAGGGTCTAAGATTTTACCCTACTTGCATGCTAATAGTCTAGCTGGTTTCATAATTACTGACAGAAAACACAAGATGCTTGGATTAGAGACAAAAGACAGTTTTTTTCACTCACAGTAGTAACACTAGCCAGAATAACAGCCTTGTGCCAGCTCTTCAAGCCCCAGTTTCTACAGGGTGATGTGATGAGAGGTAAGTGTTGCTTGCTCATTGCATTACACACATATAGGAATGGAACACTGATATTAGGAATCCTAGATCTTATAAAAGGAGCTGTTAGTCAGCCTGATCATATTCCCCTCTGGAGAGAAACATTATCTTTCTTACTCTAGAATGCAATCTGCCTCCGGAAAGAGCCATACTTCTACCTTTATTATCCTAGAATATGGATATCTGTATCTTCCACACATCCTTGAAAACACAGTCCAAACAAATTAGCTGTTAAGGCCTTTGAAGACATGCACAAACATTCGAGGCTTATGAAGAATCACCTTCCCAAACTCAATATTTAAGTTATAGGATGACCAAAAGGCAAGAGGGGCTCAACTCGAAGAAGGAACATAATCCAAAGATGGATAAAGGTACTTGTGTCTTCTTCTTGGGAGAGATTGCCATATGATTAATTGTACAAGGGAGATTGCATCACATTTGCCAGAAGCATGATTTAAGTATTGTCTTTAAAGGTTGAGTGTGGTTCAAAGAGGTACCTATATATTAGAACTGCTCAAGAGGTTGACTGCGGTGCTTGTTGATTGTGTTGATTGTGTCAACTTAGGTTAAGTTGAAACTGCATTTCTCTAAATGTCCTTCTGCTATGGTCCTAGGTCAGGGTGTCCCACAAGAGAAATTTGCATGGGATTTGGAAGGTGAAAGTGAGTCAGCAGGCTCTACTTTCTGAAAGTCAGTGTAGGGCACCAGATCCGCTGCAGCTTTTTCATGTTGCTGTGAACTTGCTAGTTCATCTTTTTGATAACATAGCAGCCAGGCCGAGGAGCCCTCCAGATTCTACTGGATCTTCCACTTCAGTATTTCCAAGTTTGGAAGCAAGTATATTAACAACTCTGTGGCAAAGGGCACCAGTTATCCTGTGGGTCACCTGTGCCAGGTTAGAAGAAAATTAGGTGTGAGTTCCGGTTTAAATTCCTGGGTTCCAGTTTATCTGAATGGGCTCCAGTTGATCCCCAATCTGTCCAGTGCAGCTTTCCTTCCCAATTGTCGACCCTGATAACCAGCTGTGACTTACATACAGCATCTGACACAGGTGACAAGCCTTTCCATGGACCTTTTACCAGCTCCCATAATTGTATAAAATCTAATCCTTATAATAAATTCCTTATTCCATGTGGTTCTGCTTCTCTGATCAAACCCTAAGGGATTCAACTCCCAACTTTATTTTAAGCAGAATTCCTTAGGCATTATTTCTAATAATATTTCTATTACTTTGTAACATTAATTTAATTCTCTGTAATATTGTAGATTTTAATCTTAAATAGTTAGAACCATATTTCCATCCTTATAAACTATATATAGAAGACATTAATCATATTCTGAAGTAATATCCTATGTTTTCTATTGCTCCAAACATAAGAGGAATACATAAATATTATTTCTCATAAGTAAATGAGAATTAGGCCCTACTCAATAATAGCTAATAAAAAAATGAATATATTATTGTAGGAAACCTGACTACACTGAAACACTAGAAAGGACTTGAATGTGTTGGATCATAGGAGAATAAAATAAGAGAAAAAAGAACAGGAAAGAGAAAAGAATACAGAATGAAGCAGCAAGGTAAGGAAGAAAAAATAATATTTCCCCAAATCTAGAATTGATTGCCTTCCATTCTCTAGGCAAGAAATACATAGAATATATATAGAGAGAAATCATTTTCTTTATTACTCATCTACTGCAATAAATGAATATGGATTTTTGGATAAAGTTTAGAGACCTACATGGTTGATCTATAAACTAGTCACCACCACTTTATTACCTCCTGTGCTGTCTAGAATTTTCTACGACTTGGCTAAGCCAAGGTCTTCTTCCCCTCATTTTTCTGATAGTAGCCATCTTATGCCATCATCAGCATTCTTTATCTCTACCAACTAAGGACCCTCTGTTGTCCTCTACCAACTTATTCTACCTCACATCAAACATGGAAAGGCATGCACACACGTGCACACACTCACACACCCACAATTACATTCAGGGGGATTTTAAAGTTTACAGGAAATAAAAAGTATTAATGGAATAGCTCTTCACCTTTTCCTCACTTTTAGCACTTTCATATACTACTTTTAATATATTTGTCGCTAAAGTTATATTTTAGGTTATGGAGTCTTTAGGGACAAGCTCTTCAAAAGAAAATTGCACAATTATCAAGGTTTGTATACTTCACTGACTCAGCCCAAGAGAGATGACAATTAATGCCAGTTAAGATGAAGAACTTTGCAAAAATCACAAAGTCACAATGATTTGGGTCATAGTAGATCTGCTGAATGAGTCAATAAAACACAAAAGCAGGTCTTCTTTGTTCTCACCATTTATATAGAATCAATATGCTAAAAAAAGAAAAGCAACACCCACTCTAGATTTAAAGAGAAGAAATAACAAGAAGGGGATGGATGAGGAGAGTCAGAGTTAGAGGAACAGGGAAAACGGCCATGAGCAGTAAGACTACTAAATTGTCTTCATTTATTCATATATGTAAAATGCTTCATTCATCCTAAGTACCATCATGGGTTGAGGCTACTAATCAAAATAAAATTCATGCAAATATATGTACATGATTTGCAGATGAGCCATGGCCTCCAGGTTTTTGGAAATTTGCCAGTATTGTCCTTGATAAAGCAAAGTTTAGGCCCTTCCTAAGCTCTGAAATTGTCATTTCTTTGTTAGAAATGCAGGGTTCATAAACAGTGATGAGGAGAGAGAGTGAAATTGGAGTGAGGGATTTTAACCTAGTGACAATCTTTATAAGAAGAACATACCCAGGTTTTCCTTACACCGCAGGAGTTATGAGCTCTGGAATATTTAAATATTTCCAAATATAAAAGAATCACATTCAGCACAAAATCAGTATGAAGGAATATGTTATTCTTTCATAAACAGATTTTTAAATTGTAAGCAGATTGTGACTCTTTAAATTTCTAAGTATTAAAACAATTTTATAATTCAAAATTTAGCTCATCAAATGTTCTATGGGATATTGTTAATTATAACTGGGTTATCTTCCTTTGTTCAAATGAGGGACAGACACTGCACAGCAATAATGGTATATTACTTGTTCCATATTGTTTTGGATTGTTTGGCTATCTTGAAGGTGGACATGCTGTCCTTGAGAAATAGTGTCATGTATTTGTCAGGGCGAGTATTGGGTAAATAATTAGGAATCAAGAGGGAATTAATAAAGTTTATAAAAATTCAATAAAATATTCATGAATATAGGGTACATTTTCCATTCAGCCATTCATTCATCCCACAAGTATTATTAAGGTATTGAAGTAAGGTACTAGGAACATAATGATTCATGAGACACAATCCCTACCTTTAAAGTATTAAAAACCCAGTGGAAAAGATAAAGTAATCAAAGTATAGGTGCATGTAATTAAAGATGTAACAGAAGAGCACTGGGTGCTGTGGCTTGTCAAAGAAAAGTGAAAACCATTTTACACAGATGGCATTTATTTTAAAATATCTCCAAAGATGGCTACTATCGTTTTCTTCCTTCCTTGTAGACATTTGGTGTTCCTTCCTTCAAGAGGTGGAAGAGTGTCTTTCCCCTCCTGCATAGTCAGGGTTCCCCAGAAAAACAGAATCAATAATACACACACACACACACACACACACACACACACACACACACACACACACACATACGCACACACACATATCTCCTAAGATATTTATTTTAAAGACCATTTGAAGAATGTGACTTAAAGTCAACTTGAAGAATGAGAAAGAGCCAGTCTGACAAAGAGCAAAGAAATGAATGCTATAGACAAAGGTGTGGCAAGTGCAACGGACTTGGATGGAAGAAGTTGGCAAGGTTAAAGCAATGAAAGAATGTCAGTGTTTCCTGAGCAGAGTAACCCAAGAGAAGAGTGGGAAGATGAGGCAAGAGAGGAAGGAGAGGCTTGTTTATGCAATACTTTTTAGGATATGGGAAGGAATTTGGCTTTTATTCTTATGACTATTGTAAATATGGGAGTGTATTAGCTTTCTATAACCGCTGTAACAAATTACCACAAATTTAGTTCTTAAAACAGTACACATTTATTATCTTAACAGTTCTTGAGGTCAGAAGTCTGAAATGGGTCCCAATGGGCTGAAATTCAGATATCAGCAAGGCTGTGATCCTTTCTGAAGTCTCTTTGGGGTACCTATTTCCTTGCCTTTTCCAGTTTCTAAAGGCCACCTGCATTCCTTGGCTTACGGTTGCTCTCTCCCTCTTCAAAGTCTGCAGCGTAGCTTCTTCAAATCTCTCTCTGACTCTTCTTCCTCCCACTTTTGATTACGCTGAGCCCACTCAAATAATGCAGGGAAATCTCCTCATCTCAAGGTCAGCGGATTAGCAACCTTAATTCCACCTACAACCTGAATTCTCCTTTGTCAGATAACCTAACATATTCACAGGTTCTGGGGATTAGGATGTGGACATCTTCGGGGGGTCATTATTCTTCCTGCAACAAGATTGGCAAAGTGGGAGTCATCATGGAAGAAATGGCAGAGATGTCAGACTGGGTTGATTTTCATATAAACAGAAATTGTGCCCATATCTATATTTATGTATACAGACACATCCAACTACAATGAGAGACTAATATTTTACTAAAATAAATCATTTTTAAATATTGAAAATAAGAAATCCTCCTAGGTAATTCTGATTGCCGAGTAAAGGCTTTTGTAACCAAGTCATGCAAGGGAATCTAGCTTTCAACCAGGCTTACAGAATACTCATAGAAGCTGAATGTATAGTTCAAATTATTATTTGACCATCAAAAATTCTGATTGGTTGACTTTGGGGTCAATTTTATTAAAAAAACAAAACTAGCGGTTCCTGGATTTTAGCGTTAACAACATCTTCTCTTGTTGGAAGCCTGTCTCTGGAAACAGGGATTTAAGAATGACTCCGCTACTCTGTTACCTTTGCAGAATAGGCTGATGAGAGAAAGCTCCAGCTTTTCAAAGCCTACCGCTAAATCATAAACCATACCTTCAAAATGATTGAAATTCTTTTTTGAGAAATTTTGGTAGAAAGGGGGTGAGACCGGGGTCTCACTGTGGTCAGAATTCTTCTCAAAAGGCACATATTTGACTAAAAATGTCTGCTTTTCAATTTTTTGATTCAGTAGTATTAATTTTATTTACTGCTCTATAGAACTGCTTTACTTTGATAAGTGTAACAAGACTCGAGGATTGATAAATATTTAAAGACATCCTTGTTGTAATGTTCAACCTAGCTAGAGCCATGCAATTTTGAGGTGAGGGAATTTACTTCCATCTGTTAGCTTTGTAAAACCCATGGTGACATTTTAAAAAAATCATGTTTATTTGCCAGAAATAATTTTATTACTCCTGTTGGTTCATGAATTCCAAAAAGTGGAACCAAGAACCATTCCATTTGCCTCTATCGGGTTTCACCTGCAGTACATTTAACTGTAGGGAAATTCTCCTTTGTTGAGTTCCCCAAGTTTGCTAATGTTCCTGATTTTCCAGCAAGTGATATTATTTACTATATATAAGGGTAGGACCTCATAAGTCATAGAATAGGTACAGATGAGTTTTTCAAAAGAATTTTGTGTGCCTTATTTCCACACTATCCTTTTAATTTGTGAGCTTGCTATAACTAATTAACAAGATTTGTTTTTAAGTGTATTCTTTCTTACATATTTTGTTTATTTGATTCTATACTGGCGGGAAGTAGGTTATAGTTATGCAAGTAACTACATTGTACCATGAAAAGTAAAGAAGCTCAGTAAAAGCATTTGAATGCTTTTGAACATTGTTCTAGACAGTTTTTCAGACAAAAACTACCAATATGCATTATTATTCTATATAATTATTATTCTTTACTTATAGGGTTACAATCTATTATTCTTTACTTATAGGTTACAAAGTTTGTGTGTGAAATATCTTTCTTGAATTTTGAGTGGTCAGAACCAGTTACAATGAGAAAAGTGTTTTATTTCAGTTTGTACAAATTTATTTTACTAAAATTAAGAATCTTGGAAATTATTTTTAAATTAGTCTGACAGAGCAACACAAACTATCAAATGCTTGTCAGAGAGATAACCTTTTACAACTTTATCAAGATAGGGTAGGTGTAGTAACTAAGTTCACACGATTTGACTGTCTCCAGTTCACAAGAGGTCTTTAAAAGACATCAATATTTATAATTCAATTTAGTTTAACACATATGTTTATATCCTTATAACCTTAAATAATTTATGGAAATAATAATAATTGATCTTCCCTATAAACCTAGCATAGGAAATTTAGCTAATTTTAAACAATGAGACTTGCCATAAAGAATTGTAACCAAGTCTTAACATGCTTGCTGTGACAGAATGCAAAAATGGCCAGAGATTATTCTACCCCTTTATTCATCTTGCTCTTTGTAGTATGACTTTGCAGCTCTATACATCAAGAGGTGGAATTCATTTTTCCACCTCTTGAATGTGGGCTTGGTTATGTGACTTGCTTTGGGAAAAAATGGATATTATCAAAGGTAACATAAAATGAAGCCAGAGAAACCTGCACACTGAGAACTCCCCTTGTGACTCTTAGGTATTTTGCCATGACGGAATAAGTCCATGTTAAAGTGCTGGATGATGAGAGACTCATGCCAAAATCATCCCCCCCCACCCAAAGTGATATCAAACCTACTGCCAGATATGTGAACTAGGCTATCTAAAAATTTCTAGCACCAGACTGCTAGACCAGAGAAGAAGAACCAGCAGGCAAACCACAGAATCATAAAAAGTTATAAATGGTTATTGTTTAAAGCAGATATTTAACACAGCAAAAGCTAATGATGTAAAAACTGGTATCTGAAAGAGAGTGTTGCCCACTTTAGGTTTTGTTTCCATAACAATTTGTATATATATAATATTGGCTTTGGATTCAGGCTGTAGATGGAGTTTGAAAAACAATGAGGCAACTGTTAGTAGAGACTGAAAAAAATGGTGAACCATGTTATGACACAGTAGAACATTTTGCAAAACTTTCATTTACAGGAACTTGGACAGAAGACCCTTTGTAATAATACCTGTAAACGTTCTAAGTTAAACATAAGAGTGCTCAGCAAGACAAATAGGCTCCTAATAATCCTAAGGACATGTTTTTTTATACTACAGCAGCTTGCCACATCCAAAGTAGAGAGAGCCCTGCCTTGAAAAAATGCGGTTGCAAACTTTAGGAGTAGAGAATTTTAGGACTCACATGGAGTGGATGTGCATGAGATTCATAGGCAATCCATGAAGTTTTAAAGACCATTGTACTAACAAAAGAACTGCCTGCTTGGATGAAAGGGGATTGCAATAGTTCAAAAAGAAGTTAGATTTCTGGGCTTCTAACATTTTATGGGTAGAAATCAGAATGAGAATCACAGACGTTTCTTACCTGAAGAGATGAAAACCCTAGAGGTGGAGCCAAGAGACTCAGAGGATTGTGGACAAATTACTCTCAGGGAGCAGAAATGGACTCTAATCAAGGAACATCCCCAGACCCAGAGTTGGGGAACCTTTTAACATGTGCCTGGATGGATTATAGAATTGGTTCAGACCAAGGACTTCTCTGGGCCTCCCATTCCTTTCCTTTTGATTAGAAGCAACTATTGCAGTTCTCTTGCTCCCTTCTCACCCTATTAGGTTAATTGGCAGCAGATAACTTATGTTTTTAGTTCACAATTGTCTGGATGAAGAGCAGCTGCACCCAGTGAGCCACATCCACATCTAGACAAGAAGCAGATCATGAGAACTTGAACTTCAAGCCAGATGCCATAAATGGCATAACTGAATCAGACTTTTGGCATCTGGGAAGGGTGAGCATATGTTACACAAAGTAAGAATAATTTGTGGCCAGAAGGCAGTCTGTGGTAGATTGCAAAAATTGCTACAAATTTTCCATCTGTTTAGCATATCTCTTTGCATTCTGAGTTTACAGCTCCTCCCATCAAGAGGTAGAGTCTGTTTCTTGAATCTAGCTCTTGAATCTGGGCTTGGTCATGTGACTTGCTTTGGCCAATGAGATACTAACAAATATGATACAAGCACAAACTCTAAAGGACTTGTGTACTGGAACTTGTTCCCATTTTCTGTACTTGGAACTCTGCAACTACGACCACATCAACAGTCCTAGCCTGTTGGATGATGATAGCCAAGTCATCTCCATCACCACAGGTGACATTGAGCCAACTGCCTGAGGCCATCCTAGAGCATCCAGCTTCAACTGAGATAGCCAGACAAGAGAAACTGCTCACCTAATCCATATCTCATATAAAATAGTAAAAGTATTATTGTTTGAAGCCACTACATTTTGAGGTGTTTTGTGATTCATTAAAAGCTAACTGATATACTGTATTCCTCATTGCAGCAAGAAAGATGCATAGTTCATTTAAGAAAAAATCAATAAGCCAATGTAATTCATTGAAAGAGTTATCTTGATTAAAGGGATAGTACACAAATGAGAATGCTTATAATTCTTCCATATTTATTTGTCAAATATGAACAAAGAAGCTTTCACTAGTTCATTTAATGACTGTTAATAGCTTAATGGTCATTTAAAAGTATTTTTTCATGTCCAAAAGTCAACCTTTAGCATCACAGTTTGACTTTTCCTGAACATGCAGAGAAAGATTCTTTTTCTTTGTGGGACAACACATTTAAAGCACAAAAATTCAGTTTTTTTACTTATCTCTTTTAAACTTAAGAAATCGTAGTATATTTTATTAGTCCCTTCCTGAGGAAGGCAAAACCATACCAATTTGCTTTCTTAGGAAATATTTAACATTCATACAATGAAAGGATCTTATCAAATTTTGGTCAGGCTAGAGAACTTTTGTGTTTCCTCATGCCTCCGGAATATGTCATTTTTCCTAGTGTTGAACCTTGAATATTTATTTAGATTGGATTGGAGTGTATAAGCTAAGAAAGTGTGAGGTATGGAGTTTATCATTAAAGAATATTTCTACCTATTTTTCCATATAAAAGAAAATTATAGACTTTTAAATATTTCTTGAACAGTATAATTAACAGAAGGTCATGAAGCTTCATCCAAACCAGAAGATCATTATCATTCCATTTACCTTCTTTATCAATACACTTTTCAGACTCCTTCAAATAAATGTTGACATCAAAGCAAGGCCCTTTGTTCTCTAAGCCATGCCAAATCTGCTTCTGTTTCTTTATTTGCACATCTTTCCATCCTTTTGACAATAGATCTACCTGTTTTATTAGGTATCCCTATAGTTCATGAAAATGAGAGCCTTATGATCTATAAACTTTTAAGGATATTTCCAAATGAAAATGACATTAGGAAAAGGAAGTAGAATTGCAGACCTTGGATTGTACGAAGCTAAGTCCCTTTCTTCTGTAAAACTGACAGAGGTTTTTCTGAGTCACAAGCAATGACATACAGAAAGTGATTGTGTTAGACAACTTAAGAAGGATTGATTACCGGAAGGGAGAGAAAGGTAGGAACCACAAATCATTTCCATGTTCCTGATGCTAGCAACTTAGAAGAAAGTTTTGCTGATATTAATGGGAAGGAAAATGAAGGAGGAAAAGATTTAAGGGAAGAGGAAAATGAAGAGTCAGTTTTGGATATATTACATTTTAAGAGCTTTTGATACGTCCAAACAGAGACATCAGGTAGGGAAATGGATGTATGAGTCTGGATCTCAGAAGAAATTTCAGGGCTGGATATATAAATTTGGGAGACAATAAAGCTAATGGAATAGATGAGATGACTCAGAGAGAGAGAGTTTAGGGAGAGACCACAATGAGGCTTGAAACCGCAGCCTAAGAAATCATTTGACATAAACTCACAAAAAACCAAGTATTTGGATGCTTTTATATTTTTATTTAAGACAGTGACATACTCAAAGGAATTCTACAGAAGGTGAGAAATATGTACTAGGATTAGTCAATAATGATGGATTTATCACAATAGTAGAAGACCAGGAATGATTTACCTAAGCTGGAAAATAATTGAGTAAATTATGAACATCCTTATGATATTTCAACTGAGTGTAAAAATCTCATTGTAGTAGAATGTTTTGGCATGGAAAATTGTTGACAACATATTAATAAGAGGGAGAAATGGACTATACATTCTTCATGTAGAATAAAATATTATTTGAAAATAAATATAAACTTAATATAAAAAAAGACTAGAAGTACCCGTAGAAATATTGAGTGGTCATTCCTTTGCACTGTGAATATAGATGTTTCTGTGTTTTTTTCCTTTGCTTTGTGTTAAAGGTTTACTGCATTGAGCACAACCATGCTTAAAAAAAAGATTCTCTGAAGAGTTAAAATAGAAAAGAATAATAATAGTAATAATAATACACCAAGCATTGGTAACAAAGGGGATGTAGGAGGAAATGTCTGTGAAAATAACATTATAGTTTTTGAGTGCTTGATTTTTGCTAGGTACTATGCTATGCTAAGTGCTTTATGAGGATTATCTGATGCAATTCTTATAAAAATCATGTAAGATGGTTGACTATTATTATTAGCTTTTCTAAAATTTTAAGAAAATTTTATTAAGACTATTTTTAAGAGCAGTTTTAGGTCCAAAGCAAACTTTGGGGGAAGGTAGAGATCTTCCATGTACCTCCTGCCTCCATATCTGCATAACCTCCCCCATTATCCACATCCCCCGCAAGAGTGGTACATTTGTTACCATTGACGAGCCTACATTTACACATCATAACGACCCAAAGTCCAGTTTACATTATGGTTCACTCTTGGTGTTCTTCATTCTATGAGTTTAGGTAAATTTATAATGACATGTATCCATCATTATGGTACCACACAGACTATTTTCACTGCCCCCTAAATACTCTGTGCTTCGTCCATTCATCCCTCACTGCTCCCAACCCCCAGAAACCTCTGCTTTTTTTTACTGTTTCTATAGTATTGCCTTTTCCAGAGTGTCACATATTTGGAATCATGCATTCTGTAGCCTTTTACTTCTTTCACTTAGTAATATGCATTTACAATGTCTCCATGTCTTTTCATGTCAAATGGCTTGATAGCTCATTTCTTTTTAGTGCCGAATAATATTGCATTGTCTGGATGCCTCACAGTTTGTTTATCCATTCACTCACTGAAGGACATCTTGGTTGCTTCCAAGTTTTGGCGATATGAATAAAGATGCTCTACATCTGTGTGTAGGTTTTTGTGTGGGCATGTTTTCAACTACCAAGGAGCGTGACTGCTGGATCATATGGTAAGAGTATGCTTGGTTTTGTAAGACAGTACCAAACTGTCTTCCAAAGTGGCCATGGCATTTTGCATTCCTACCAGCTATTATTACCTTTTAACAGTTGAAAAACATGAAGATTAGAGAGTTTACATTATTTGACCAATATCATACAAGAAAAAATTAGAAGAGCTGGGATTTGTGCACAAACATGTTTAATTCCAGACAGAGCTCTGCTCATATCCAGGACACACATATAGTGGGAGTGAGAGTCTTCCACTTTCTGATGGCTACCTCAGTGGTTGAAGGGAGTAGAGATTAATCATTTGTCTTCATTTCTCCAATAAAACAAGCTGTATCGACACCAGCGTCCAAATAAGCACCCACATAGAAATAATGCAATGTATCAATATTTACTTATACACTTCTTTTTTTAACCATACTCCTAATGATAATGTCATATACAAAAATTTATTTGTGGGTATGGATTAACATGATAATGAAGACAGTTTTTGAGGACAATGAGAGCATAGACATTACCTCAGAGATAGTCTGGTAATCTCATTTTGCAGATGGAACTGTTCAACTCAAAGTGAAAAATCTGGCCAATATAACATCAAAAATAGAAATGGGGTCTACAACATCCCAATCTGGGGCTCTTTTCTTCAACTGTTCTATAAGTGTGATCTGGGGGTCCATGGGACCTTTGCAGGGATCCATAAGGCCTGAGTCTTTCCATAGTAATACCCACATGTTATTAATATTTGCCTTGCTTACTCTCATTCCCTCACTAGCTTACAATATTTTTCCAGAAGCTGCACTGTCTATTACTTCAGAACAGATTGAAGGCAAAAGCAGATATGCAAATATAGCCAATTAAGCCAGTCAATAAAAATATTTATAAAAATGTGAAACAATGCCATTCTTCTCAATTATATATATATTTTTGGAAAATAGTACACTTTCTCATAAAAATGTATTGTTTATGTTAACATGCAATCTGTTTATTATTTATGTTTTAGTAAATTAAACATTTCCAAACTTTCTCAGTTTTAATTTCTAATAGAGTAAATAATAATAGGTATAATCTACGTAAATGTACTTGGCATTCTCAGTAATTTTTAATAAATTAAAGGGGTCTTGAGTTCAAAAGTTTGACAACTGCTGTATTAGAGAACATTTACTTAAAATATTTTTAAATGTTGTGCTTACTAGGAAAACAGTATTACTTTAATATATATTGCATTTAAGTGTTTCACGTGTTTATATATTCTAAATTTTTTTTCCTTAATTTTTTTAATATTTGTGACCAAAAAAGACCTTCATATTGTAGTGAAATTTACCTTGTATCTACAAATTCCATATTTCAATGTTCAATCATGCTACCCAATGATTAAGTTAAATCTTACACAAATGTATTCTTTTCTTATTTTCCTACAAAATATTTCAGCACAGAAAGCAATTTTATAACCTAAGTTAGATTACTTCTCATCTTTATTACTAATTTAAATCATATTTCTTGAAGTTAAAGAAGCATATTGTTTCAGGAAAATTAGATACTTTCCCTTGGTATTATGGCATGCTTAAAATACATGCTAATATTGCAGTGAGAATCATTATTGGGTTTTTCTATATAGTGCTGAAAGGAAAAACAATTAAAACTGCTTTAGAGTATCAATAATTCATGAGGGAAAAGTCTATCCCTGCTAGACTATATCTTAAAAAAAATCCTAGTAAGACAAGAGAGAGCCTCATGAGTCTTTCCCAGGAGAGAAGCCCTTCCTTTTATGAGGTAGTTCATTTCAAGCTGCCCATGGGCTTCTAAAATAGCTATATGTCTTCCTATTCTTAATTTGTCTTCTCCATAAGTTAAAAGTAGAAATGAAGCTTTAACAAGAAGCCACTTGTAAAAGTAAATGAATGAATGAATGTCTAGGGAATACCTTCTGCATCTTTTTGATTACCCAGCATAGCACCTAGCATGATGCCCTCCATGTTAAAAGAGCCAGTAGACAGTGTTTAGACAGTCCATCCCCACCTATGTTTTAGAATTCCATCCCTCCAGCTCTGCTTCTTAAATCTCCCACTTGCTTGAAACCTGGGGTTTCCTAAATGATTTCCAGGCCTGCTGTCATATCTGATTTTTAATAGGAATCTCTAAAGTGAACTATAATTTGAAAATACGTAATCGAGGACACTGTGGGATTCTCAGCTTTAGGCAATATGTTCTGTTGGGTAAAAGAAAGCTCTGGCAAACAGCAGACCCAGATTCTTTCACCAGCTGTGCTCCCAACTTGTTCTATAATTTCAATCAAGTCACTCTGGCAACCATTGTCTGTCTATTTCAGTAGTGGAATCTACAGAAGTCCTAGCCTGCCTGACTCCCTAACAATGATCATGTGAGGATTAATGAGATAAAGACTGTAGAAATATTTTGTCCCCTTGGGGAAAAACACTCTGAAAATAAAGGTATTAGAGAAAATCTCTGGATATGGCTTTCAAGAACTCAGATTCCCAAGTCTCATGTTGTATGCATGTTTTCTGGCAATTAGATCATTATTGCTTTTTCTCCTGTAATAAAAACAATACCAAAAAGCAATCTCCTTTTGAAATAGAGCAAAGAAAGAAGATTTTCCTTCTGTTTCTTTCATGTACAGTGTATTTTCTGAATATAAGCATATTGTGTTATAGTGCAAGTTGGCAGTTTTACCCTCAAATACACTCACAGCTGTTGACTGGACCTCAGTTTTACACACCCAATTGCACATTGTTTAATTGCCCATCTCTGCCAGTAGCATAAATATATATTTATATTAGTAAGCTCTTGTATATATTTTACACGTATGTATACATATATTGACTCTGCTTTTATTGAGTTCTTGGGCTGCATATTTTTTAAAACATGGTTCTGTCTGTGCATTTTAACAGAAATAAATCCCCTCAAGCTTTCTGTTTAAAATCATGCCCACAGGCATAGACTGAGAGGCATGCCTGCTATGATTTCACCTTCCCATACTTCAAAAGGATGTGTGCATGTTTGCGTTTGGGGAATGGATGAAGTAGGGAAAGGAGGTTAGAAAGAAAATCCTTTGTGAATGTAAAATATTCCCAGTGTATTCTTCAGCATCTAAATATCTGAATTCAATTCTTTCACATGGTTCTTCAGTTTAAAATGTTGGGCTTTGACTATATTTTATCGTGGCCTAATTTCATATTATCCCATCACCAAATACCCTCGGAACACTTTTTCTTTTGCATCAATCTCTCAAAAAATGGATAAATTGCTCTAAATTCCACATTAAAGCTAACAAAATCTTTTGAAGAAGTTGCAAAGTATTGAAAAATAAGATTTAGCATGAAAATGTCTTCCGAATAAACCACAAAAATGCCCTCTGTGATGGTCTGTGATGAGGGAACCTGCTGGCCACATGGTAATGACGTGAGGAATTCCAACAGCTCCCTCTGAGTTGGGGAGATAATTGCTTCAGTAGAGTTCATAAACTCGCAAGCTCAATTCATCCAGTGAAAAATCCTAAATAAAATGTCACTGGAAAATAAAATCTCTACACATGGATGTCTGCTGCTTTACAGAACAGAGACTTACTACTCCAGAGACTTGTCAGTTTTGAAATCTAAAGTAATGCATTATCCTACAGGGCCTGGTCCATGCCAGCTAAAACAGATGTAGCATATTTGTTTCTGGAGTGTGCTCTGATGGGGAAAAATACCTCTTTTTTTTTTTTTTTCCTTTCTCATTTAGAGACTGAGGGTTAAGAAAAATAAAACTTGCTTTTGGATTGTGATTTATGCTACATTTCAATATTGGACAAATGTGCATGACTGCTTTATAGGTGCCTGAAAATAGAGTATTAACACAGGATCATTGTCACAATTTATTTTGTGGTATTAGCACTTTCTACTATTGCAAAGTGGCATTGTTTTAATATGACAGGACATAATAAAAACATAACATAGTCAAGAAAGAATTAACCATATATGGCAAACGTTCAACTTATCACTAATGTCCTAGCCAGAAAACAAACCCTAAACATCAAAGTAACTGTGAAATTCACATTTGTTCATAGACTATGAAATGCAATTCATTGCTAATATTCTAAAGCTTTTAGAGTAGTTTTAAATACACTCTAAAACTGAATAATGGTTACATCCTTTATGTAAATTAATGTCCCCTTTCCTGCAAAAAAGAAAAACCTACGTAAGTCGAAGAATACATATTAAATAAAGTCTATCCCCTAAAACAAATCAGAACTAAATCATACACATTTAGATAGAATTTAAATTCTTTAAAATTTTCATGTTAATTTCATTGATAGGGTATATTAGATCTTTTTCTTTTTATTGGAGTAAGATTGCTTTACAATGCTGTGTTAGTTTCTGCTGTACAATGAAGTGAATCAGCTATATGTATACCTATATCCCTTCCCTCTTGGCCTCCCTTCCCCCTTCCACCCCTGCATCTAAGTCATCACAGAGCACCGAGCTGAGCTCCCTGTGCTATACAGCAGGTTCCCACTAGCTATCTATTTTACACATGGTAGTGTATTTATGTCAAACCTAATCTCCCAATTCATCCCACCCTCCCCTCTCCCCACTGTGTCCACATGTCCATTCTCTATGTCTACGTCTCTATTCCTGCCCTACAAATACGTTCATCTGTACCATTTTTCTAGATTCCTCATATATGCATTAATATACAATATTTGTTTTTCTCTTTCTGGCTTACTTCACTCTGTATGACAGACTCTAGGTCCAGCCACATCTTACAGATGACCCAATTTCATTCCTTTTTATGGCTGAGTAATATTCCATTGTATATAGGTACCACATCTTCTTTATCCATTCAACTATCATTGGACATTTAGGTTGTTTCCAAGTCCTGGCTATTGTAAATAGTGCTGCAATGAACATTGGGGTACATGTGTCCTTTTGAATTATGGTTTTCTCAGGGTATATTATATCTAAAAGCTGATGTAAGTTTGAGATTAATTCTCCCTTCTTGTTAGAAAATCTATCAGTTACTCATTTTACATGCAAAATCTTCTTAACTTATGTGATCTACTCTTTTTTGCTTCAATGATAGAAATAAATCAGTGCTGAGAGAGAGGCATTCTAATGGAAACAATGCAGGAGTGTCAAAAAAAAAAGTGTGATTTATCTCAAAGGAAGTAAAAACCAGGGAAATACTATTCTAGAAGCCTAAAAAGAAAGTGAGTCATATTCTCCCAGAGTTTATACTGGGCCATGGTGGTCAGACAAGCAACTTTGGAAGTTAGTGGCCACTGTAACACCACATTACCTCTTACTAGATAATGTGTTACAGTAAAATAAATAGTAATCTTAGAATCAAAAACAGCTTTTTTTTTTTAATTTCAAAAATGGACATCTATGTCTCAGCTTCTTTTCTTATTTTAAAGGAAAAACTTGCACTTGCTCTCTGGGTTTCCCATTTTCTTCTGAAAGGCACTTCTTAGTATACTTCTGATGAAGTTGACTCTTGCTGTGGAAAAAGAAACAGTGTTGCAGAATTTAAATTGCATTTTCAGGAAGAAAAGAGGGAAGCACTCAGCTGTTGGCTGTCCACACCCTACTTTGGTTTAAATGTATGTACTTTTATAATACAAGAGTACATCTAGGATGTACTCTTGTATTACAGGGTGTGGACAGCTGACTGCTGAGTGCTTCCTTCTTCAATATCAAAAAAACAAACAATGAAATTAAACAATGAGTGGAAGATCTAAATAGACATTTCACCAAGAAGACATACAGATGGCCAAGAAGCACAGGAAAAGATGCTCAACATCACTAATTATTAGAGAAATGCAAATCAAAACTACAATGAGGTATCACCTCACACTGGTCAGAATAGCCATTATCAAAAAAATCTGGAAACAATAAATGCTGGAAAGAGTGTGGTGAAAAGGAAATCCTTCTGCACTGTTGGTGGGAATGTAAATTGATACAGCCACTATGGAGAACAGTATGGAAGTTCCTTGACAAACTAAAAATAGAACTACCATATGACCTAGCACTCCCACTACTGGGCATATACCCTGAGAAAACCAAATTCAAAAAGAGTCATGTACCACAATGTTCATTTCAGCACTATTTACAATAGCCAAGACATGGAACCAACCTAAACGTCCATCGACAGATGGACACATATATACAATGGAATATTACTTTAGACATAAAAAGAAAGGAAATTCAGTTATTTGTAGTGAGGTGGAGGGGCCTAGAGTCTGTCATACAGCGTGAAGTAAGTCAGAAAGAGAGAAACAAATACCATACGCTAACGCATATATATGGAATCTAAAAAAAAAAAAATGGTACTGATGAACCTAGTTGCAGGGTAGGAATAAAGATGTAGACATAGAGAATGGACTTGAGGACACAGTGTGGGAGGCAGAAGCTGGAGCGAAGTGAGAGTAGCATTGACATATATACACTACCGAATGTAAAATAGATAGCTAGTGGGAAGCAGCCGCATAGCACAGGGAGATCAGCTGAGTGCTTTGTGACGACCTAGAGGGGTGGGATAGGGAGGGTGGGAGGGAGACTCAAGAGGGAGGGGATATGGGGACATATGTATGCATATGGCTGTTTCACTTTGGTGTACAACAGAAACTAACACAGTATTATGAAACAATTATACTCCAATAAAGATCTATTAAAAAAAAAGAGTACATCCTAAGAGCATCCCCTCAAATTACCTTGTGATCAGTAGGAAGAGTAAGGTCTTATGACCCTGGGAAAATAGAGGGGAAGGTGAACTTGGTAATCATAAGTTAGCAAAGATCAAGCGGACAATTTTAGAATGTTCTAGCATTTGTCCAGTAAAGATATAGTGAAGGAACTCAGAGTTATGTGCAGTGATGCCTTATATTGGAGAGGCTGATTTATAGAAAGCTATTTCATAAGTTCAAGTGCTTTAAATATGCAGTACATCAAAATGTAATACACTAAAAGCTATTGGTGCCACTTCTGGATCTCCAAGAATTTCTCTTACTGGCTGCTGCAGGAACTGCTGCTTAGATATAGGATTGGAGCCACCTCGCTCCCAACCTTAGGCATCCAGGGGACTATTGTTGGGATATATAAGCCCTCCTCTCTTACCTAATGAGCACATTTTTCCTGGGAACATTCTCATGAGAAATCACTTGCACAAGAATTCCCATTATAGGAACTGCTTCCATGGCACCCTCTCTAAGACATATATACCCGAATTAGCAAAGTTCTCAATGTACTAAGTGAAGGAAGAGTTTTCCAACTTCATAGTCCTTTGCAACCCAACCACACAATGTTAGAGCTGGCAATGACCATATAGTCCATTTACTGTTAAGTAAATTTAGGAAACTAAGGCCCCAAAGTGACTTGTACAAAGTCACTCAGAAATTTAGCAAAAGGGTCAGGACTAGGGCCCCAAATCCCTAACTACCAGTCTGGTGCTTATTTCACATCAATATCACAAGAGCGGGGAGAGAGGGGGGCGTTGAAATGTATTCCCTTTTCGTGACTTACAATTCACAAAATTATTTGCAGAATCGCTGTTTTCACATCTTGCTGTGAAAACTGTCCTTCTCTGATGAAAGACTCAAGCATGTCAGCTCAATAATCAAAAAATATTCTGACTTAAAATGGGGAAGATCAGACGTGGGCCACTTTTGTAATAATCAAAATACAATAAATAAATAAATAGATAGATAGATAAAATAAAACCTAACATTCACTGAAGTCTTACTATGAACTGGGTCTTCTGCCAGTTGTGTTACATGTATTATTCCATGGTATACTTAGAACAGCCTAATGTGGCAGGTACTATTATAATCTCCTGTTTAGTGGTGGGGAAACAAGGCTCAGAGATGAAAATGTATATGTAGCTTTTTGTATTAAAGTCAGGGTCAAGGCCAGATCTGATTTACCCATCCTTGTCTTCATAATCTCCAGGTTGCATAATCTCTGTAGGCTTGCAGAAGAACATCGTGCAAAAGAGGAGTCTCGGTGATCCCTAGAACACCCCCTTTTACCTTCTGTCATTAATGGCAATTGTGTGATGAGATTAACCAAGGAAAGCATGTCAAGCAACTGAAAAAAAGGGTCTTTATTTGGATGAACATATTCAAGAGAACAATTTGCACCTTTCTTAAAGTAAGACTAATGCATATTATTTCTGCCCTGATCCATAAGTAATATTATTGTACTTATTGATTTATTATTCTATCAGGGAAATAATCAGTTGATGAATATTTCAGAACCATAATAGTTACATTATACTGCAACAGGCTAAAATGTCAGCCCCTGCCTTGGAATATCCCAGGATGGTAGCCAATTTTAACTGGTAGCTATGTGTGACTTTATAAACCTTCCTGACTGACAATACAAACATATTTCCCTACTACAAAATATGACATTATCTGAGTAATGGGTAATGGGGGCTATGGGTTGTAAAAGCAATCATTTACCATGGTTCCACCAGGAGGGCCTCATCTCAGAGTGGTCACTGCCTCTGAAATAGTGAAATAGTTCAATCATTGGATTGAGTTTGCTCTAATTGGAATACCAATTCATATTTTGACCGGTTTATAACAGGGATTCATTCATGAACAGAATATACATTCTTTTTTATTTTAAATTAATAATTAAATTAATAAACGCCATGTAATTTGTATTTATAAATTATGTATAAATAAACCATTTTAAACTCACTCTGATGGAAAATTCAAGGTTAAAGATATATAGTCCAGAATTCTGCATTTTTCGGTCCCAGTTTTGACTCAGTACGTTATGATCTACCACAATCTATGAATATCTGCATTTCTTTTTCCCCAAATAAGTCTTAATTGTTTATACCTTACAACTATCCAAAAATTCTAGAGGGAAAAATACCAAAAGCATCTTTTACTATTATTTTTAAAAACTAGTAATAGAAACTCAATCCTGCCATGAGTTGTTACAGTTGATTGACATTTTGGCCTTTTTTCACAGAGTGTTCTGCATGTGTCCTGTGGATGGTCGCCATGCTCATCCCAACACCCCAGTACGATTATACTCACTTCCATGCATCTGCTCTTATACTGGGGAAAGGAAAGACATGAAAGTCCAATGGACAATCCCTGGGATGACAGTCTAGCAAAAATAAAGATATCAAAAAGCTTTGATAGTTGCTTGAAGATTAGGAAACTAGAAAAAAATAAAAGTAACAATATCATTTCTCAAAAGTCATTGATAGTTAATTTGTGTCAGGTAGTATAAAAAGAAAAATTGGGAGAGTGAATTCTGAGGGAAAATATATCTAACCCATGGCATCTGTACTGACCACTGTTTGAGAATCGGTTGGTTCTAGAGCAACTATTATAAGATGGCTCAAGATCATTTTTACAGGAATCGTGTTCCATGATAAATTCACCTTTGCTGAATGCCAATGTCAGCCAGCCACCCAGGATAAACATTTACTATGAAAACATCCTGTCAACCGCCATATGTACTCTTCAACCTCGACACAGCCAGTCTCCAATTTATTTGCACTATTTGTTATAGAATTAGTTTACATTTTGCCAACTCCAATCTAATTGTAGACCTTTTAAGAAATCTTCACTCAGGAAGTTTTAACTGTAGTATGCTAGAAAGGGTGCTCTTACCTGATAATTAGGAGATCTGGATTTTCTTCCCCATTTTGACACAGCCAGCCATCCCTTTGGGGCAAATCACTTAAACTCTTAAAGCTTCAACCTCCTCATCTGTAAAATAGGCTGGCTGAAGTGATTACTCGTTAGGGCCTGCCATTCTGTGATGAAGATATCAATCTGAGAGCTTTTACTTCCATAGCAATTGGAATGTAGCAGCCCTGGCTCTATAAAGCCAAGAAAGAATGAAAAGAGGCCTAGAAGAAAATTAGTGAGCTGAAAGGACTTTCTACCCTAAGGGCTTTCTACCCTAACCAAAGTGTTAGTTTCCTTAGTACCCCGGGCATATTCTTATTGGTTTTATCAGCAGTTTAGGGGCATTTCTCTGACACTTTGATACTTTAACTCCTATGTCTTCTTTAAACATTGTGTCTTGCACCTTGAAAATGACAGATATTATAATGTTAATGAAGATGCCCTTGAAAGAAGACCAAGAAAAGCAAATTCATCAGTAGCGTTATTGGAGGTCACCATTCCTAATTTCATACTAAATAAGCATCATGAGAAAAAAATTATTCCTGAAATACTGTGCTCTCATCTGACTTAGATTTTTAAAAATTTTTTGTCTTGTGAAGCATATTGCTCATGTGTGTGTCAAGGTTGCCCTCATTACGCCCAATCACTTTTTAACTACATCTGGCTGAGGAGTAGTGTAGAATAATGCAATATCTAAAGTTATCTGTTTGCATATGGTTCCTTCAGGAGGGATTCAAAGGATACAATTATTGTGTTTATACAAAAGACAACCTTCTGTTTCCCCTAAGCCTAAATACGTTTTTCTAAATGCACCCTCAAAATCAGTGCTTGCTTCTACACAAACTGCCGGTCTTTCTCAATCTAATATTATATTGGAATAGCAGGCATTGTTTAGACACATAATCATGCTACTACTAACTGTTGCTATAAAAATGAAGTTTAATCTTTGCACAATTTCCATTGCTTTTCCTTTGAAATCTGGTGTTTATTGCAACAGAATTTCAGATTTTGCAACATGAGAGTCTGAAAGACAGGCCAACACAGGCGGCTCTTTGGAAACAAGAGACCTGGTACTTCCAACAGTCAAAAAGCTGTCCAAACACCAGGAAGAGGGAAAAGACACATCAGGTAGGTTGTGTTGATGCCACAGACCTCTTTTGATTCTCTGCTAGAGGACTTCTTTTGACAAAGAATGGACTTCTTTTCTTTTTTGGGGGGGGGGGGCGGCATGCATTGGTCTGTGTTTTGTCAACCATACTCTCCTGGAAGAGACTTTGACCATCTGGATGTGGTTTTTGTTTCTATGAGAAGGAACTTTTGTGTCCTTGACATGCCACTAGTATAAATAAATGCTCAATGAGAACATGGATCAAGATGTTATATATTTCCAGGTCATATTAGGACAACTACTAGAAGTTATTTGGTGTGTACAATTAAGCATGCGAGAATGAAAAACTGTACTCATTACAAATATGTTTATGGGACATTCCAGGATAACATGACAGCTAGTTTGGGAAAGTCACAATAAACAGGACCCTCTGTGTACAATATGATCATCTATAGGATAAAAGGCAACTAAACATGAGTTGATGCACTATATAAAAGGGTGAGAATTTTATAATTTTATTTCAAGAGATCTTGATATACTTGTTTCTCATAAAAACAATTATGGATTTAAGATATAGATTTGAATTTTGCAGCAAACTGTAGCAAAAGGCAAGCTAAAAGGATAAGTCAAATGGAAGAATAGGGCTTCCCTGGTGGCTTAGCGGTTGAGAGTCCACCTGCCGACGCAGGGAACACGGGTTTGCGCCCCGGTCCGGGAAGATCCCACATTGCCGCAGAGCGGCTAGGTCCGTGAGCCATGGCCGCTGAGCCCGCGCGTCCGGAGCCTATACTCCGCAACTGGAGAGACCACAACAGTGAGAGACCCGCGTACCGTGGGAAGAATGGAAGAATAATGTTTGAGGAGCGTATAATTTTTCTGTTCTTCATCCTTTGCTCCATTGGCAATTCTTCTGCCATAATTCATCCCCCAATAGTGTTAAGTGCCGTATCCTGCTCAGTGAGTGTTTTTTTTTTCCCCCTGAATCTGAAAATCTAACAGCCAGTGAGGTAGATTCCTCAAATCAAGTTATCTATATTAATGTTGACACTAAAAAGTACAGTTTTGCTTATTTTATACTTGAAATAAAGACAAAAATCTTATTTTAAGATTGGGTGTTATTTTTAGTTGGATACTTATTTCTATACCCTCATTCTAAGGAGCTAAATCCCCATTGGGAAATGAAGTTCTGTCTCATCTACGTCTGTGCATAAAATGATTGAGCTTTCTGAAGCTATGGCTTTGGAGACAACATCTACCAGTGTCCTCTACCAGAGTCTGCATTCCCCTGCCTGGGGTGGTGAAATATTATTGTGGCCCTATTATTGTGGCCCTAACTCTATTCTTGAGATATATCAATTCCTTGCTTTTCTTCACTATTGAGTCTTAGGAAACACAGAGATGGTATGAAAGCTAGTTGTGTCTTTGTCATATTCTGCGATTTAGATTCTCTTCTTAAAGGATCACCCTCTAAAGCCATGAGAACCTTTCCTAAATTCCACCATTTTAATTAGGAAATTACTATTTAATCAGTTGAGTTCATATAGAACATTATTTGTGATTTTTATTACAATATAGAAATATCCTGGATCAAATAATATTATATAAATCTAATAAGTAGGTATTGAAAAAGTCTTATAAAGTAGTTATTATATCTTCAGTGTTCTGCATATTTAGAGAGTTGGTTTGTAATTCTGCAGTTCTTAATCACAGACACCATAATTAGTGTCCTCAAATACTAGATCTTTGTGAACATAGCTACAGACTGTTTCTTAAATTGAAGTATAATTAATTGACAATATTGTGTTAGTTTCAAGTGTACAGTAAAGTGATTAATTTATATATATATGTATACGTATACGTATATATATATATATTCTTTTTCAGATTCTTTTGCATTCTAGGTTATTACAAGATATACAGTATAGTTCCCTGTGCTATACAGTAGGTTCTTGTTGACCTATTTTATACACAGTAGTGTGTTATGTCAATCCTAAACTCCTAATTTATCTCCCCATCCCCATCACCTCTATCCCCTTTGGTAACCATAAGTTTGTTTTCTATGTCTGTGAGTCTATCTTATTTTGTAAATAAGTTCATTTATATGATTTTTTTAGATTCCATATGTAAATGATATCATATATTTGTCTGATTTACTTCACTTAGTATGATAATCTGTAGGTCCATCCATGTTACTGGAAATGGCATTATTACATTCTTTTTTATGGCTGAGTAATATTCCATTGTATATATATACGATATCTTCTTATCCATTCATCTGTCGATGGACGTATAGGTTTCTTCTGTGTCTTGGCTATTGTAAATTGTGCTGCAATGAACATTGGGATGCATGTATGTTTTCAAATTATAGTTTTCTCTAGATATATGCCCAGGAGTGGGATTGCTGGATCATATGGTAACTCTATTTTTAGTTTTTTAAGGAACCTCCATACTGTTCTCCATAGTGGCTACACCAATTTACATTCCCACCAGTGGTGTAGGAGCATTCCTTTTTCTTGACATCCTCTCCAGCATTTATTATTTGTAGACTTTATAATGATGGCCATTCTGACTGGTGTGAGGTGATACCTCATTGTAGTTTTGATTTGCATTTCTCTAATAATTAGTGATGTTGAGCATTTTTTCATGTGCCTGTTGACCATCTGTATGTCTTCTTTGGAGAAATGTCTTTTTAGGTCTTCTGCACATTTTTTGATTGTGTTGTTTCTTTTTTTATTGATATTTAGCTGTATTAGCTGTTTGTATATTTTAGAAATTAATTCCCTGTCACATTGTTTACGAATATTTTCTCCCACTCCATACGTTGTCTTTTCATTTTGTTTATGGTTTCCTTTGCTGTGCAAAAACTTTTAAGTTTAATTAGGTCCCATTTGTTTATTTTGTTTTTATTTCCATTACTCTAGGAGATGGATGCAAAAAAATATTGCTGCAATTTATGACAAAGAGTGTTCTGCCTATGTTTTCCTCTAGGAGTTTTATAGTATACAGTGTTATATTTAGGTCTTTAATTCATTTTGAGTTTATTTTTGTATATGGTATTAGAGATTGTTCTAATTTCATTTTTTACATGTAGCTATCCAGTTTTCCCAGCAGCACTTATCGAAGAGACTGTCTTTTCTTCATTGTATATTCTTGCCTCCTTTGTCTTAGATTAATTGACCAGAGGTGTGTGGGTTTATTTCTGGCCTTTCTATCTTGTTCCATTGATCTATATGTCTGTTTTTGTACAGTACCATACTGTTTTGATGACTGTAGCTTTGTAGTATAGTCTGAAGTCAGGGAGCCTGATTCCTTCAGCTCCATTTTTCTTTCTCAAGATTGCTTTGGCTATTCAGGGTCTTTTGTGTCTCCATACAAATTTTAAGATTTTTTGTTCTAGTTCTGTGAAAAATGCCATTGGTAATTTGATAGGGATTGCATTGAATCTGTAGATTGCCTTAGGTAGTATAGTCATTTTGACAATATTGATTCTTCCAATCCAAGAACATGGTATATCTTTCCATCTGTTTGTGTCATCTTCAATTTCTTTCATCAGTTTTTATAGTTTTTGGAGTACAGGACTTTTGTGTCCTTAGGCAGGTTTATTCCTAGGTATTTTATTTTTTTTGTTGCTATGGTAAATGGGATTGTTTCTTTAATTTCTCCTTCTGATCTTTACTGTTAGTGTATAGAAGTGCAACAAATTTCTGTGTATTAATTTTTTAGCCTGCAACTTTACCAAATTTATTGATGAGCTCTAGTAGTTTTCTGGTAGTGTCTTTAGGATTTTCTATGTATAGTATCATGTCATCTGAGGGCAGTGACAGTTTTACTTTTCCAATTTCGATTCCTTTTATTTCTTTTCCTTCTCTGTCTTCATTTCTTTTCATTCTTTTTTTCTGTTCAGTGGCAATGATTTTCACTACTCTGTCTTCCACCTTTCTGATCCATTCTTCTGCCTCATTTAGTCTAGTATTGTTTCCTTCTAGTGTATTTTGCATTTCAGTTATTGTATGCTTTAATTCCATTTGGTTGTTATTATTATATTTTCCAATTCTTTTTTAAAAACTTCTGATTTCTCCCTCTGTGCATTCATTCTCCTCCTGAGTTCTTTGATCACGTTTACGATCATTACTCTGAACTCTTTCTTGGGTAAATTGTCTATCTGCATGTCACTTTGTTCTTCTGCAGGTTTATCTTGTTCCTTTGTCTGAAACATATTCCTGTGTCACCTCATTTTGTCTAAATTACTATTTGTATTTTTATGTATGTGGCAGGTTGGTTATGCTTCTCAGCCTTGGAGAAGTGGCCCTCTGTAGGAGACGTCCTGTGCATCCTAGCACTGCATTTCCCTCCCTCTTGTGTCCCAACGTCCAGTGGCCAGTTGGCTTCAGGTTAGTGTCTGGCCTGTGTTTGCGGACTCAGTCTGCAGGTTGCAGGACTGTGGTTTTCTTGCTTCTGGTGTCTGTTCCGTAATGGGTGAGGCTGGTCTAGAGGTTTGTGCAGGCTTCCTGGTGGGAGGGGCCCATGCCTGCCCCCTTATGGGTGGATCTAGGTCTTGATCCTCTGGTGGGCAGGGCTGAGTCTAGGGGTGTGTCTAGAGGTGGCTATGGGCTCAGGAAAACTTTAGGCAGCCTGTCTGCTGATGGGTAGGGCTGTGTACCCACCCAATTTGTTGTTTGGGCTGAGGCATTCCAGCACTGGAGCCTACAGGCTGTTAGGTGGAGCCAGGTCTTGGCACCAAACTATTAGCCTCCAGGAGAGCTCATGCAGATGAATGCTCCTGGATATATCCACAACCAGTATCTATGTCCTCAGGGTGCACTACAGTCACCTTCTGCCTCCCCAGGAGGCCCTCCAAGACCACCAGGTAGGTCTGGCTCAGGTTTCTATTGAATTACCACTTTTGCCCTTGGTTCTCGTGCACATGAGATTTTGTGTGTGCCTTTTAAGAGTAAAGTCTCTATTTTCCCCAATCCTGTGGAACTCCTGCAATCAAGCCCTATTGGTCTTCAAAGCCAAATGCTCTGGAGGATCCTCTTCCTGGTGCCAGACCCTCCGGGCTAGGGGGCCTGATGTGGGGTCAGAACTCTCACTCGTGTGAGAGAACTTCTGTAATATAGTTATTCTCCAGTTTGTGGTTCGCCTACCAGGGGGGTCATGGTATTTGATTATATCATGAGTCCATCCCTCCTACCAGTCTCATTGTGGTTCTGTCTTTATGTCTTTAGCTGGTAGGTTTCAGTCTTTTTCAAAAATGGTTGTTCTGTAGATTGTTGTGATTTGGTGTGCTCATGAGGGCAACTGAGTTTGTTTATTCTACTCTGCTATCTTAGCCACTCTCTCAAGTTAAGGATCTACAACAGACCTTTGAAATCAGTATGAAAACAGGGTGCACTGCACCTGAAGGGAATTCTTGTCTATTCAGTGTGTTTGATCACCTGGTTTGGATAAACAAACACATTATATCTCATGCTAGAAAAGTCTTTGGAAATTAGAACAGAAGTTATAATTAGGTTTTACTTGAATGACATACACTGTGCAATTATAAAATGAACTAGATAAATGAGGTTACATTCCTAGTTTTATTCTAAATATCAATATTAGGCATTTATCATTAGATCCTTTAAAAGCCTCCACTTTTAAAACAGACATGGTGATGGATGGCTTAAATCCAGACAATAGCAGACCTAAAAGCAAGATAAACCACAAGAAATTGCTTTCTTTCCGTTTGAGGAGTCTTAGACATCTTAACAAATCAGTAGATGATATATTATAATGATTTTTATGTTAATATACTATTTCTACCATTTGAACTTGTTGCATCATTCATAAACTAAACAGATGAAAAGATTTATCTAAAAACAGGTTGCTCAATAGCATCTTGTTAATAGAGAGTGAGCCAACTATTCAATCATTTGGAACATCAATTAGGAATTATTCAGGAATAGGTGTAGCTTTGATCAGTTATGTTTCACATAAACAGTATCATTCACAGCAAGACAATAATATTAGGTCTACTCTAAATTTAGGCCTTTATTACTCATAACCTGCTACTATGAATGCTTTTTCTCTTCTTCAGTAAGCTGTGCTATAAATCATTAGGGTAATTATTATATAACAGAAAGTGCTGACTGATATTCTCATACTTTCCTTTCCACACCAGAGGCATGAGGGAATTCTATATGGTGAAAACAAATAAATGAAAAACCCAAAACCAACAAAGATAATAAATATCTGAATATAAGAGTGCTAAACCTTTAGGGAGAGTAAAACCCAGATTATTACACTTCACATGGATATATTATATTATAAGGTTATGTCAACATCAATGTATCCAGAGAAGCTATACCCTCTTTTTACTTAGAAACTTCTACTTTTTACTTAGAAACTTCTGTGTCAAAAGGGTTTTACTACCTAGACTTTGGGCTGCAAAAGAACAGGAGTGATTGTAGTGGCAGACGGTTGTGCTAAAAACGCAGTTATATGAATAGTGTGGGGCTGGCAAATGGTCTAAGCCTGGAAAGTCAAAGGGCCACTTCATTGAGATGAGCCAGGGGAAAATGAGCTTTCCAATTTCATAGGTCTGAGCAAGTAGGAAATCAACTCGATAAGTTTTGAACCTTGAATCAGTAGATGATGTATTATAATTGTTTCATGTTAATGTACTATTTCTATCATATTTATCGGGAACCTACTCTAAAGAACTTATAAACTCAAGGGAAGGAAGTCCAGGCAGTTTTGGAGTATAAAAAAATGACTAATTTAGTTTAGAGACTCTAAGTAACAGCTGCATAATATCAACTGTGGGAAAAATGTCCTTTGAGGTTATTGAAGATAATGTGTTCTTTACATTTTTTATTCAGTATCAAGCCTGAACATAAGGGATAGTCTATGCACTATCTTCAGTTGTTCTACTGCCTAATTTATTAATGTAATTATTCACTGTTAGAACTTTTCTTCAGAGCACTGCTTTAGCTCTATTCTGTAGTCTTTGATATATGATATCTTCATTACTGTAATGGTAATGGAGTAATGAATAGCAGATAATCAGCAAGTGTGCTGACAAGGTGTTTGATAAAATTTAATATCCATAGAAACTCTTAATAAAATGTAATAGATGATTATTATAAAGTGGTAAAATATTATCTATCTCAACCTAAGATCTGGAATTATCTCCCTACAAATGAGAGGAAAAAAATCAATGTTATGGCTATTACTTCATTATATGTGAAAGCACTGTTTTTCTACATCCTTATTAAAACTTTTGAACTTTGCCAAATGTTAGGTTAAAAATCATAGGTAGTTTTAATTTGTAATTGTCATGTGAAAAGTGATATTGAGCATTTCTTCATGTTTAGAATAATTTTCTTTTCTGTGAACTATACCCTTATAACTTTTAAGCATTTTTCTTGATTTATAAGAGCATGATAATTAGTTCAATTTTTTTTCTTATTTTTAAATTTGTCTTGTGACTTTCTTTATGGTTGATTTTGCTATTCTGAACTTTTTTTAGGAATTGAAATTTATCAATTATATTTTTAATGACTTTGTGATTTTTTGTTTGTTTGTTTACTTGGGTTTCTTTAAAATTTTGTTTTTGCTTTGAAAAGGCATCCATACCTTAGCAGTAATAGTCAATTCAGATAGAAGCCATGAAAATAATATAAATATACCATTTTTGAGAGGAATGTAAAGTTATATTATTTTTTTGACTTTATATTTTGTAGTTGGAGGATTTTGAAGAAACAACTGAGCAAGCATAGAGTGAAAGAATTCAGAAATGTATCTGATATAAAATTAATACAGAGAGATCAATAGTAATCATTTATAGAAACAATATACTAGTTAGAATCTATAACAGAAGAAAATTTCATACTAAAATTAACCACTAAATAAAATGAAATACCTAGGAATAACAAGAAATTTCCAAGATGTATATAAAGAAAACTCTGGGATGTAAAATGTGTCTTGATCAATGAAATTATGGACCATGTTCTTGTAAAGAAAGCCTCAACATCATAAAAAGGACTAAGTGCCCCTAAATTAATCTATAAATCTAAAGAAATCCCAATAAAAATATTAGAAATTCAAAAATTTAATTGTAAAGTTTATATGGCAAAACAGAAGAGAAAAAGAAATTGGAAAATTGAAAGAACACCAATGCAGTATGAACACTCCTGTCATACACTTTTAACTTAATATAAAAGCTACAATAATTTAAATTGAAGTAATGGTGTTGAAATAGATATATACCAGTGAAAAGGAATGTAAAGTTTAAAAATAAGCCTACATACATTTGGGAATTTAATATATAACCAGCTATCACTTCTAATTAGTAAAGATGAGATTATCAAAAATTGGTGTTGGGTAAAAGTAACAATCTTGAAAAAAATTAACTTGGTGCTAGCCCTTATATCTTGTACCAAATAAACTCCAAAATGTTAAATATTTAAATGTGTTAAGGGAACTAATAAAAATTCTAAGAAAAAAATGGGAAAAAAGTGATCCTTAAAAATGTCAGAATGTGGATGGTTCTCAAATAAATAAATAAATAAACAAATAAATTTCAGTTCCTATAAAAAGTTCTACTTAGCAATAACCACCTAAAGGAAAATTTTCCTAAAGGAAAATTACAAATTGAAAAAAAAAGTTTGGACTCATTGATATACTCTTGCAAATCAAGAAAAATTCCAACAACCAAGAAAAAATATAGGCAAAAGATAGCAGAAAAGAAATTGCAAATTATTTAGAAAGCATGAAAAAACTCTCAGTAACACTTATATGATAATTACAAATTAGAACTATTCTATTGTACTACTTGCATCTAGAAGTTTGGCCAAGACCCTTAGTCTTAATTTTCCATTATGCTGGTAAAGATGTGTAAAAAAAGCACTTTTGTGTATTATTTGTGAAGGTTTAAATTCATATAATTTCTTAGAAGGATAACTTGTCAATATCTACTAAAGTTAAAAATATGCAATTTTGACCCAGCAATTCCACTTCTAGGACTTTATGCTATACTTAAATTTGCCTATAGACAAAATTATATATGTACTCAGCTATTCAGTGAATAACTTTTTTTGCAAGGGTCAAAAGACTCAGAACAATGAGAAGTCCATTCTTAGAGTATGGAGTCAATATATTACACATATTCAAAAAGCCATTTAAAAGAATAAGAAAAATTTTATTATACTGATATATGAACTCCAGTATTTGCTATTAAATAATAATCAGTTAAATGCAAATAGAGATAGTGTTTGTGTAAAAAGCAAAAAAAGATAGCAATATCTTCTGAATTTTGAAACATGTCAATGTATTAACTATTCAACCTAATAACAAAATATAATTTTAAGAAATATGTGAATATTAGACATTACTATTCTTTCAAAAATTTCAGCCTTTCTTCTTCTGAGACCCAACTTTCCCCTCAGCTCTCCCTTCCTCTTCCAAAACCAGTCTTTACCAGCTGAGGGGGAGTAGAATTAAAAGATATAGTATGACACAACATCTCATTTACTTTCTTATGACAAGTTCAACTCTAAATCAACATTATAAACTAGCCTCTGAATCTATCTTTGTGCATCAACAAAACATTTATTAAGGTAATATGTTAAACTGTATGTAAACATTACTCCTTTTATCTCCCTTGGTAATTTTTGTTAAAGAGAAGTCTAAAAAATTATAGTTGTTCTTAATTTGGGTCAAATAAGTGCTTTGTATGAATTTTCTATTCCATTGAACAGGATGCCATTAAAAAGAGTTTCCATTATATTACTTTTAGACCCGGATTCTATGACACTTATTAGTAATCATAGAATACCTTTAGGCTAATTTTAGAAAAGATTTTCTCCAACTGTACCCAATCTGTTCATGTTTCTTCATCAAATGTCAGCTCTTGCCATTAGGTAAGCCTACCGTCCATCTTGTATTTTGATAACCACTATTGAGATCTAGGCAAATGTGTTGATTTTCTTACCTTCCCTCTTGACTCTTCTGCTTGCTTACTATCTGAAGCCTAGAAGAAGTAAAAGAGAAGGGATGTGAAGATTTACAGTACACCTCTAGTTTAGACTTTTAAACACTGAAATCTTTCATTATAGTCACCCAAGGATGGAAGAAACGACTGACTCAAACTAGAAAATAGAACGGGAGTAGATAGTATACATAGTAGATACATTTTAAGCAGAGAACAATGGGATTGTTGAGCAACCTTCCAAATGATGAATTCTCAGTTTGAAATGTTATAAATTCTCAGGATCTCTTCATACATAAATGCAAAAAAAAAAACCCACACGCTTCAAAGCTAAGTACAAATCATTGTTATTAGATCTCACACACAGAGCAACTTATTGACAAACATCTGTAAAAAGAGTAAATTGAAGAGTGAAATGCAAAGTAAAAGAGTGGTTAATGTCAGAAGACAATGAGAAGAAAATTATTCATTGAGCTGTTAAATTTTGAGTCATGTTTTGAGAGAGGAATAACATAGAAAAAGATAAACGAAAGTAGACAACCCAGAAAAGAAGATGACAAAGTCATTAATAGGAAGAAAATGCAAAAGTTGTAGCAAACTTTGAAGTGAGAATAAGAAAATGGAATTAGTTCAATGGGACATCAATATAGTTGTGATTTTTAAAATGCACTGGTATACTTATGGCTATGAAATTTATCCTGAGTCTATCTAAAGATTATTTTCAATTATATTTGTATATGGCTCATTACAACTTTACAAAGCCTACTTACAGTTTCCCCTTTTCTTGACTTAAACTAAATTTCTGCCTTTTATTGCCAGTTTAATTTTTACTTATCTTCAGAGTTCTCATTATAGACAATAAAGGTGTATATCACCTTATAAATATTGTTATCCTCTCTTCTTACTGAGAAAGTAATATAGTGAGACTACCTTGATATTTGAAAACTTAGGTTTTTGCTGTTACAATTTTTGGAAATTATTTGAAAAAAGTCATTTTTTACAAATATATGATAAGGTTAAACAATACTTTTACAAGGGATTATTTGATGACAAACCCCTTCCTTATTTTCAAGATAGCTTTCTACTGTGATATCTTATGCAAACTTTCATTAAGAATAGAAAGGACATCAAAGCCATAGATGTCAGAGGAACAGAGAAACAACTGAGAAACAATTATAGAGGATGAATCAAAGTGCAATAACAGGGCTGTTCATACACATTTAGGTCTATGTATGGTCATAGTTTCATTGATTTCCTTTATAGTCATTCCACCATTTATGAATTTGCTAGGATTTCATGATCGTAATGTAAAAGATTGATTGATCGTTTTTTTCTACACCAAGACTATGAAAAAACATCTTTTGCTTTACAACTATTACAGTTATTTACAGAGTTTGATGGTCTTGTCAGATTCATTTGTTTTGAAGAGAATCGCCTCTGTGTTTGCTGCATATCAAGTGTAATCTCTTCCCTCTTTTCCTCCAGTGTTCCAAGCATAGCCCTGCTGCTCAGGATCCACTTCAGTTCCTCTTCGTAATGTTGTCCCTAGACTTACATTTTACCTTACTTAACAGAGTCACTTTATACATTTTTTTTTAAATAGACTTCATTTTTTAGAGCAGTTTTAGATTCACAGCAGAACTGAGTAGAAAATACAGAGAATTCCTAAAACCTTCTGTTCTCACAACTGCATACCCCCTATCACTATCTACACCCCACACCAAAGAGGTTCATTTGTGACAATGGATTAACCTACAATGACACACTATTATCAGCCACAAGTCTCTAGTTTACATCAGGGTTTACTTCTGGTGTTGTATATTTTATGGGTTTTGACAAATCCCTCATTGCAGCATCCTGTAGAATAGTGTCGCTGCCCTAAAAATCCTCTGTGCTCTTCCTATTCATCTCTCCCTTCCTTCTAACCCCTGGAAACCACTGAACTTTTTACTCTCTCCATAGCTTTGCCTTTTCCAGAATGTTATATCATTGGAATCATAGTGTATGTAGCCTTTTCAGATTGGCTTCTTTCAATTAATAATGTGAGTTTAAGGTTCTTTCATGTTTTTTTAGCACTGAGTGATATTTCATTGTCTGGATCTATCACAATTTATTTATTTACCCACTGAAGGACATCTGGTGTTGTCAATTTTCTGGATTTTGGCCATTCTAATAGTGGTATATCATTGTTTTTTATAATCATTCTTATTTTAATTTATGATTTCCTAATAGCATATGATGTTGAACATCCTCTCATATGCTTATTTTGCCATCTGTATATCTTCTTTGGCGAGGTGTCTCTTCAGGTCCTTTGCCCACTTTTAAAATTTTTTTTTATTGCGGTACACGGGCCTCTCACTGTTGTGGCCTCTCCCGTTGCGGAGCACAGGCTCCGGACGCACAGGCTCAGCGGTCATGGCTCACGGGCCCAGCCGCTCCGCGGCACGTGGGATCTTCCCAGACCGGGGCACGAACCCGTGTCCCCTGCATCGGCAGGTGGACTCTCAACCACTGCGTCACCAGGGAAGCCCCCCTTTGCCCACTTTTAAACCATTTTCTTTTTGTTGAGCTTAAGAGTTCTTTGTATATTTTAGATTAACAGTCCTTTATCGGATATGTCTTTTACAAATATTTTCTTCCAGTCTGAGGCTTGTCTTCTCATTCTCTTGACAGTGTCTTTTGCAGGGCACAAGTTTTTAATTTTAATGAAGTCCAGCTTATCAATTATTTCTTTCATGACTCATGTCTTTGGTGTTGAAGCTAAAGTCATCCTGAGACCCAGAGTTTTACAGTTTTACATTTTACATTTAGGTCTTTGATCCACTTTGAGTCAACTTTTGTAAAGTTTGTAAGGTCTGTGTCTAGATTCACTTTTTGCATATGGATGTTTAGTTGTTCCAGCACCATTTGTGAAAAGGACTGTCTTTGGTCTACTGTATTAACTTTGCTCATTTATCAAAGATAAGTTTACTATATTTATGTGAGTTTCTGTTCTGTTCTATTGATCAATATCTCTATTCTTTCACCAAGACAGCACTGTCTTGATTATCTGAGCTTTACAGTATGTTTTGAAGTCAGGTAGTGCCAGTCCTCTGACTATTCTTCTTCTTCTTTATTGTCTTGGCTATTCTGGGTCATCTGCCTCCCCTTATAAATTTTAGATCAGTTTGTTGATGCCCACGAAGCAACTTGCTGAGATTTTGGTTGGGATCATGCTGAATCTAAAGGTCAACTTGGGAAAAACTGACATCTTGGCAATATTGAATCTTCCTTTCCATGACCATGAATATCTCTCCATTTATTTAGTGCTTATTGAATTTATTTCATTAGAGTTTTGCAGTTTTCCTCATGTATACCTTGTACATATTTTGTTAGATTTAAACCCAAGTATTTCATTTGGGGGAATGTTAATATAAATGGTAGTGTTTTTAACTTCAAATTCCACTTGTTCATTGATGGTATATAGGAAAGTGAGTGATTTTTGTATATTGAACCTGTATCCTACAACCTTGCTATAATCACTTCTTAGTTCCAGAAGTTTTTTGTTATTGATTTGTCTGAATTTTCTACATACGCAATAATATCATTTGCAAACAAAGACAGTGATATTTCTTCCAAATCTGTACAACTTTGATTTCCTTTTCTTGTCTTATTGCATTACATAGGACTTCCAGTTCAATGTTGAAAAGGAGTGGTGAAATGTGACATCCTTGCCTTATTTCTGATCTTAGTGGGAAAGCATTTAGTTTCTCACCTTTAAGTATGATGTGAGCTAGAAGTATTTTTAGATATTCTTTATCAAATCAAGGAAATTTTCTTCTATTCCATCCTTCCTTCATTTCCTTCCTCCATTCCTTCCTTCTTTCCTTCCTTCCTTCCTCCCTTCCTTCATTCCTTCCTTCTTCTCCTTCTGGTATTGCTACACCCATGTGTCATACCTTTTGGAGTTGTCCCATAGTTCTTGCAAAAAAGACCTTTTTTATTTTATCTTTTTTGTTTTCAGTTTTGAAAATTTCTGTTGACATATTCTCAAGATCAGAGGTTCTTTCTTGAGCAGTGTCTAGTCTACCAATGAGAACTTTCAAAGTCATTCTTCACTTCTGTTATAATGGTTTTGATATATAGCATTTATGTTTGATTCTATCTTAGAATCAAAAATACATTAACCATCTGTTCTGGCATGTTGTCTACTTTTTCTGTTAGAGCCCTTAGCATATTAATCATAATTATTTAAAATTCAAATTGTGATTTTTGCCTTTTTGTATGCATTGTAATTTTTTGTTGAAAGCTGGACATGACATACTGAGTAAAATGAGCTCTGGTAAAAAGGCCTTTAGTGACATGGTGATAAGGCATGAGGGAGGGGAATCATTCTATAGTATTATACTACTTACTATGAGTAGGTCTCAATCTTTTGGTGAGCATGAGTCTCTGGGATGTGAACTTCATGAGTGCTTCTCAGTTCCCTCCATCCTCTATCTCCCATCCTTTAGATGGAACAGGATGTCTAGAAGAATCTGCAGTTGGTTATTGGCTTTCTTCCAGGTCGGTTAGGCAGTGATAAAACTCCAATAGGTTTAGCTCTGGTAAAATACCTTCTGTTGAGAACAGGCTTTGTTGAAAAGAACAGAATGCTCTGGCTTATTTCAAAATAGTTACTTTTTCCTTCCTCCTGCCTGAAATATGAGGGGACTTGTCTATGATATTTAATGTGAAAACCAGATAGATCTACTGAATGTAAAACTCAAAATGTGATGCTTCCCCAAGACTGATCCACCCTGGAGTTTTGAACTTTCAGACGTGCCCACACTGAGCCTCCAGTAATTCAGCCACAGTTCAGGTTTTTTTGCCCCAGTACTAGTTTCCGTGGAGGTTTCTACTGGTGGGTTTCTATTCCGGTAAGTTGTGAGTCTCGATCCGCCTGTCTGTCTCTCTTTTGGACACAGCAGTTTGCCCTGTGACCTCATATCTCTAGAGTATCTAAGAAGAGTTGTTGATTTTTCAGTTTGTTCAGATTTTTACTTTTTATTAAATGGAGTGCCAACTTCCAAGCTTCTTATGTGACAGACTGAAAAGCCAGATTTATTTTACTCCTTAGATTTAATTATTACTGAATTTTCATATTAGGCTCATATTTGAAACCATCTAGACAGACTTTTTACATTGTTAAATGAATGAGTTTCCACTGGGTTCTGTTGTTAAGTAAACTTTCTACCCCATGGGAGAAAGCCAGGCCTAATTTTAAATGGTTAACATAATTGTTTCATTAAAAAGCATAAACCTCCCATTTTCTCTATGGCTTGACTGCCTACTTTAAAATATTTAACAGGAGACTAGAAAAGGAAAGAGGGACTGCTAAGTGTTTTGCTAAAAGTAGTTTTATTTTTTTTCCTTTTGCAAAAGTAAGTATTGCCCCTATTTGGATGATGAACATTTTGAGACTAAAGCTACAAACTCTCTCCAGAACAAAAGATATTTAAACACAAACTTTTGTATAAAATTTTAGTGCCATTACAAGTGTGACAAAGTCTATGGAACCCAGGTAAAATGTCTTGATTTAAAACTTTTTCCTTCCTGGATCTTACAGATAATCACCACAATTTCTAGTATTTACAGTAGGAATTTTCTTTATAACATTTTATTCAATTGAATGTCTCTAATTGGCTATCACAACTTTGTCATATAAGATTTTCATTACATTTTTTCCTAAGTATAACTTTTATAATTTATTAAAAAAATCTTCTATCTGTTGAATTATCTCCAAATCTCCATTTTTAATAGGAAATATTATGTAATTTATAAAATTCAGTTATATACATTTACATTTTTTAAACTGGATACATTTACTTGACACATTTACACAAAAGTTCAAATCCCCTTTTCCTGTTCACCGTCTTTACAAACTTTAGGTAAATTATTTTACCTTTCCTAGTCTTGGTTTCATCTTTAGTAATATGGGGATGGAATGCCTACATCATAAAATGGCTATAATAAGTAAGTACCTAGCTTTAGGACTTCTCTTAGGGGCTGCTCTAAAGAATGTCCTCAGCAATTTTGAGCTTTTCATTCCATTTCCTTTACTTATGGTTACTCCAGGTTAGGTGTATCTGATATGAATATCTGGTGCCCCTCACTGGCACATATAGCAGTGTGTAGAGTCTTATAGGATCTAATTGCAATTTATCCCACAGTGCCAAATAATGTCAAATTATTCTTGTAGCTCACCTGTCTAAAATGCTTTTCAAACTGAAGTTGAGATTTGGGAATAATCCCAGGCTTAGAGCCATAAAAAGTTGAGTTCTACAACCTCCCTAAAGACCTATAGGATATCTGAAATGAAATGCCTCATGTAAGTAGCAGAAAAATTATTTCCACAGAGTAGGTGAGCAGAAAGCACTGGCTTCTGAATGTAGAATTTTTCCAAAATGTAGAATTTTTCAAAATCAAATATGAAGAAGGTAAGCGAAGGAAAAGACTGGAGAATTTAGTTGCCCTACTTTGTATTTAACAGAGAAAGAGGTGAAGGTGCAGAAAAAATTTGAAGACAGTATCATAATTTATCAAGTACTTTTACACAGTATCTCCTTTGAACATCACAGAACTGTCACATAGCAAAAGAGTAGGTATCTGTATCTTCCTTTATAGATTAGGAAAGAATCACAGAGTGGCTTAGTGACTCACTGAATCTATATGACTCACTCATGGGGCTTTTCAGTTTTCCAATATTTCTTACACAATTTGGAAATTTCTATTATAATAACTGTGAAAATAAATAAAGGGAACCTCATTTAAAATGGAGTCAGGAAGCCCTGAAAGGGCATCTCTCACATATATATCACTTGTTACAGCCTGCATAACCAGCAGGAAGAAGGAAGATAAGAATTATTTTAGCAAGGTCTGTTTGTATAGCATTCTTTGTATAAAATTCTTTCGCTCTCAACTTCTTATCTATGGTGATAAGAATGTTGCTTTTCTTCTGGTACAAGTCGGGGCGGGGGGGTGCATTTTTCACATAAGAATTTCATCTCCTGTTTTTAAGCAAAAGAACGAGGATCCTTCCCTAGCCTAGCAACAAAGCACTCACCACCTCTTGCAGCCAATAAGAAACCACCACAACTTTGAACTCGTTCTTCTCCAATAAATTGTATTCAAACAACCCTCCCCAATTTTCTCCTAATCCTTAGTAAAAGCTGACCTTCCCTTTGTCTCTTTGGACTTGCCTATGGTTCACCATAGTTTACATTTTGCAAACTGCAATTCCTCTGCTATTCCTGAATAAACTCATTTTGCTGGTAAAATAACTGACTATTTCATTTTTCAGGTTGACATAACATGATTTCTTCATTCAGTTTGTTTCCTGCTTGTACTCAGTCACTGATTAGTTCTCAATTGTTTCTTATTGGTGCTTCCCTGAGAGTTTTTTGTTTTGTTTTTTTAATGTTCTACATAACTTCTCTGTTTATTTTTGAAGAAGTATTTTTGTGCTTTACTGGAGAGATAACAATTTTACTCACTGTGAGAAGACTTCAAATGACTCAGGTAGCTAATGTCAACATTATATAGTGTTCGATCATCATAGATTTAGCAGATATCCACTTTTTACTACACCCCATTCCACAACTTAGTGCTTGTGATATCATGTTATATGGATATAAACCATTTCTTAGATCTTTCCTATTGAGTTACCCTGTTGAGCAAGTGAGTATTTGGTATACAACACAAACATGAAAGATGAATATAAAGTTTCAGCTGTAACATTATTTTTATCCTAAAAAATTACTCCTTAGCCATCTAAATAATAATCAATTTATGCCATAAATTTTATTTTGTTACAGAAATTAAAATATCTGGGAATTGTGGATAAATGAAAGTAATAATCTCTTAATTTGGTTTTTATCTTTATATTATCACTTCCAATAACAAGATAATTCTCAGAGGTATGATGTGCATGTAGACGGGTGCTGACCATGCCTTCTCTTTCTGGGCATATCTGAGTAATTGGCTACAAAGTAAAGTTCTTTTTTTTTTTTCCAAGCCTTATAGCTTAGTGCCAAGAATGATTGTGTTTGGGAACTCAACATATTAAAATTTATCTTTACATATTTGAATATAAAGAGATACTTTAAAAATATATGACAAAGCAAAATAACAAAAACAAACCACACGTATGGCCAAGGAAGAAATGGAAGTTTCTACTCTTTCACCTTAGCAGTTTTGGTGGTATGGGAGTTGGGGACTGTGGCATATCTGGATGTATATGAGTGTCTTCATTTTTCTTGCATCATTTGATGAAGCCGTGTACTCTTCCCTTTTCACTTGCATTGTCTGAGTCACTGCCAAGCACTACTACCAAAGGATTCCTGAAGAATGAACTCTGCAGTAATCTTGCTGCTTTTACATGTTCTAAGGGTGACCCTGATCATATATATTTTTTAGACTGGCATGTTTCTTTTAGAAAACTAGAAACGTTTCCTCCTCTCCTGTAATATGTTCACTTTTATGTTACATAGGAAATAAATGTTGATACTTAAATGAAATCTCCCAATTTCACAGTACATATAATGAAAATTTATAATGCCAGATGTAAATATAATTAGAAAATAAGAGAGAATTTTAAGTTTTAATGGCAAAATTTAATATATGTGCATTAACAGTCTATTCATTTTTAAATATGAGATCTTTATCAAACTGCCTAAGTCTGTTTTCTGTTTAAATTTATATGGTTTCCCAGCTAGACATTATACATTTCCTTTCATTATGGTCTAAAGTAGTGGACATGAATAGCATGCATCCAGCCAGTGTCTTCTAATTGGTTCTAGGTGAGAGAACTAGTGCTCATTGAGCTCCTACTATAAGAAGGACATGTTATTCAAATTTTACTTACTTAAGTTACACAAAATCTCCATAAAGTGTATAATCATCCAAAAGAAAATGACAATCAAAGAGGTTACACAGCTAGTAGTGACCAGATATAATCTAGAGTTCATGTTTTTCTGTTTCTGAATTCCAACCAAATCATTATTTTACCTAGAAATCCCAGTGTATAATTTTTACCTCTCAGTGATAGTAGCTGAAATATCTTTCCTTTTCTTTTCTTTTTTCTTTTTCCCCCTGTCTTTTCCTTTCCTTTCCTTTCCTTTCCTTTTCTTTCCTTTTCTTTCCTTTCTCTGTTAGGCCTATTATTAATGTAACACAAAGGACACAACAAGGGAATTCAAACTTGGAATAGGGTTTTGAGAAGTAATGCCAGGGATACACTAGCAATTTATGTAGCTCTGTATGAAGAGAAAGGAACTATGCAGACCAAAGGAGTAGAGGTTGTCTCTTAGTGTGATGGAACTTCAAAAAATATATATATTTTTACCATGACTTATCCAATCCTGAGGTTTATTTTATTTAGTTTTGTTTCTTAATTTTCATTCATTTATTGGTTGGCTGGGTTCATGATCAAGTCGATTTTTCTACAAGGAACTTAAAGGTGCTGTATTTTCTGAGCTTTTTGGTCTTTGAAAACGTCTGTTGCTTTACTTTATGACTGAGTGATAACTTGGCTGGATACAGTGTTCTTGGGCCTCTTTTTCTCAGCCCTTAGAAGAGAGTGCTTCATTCCTTCATGGCATTGAGGTGTGCCATATCAAAATCTGAGACCCAGCTTGACTTTTATTTTTTAATTTAAGTATAGTTGATTTACAGTGTTGTGTTAATTACTGCTATAGAGCAAAGTGATTCGCTTATACATACACACACACACACACACACACACACACACATATACACACATTCTTTTTTTATATTCTTTTCCATTGTGGTTTATCATAAGATATTGAATATAGTTCTCTGTGCCATACAGTAAGACCTTGCTTCTTATCCATTCTATATGTAAAAGCCTACATCAGCTAACCCCAACCTCCCATGCCATCCCTCCCCCAACCCCCTCCCCCTGGGCCACCACCAGTCTGTTCTCTATGTCCATGGTTCTGTTTCATAGATAGGTTCATTTGTGTCATATTTTAGACTCCACATATAAGTGATGTCATATGGTATTTGTCTCTCTTTCTCACTTACTTTACTTAGTATGATAAGCCCTAGTTGCATCCATGTTGCTGCAAATGGCATTATTCATTCTTTTTTATGGCTGAGTAGTATTCCATTGTATATATATATACCACATCTTCCTTACCCATTCATCTGTCACTGTACATTTAGGTTGCTTCCATGTCTTGGCTATTGTAAACAGTGCTGCAATGAACGTTGGGGTGCATGTATCTTTTTGAATTATGGTTTTGTCCAGATATATGCCCAGGAGTGGGATTGCTGGATCATATGGTAATTCTATTTTCAGTTTTCTGAGGAACCTCCACACTGTTTTCCACAGTGGCTGCATCAACCTACATTCCCATGAACAGTGTAGGAGGGTTCCCTTTTCTCCACATCCTTTCCATTATTTATTTGTAGATTTTAATGATGGCCATTCTGACTGGTATGAGGTGGTACCTCATTGCAGTTTTCATTTGCATTTCTCTAATAATTAGTAATGTTGAGCATCTTTTCATGTGCCTATTGTCCGTCTGTATGTCTTCCAAAAGTCCTATATTTTGATCAGACATTTGGTTTGCTATTTTATATGGTTTGGAGGGATATGTAGCCATACCTCCACAATGCACCTTTCATAATATTCAAGCTTCAATATATTTCCTCATATTTTAGAAAAGTGATTGCATTCTGCTAACATGCTACCTTGGTTTGACATTAAGTTCCAGTGTAAATGAGTCTAAATTATATTTATTTCAGGGCACTTTCCAGCCGGTTGCTCCAGAATAATCTGCAAGTAATTTAGGTAGGACATTGTTTTGATAGATCAAGTGGTCTTCTCAATTTATACCAGGTAATAATCTTGATACTATCCTTGCAAGGGTCAATGAAACTGAGCCCTGGCCATTATTGTTGATATTTGAGTGCTTGCTAAGAACACAGTGAAATTGAGTGAACTCTAGGACTCATACATTTTCCTTATATTTTACTTTTTTCTGTTATTCCCACTTGGTTTGGAAAACGTTCTTACATTTTATTAGACATTTTAAAAAGAATTATTATTAAAAAGGCAATTATACTCAATGTAAAAGAAATCAAGCTACACACACACACGTACACAAATGTAATGCCTCCAGCTTATACCCCAATTTAAATTTGAATGTTATCCCATGCATTTTAATTTTATCCATTTTAATTTTATCTCTCTCTCCCCTCCCCCCCACCCCACCTCATTTACTTTGTATTCTGTGATGCAGGCTAATCTACAAATCTCAAAATATTAAAACTTTTGTCTATAGTCTCTTCCAGAAATACACAATGAAACTAAATTATTCTCTGAGCTGATACACCCAAAGTATTCTATGTATTGCTCTTTAAATGTCCTTGTTGAGGCTATGGAGCTCACTTTCAATCTTTACAAATGATCTCCAGCTTCTCAGTTTTTAAGACATTATTCCTTGGGAAAAATTATTTCTCCCAATTTAGATCTGCTACTCTGTATTTTCTAGCCATTCATAGGTTCCCATGTTTCATATCTCCTAAGCAAATCAACAGGGACTATGAAATTGAATCCTTCCCAAGACAGATTCTATGAGCTCACCTCACTATTCCAAACTTAATTCACATGATCCTTTGCAATTGACCCCTTCTCAAGATCAGGCAGTATTAGAATAAGAAGAGTGTATAATGGCCCCAGTTCTTTTTTTATAACTTGGTGGGGCTGGAGGAGAAGAGGGAGGAAAATGAGAAGCACTACCTCAACTTGTATAATGAGTTCTTAACTTGGGTCTGCTGTTCCTTGATTCTCTCAGGAGTAAGCATGGCACACCAGGAAATGTCAACCCCAATTGTTCAGGGGTCAAATGCCTTTAAGTACATAAATATTTTATATATAAATTCTTAAATATATACTTATAAATATGTCATGTATAGGATGTTAATGTTATTTAATTTTAAATATATTTTATAAATGTATTATAAATATTTATAAATATTTTATAAGGATCTTGATAATGGGTATAGGAAATCAGGGAAGATGCCGGAATATACTTCATGGCTGTGAGCTCCCCAGCTTCACTCTTCCTATGTTCCCTGATCTAGGGTTGCACTGGCAGGTATTCTCAGGTAGCACAAACATATTCAAGACTTTTATTCTAACATTTTCCCTAAAGTTAGAAGCTCGGGGTGCCATCAGACAAAATTAGGCTATGGCTTCAGTCTTTATTCTGAAGAAGCCAATCATAATGTTAGTGTTGTGGGTTGGTCCAAGGTCTTCTGTATCATATTTCCCCCTCTGCTTACAATTATCAGGCCCTGTTCTAACCAATTTAACACTTATAATGACACACTGAGACAGGTATTAACATTACCTTCATTTTATAGATTATGAAACTGATGCACACAAAGGTTAAGTAGTTTGCTCTAAGTCACAAACCTACTAAGTAGTAGTGCCAGGATTCAAACAGAGGCAACATGATTCCAGAACATGGGCTCTTAAATATTACATGTTGCTTCTTCTAATAATAGATGTTGATATACTATATTTTCAGTTTATAACCTTCTCATACTTTGGAGGGCTTAGTTAAGATTATGTGAATCTATGGAAAAAAAGTTGTGTTATTGTGTTTTCAAAGTTCACAGGTCAATAATGTTGTAGATGCTGCACAGAAAACAACACATTGTAATTGATAATGCAAACATCAATGAGTGAGAAAATATTAAATAGAAGAGCTTAGGGGCCTCAGCATATTGCACAGGCAAGGAACAAGAAAGAGGAAAATATCATATGCTAATAATATGGAGAATAATTTTATTTTCTAGAAAAGTCATATTAGGGATCTGCCTTTCCTTTTTCTTGCAGTATGTTCTGGCCTGACCAGTATCTTGATTTACCAGTCTGCTGGTTCCAGATATCTTCAGTTTAGGTCTTGTCTTTGTTACTTATCTAGGAGCTCTGAGCTGAGCTGAAGAGGAAGAGAATTTGCTCACCATCACTGGTCTAATGGTATATATAGCAAGTCTACATTGGACTCACGGCAGTAACAGTAAGCCCTTAGGCTCCTGCGACCTCATTGTGTTTAGAGATAAAAAGGAGACCAGAAAGATTTGTATGACTCTAGTCCTAGTAGACTTCATTTTCCTACCAAAGTTTATCAAAAGGACAAAGCATATTTGAAAACAAATAGTAAAGACTAACTTAGAATGCAGTCCCTCTAGTCCCATAGTGATCTACCTCTCCTCCTCCCCAAATATGGCTTTGCCATATTTTCTCATCAATGTATTTTCTTTTCAAGTGAGATTGTTTACTTTCTTACATTTCACATACATATTTCTTGGAAATGGGGTTGGGAGACAATGAGATAGGAACAGAAGAGAGGATAGGAGACAAATTCTACTTTGAAATTCTACTGTGAACACCTACTCTCCAGACACTGAAACTTTTATGGATCTATTGCAGTGCTGCCTTATTCATTTTGGCAGCTGTTAGATATTCAGGCTATATAAAGCAGTTCATCCTTTTAAGTCTTAACCATAGCAATAAATTAAGGCAATAAGAGCTAGGGAACCTGATGGGCAAGTGAATAGGTAGTAACATATATTGAAAATTTAAGAATATCAGGAGATCCATCTTGGCAAAAAATAATCAAATTCTTGTTGCTACCTGAGTAGTTGATCACCCACTGTACTTCCACCTTTATATTTCCATACTCCTAGGTAGAAAAAAAACACATCATTCCATTACAGCATACTGTGAATAGTGACCAGGTACTATGAACTTATTAGTACCTGGAACAAGTAACGTGAAATGGTTGAAAGAGGTATAATTGAAATTGTAAAATTGCTAGAAGAAAGGGGAAAAGATTCATGGCATTGCTCTTGGCAATAATTTCTTGGACATGTCATCAAAAGCACAACCAATAAAAGCAAAATATAGACAAACTGGAGTACATCAAACTTAAAAGCTTCTGCAAAGCAAAAGAAACAATCAACAAAATAAAAGAGATAACCTACAGAATGGGAGAAAATATTTGCAGATTATTTATATGTTAAGATGTTACTATCCAAAATATATAAGGGACTCCTACAACTTAATAAGAAGAAAATGAAAAGAAAAAGGAAAAAAAAAAAGAAAAATGAATAACCTGATTTAAAAATGGGCAAATGATTTGAACAGTTCCTTCCTCAAAGAAGACATACAAATGGCAAACAGATATGTGAAAAAATGTTCAACATCTTTAATCATTAGGGAAATGCAAGTCAAAACCACAATGATATATCACTTTACACGTGTTAGGATGGCTATTATAAAAGAAATGTAAGGAATGTTGGTGAAGATGTGGAGAAATTGGAACCCTTGTATACTGTTGGTGGAAATGTAAAATGTTGTGAAACTACCATATAATCCAGCAATCACACTTCTGGATATATAGCCAAAAGAGTTGAAAACAGGATACTGAAGAGGTATCTGTACCTCCTTGTTTATTGCAGTATTATTCATATTAGCCAAGATATAGAAACAAACCATATGCCCATCAACAGATGAATAGATTTAAAAAATGTGATCTGTACATACAATGGAATATTGTTCAGCCTTAAGAAAGAAGGAAATCTTGCCATAATTGACAAGATGGATGAATCTAGAGGATATTAGGCTCAGTGGAATAAGCCAGTCACAGAAGGGCGAATGCAGCATGATTCTAATTATATGAAGTATATAAAATAGCCAAATTCATAGTTACAGAGTAGAATGGTGATTGCTGGGGGTAGGGGGAAATGGGGAATTGCTGTTCAATGGGTATAAGATTTTAGGTATGTTATATGAATAAGTTCTAGAGATTGCTGTAGAACATTGTCCCTATCCTCACCACTGTATTGTGCACTTAAAAATTTGTCAAGAGGGCAGATCTCATGTTGTGTTCTTACCATGATTTTAAAAAAGAAAAGAAAGGGAAAGAATAGAAGAGAAAAGAAAAGGGATGTATCAGCATCCTGAGTTGAAAGTTGAAGTCAGCATCCTGAATTGAAGTAGGGCTCACTCTGATAAAATTCTTTTAAAGGAACCAATAAGAGATGTTGAGGAACCCAGGGTCTTACACAGTGAGAGGCCATCACTGCCTTTAGGCCTGAAAAGGCAAGCAGAGAAAACAGTATTATTGAAGTGATGTTAAAGACAGGAGAAACACTGCCTAGAAAGATTGCAGTCAGAGGGACACAACCAATGGATAAACCATGGAACTGAAGCATGAAGGGAGTCGGGGGAGAAATACCCTGGGTATTCTCTGCTGGTGTCCCCTGTACTCTCACTTTTTGTTAGGCAGAAGCCAGAGAGCAACAATGCCTAGGTTCTACAATTTATGGTGGTAGTCCCTAGGGCAAAGCAAAGTGCAGTGAGGGGCAGACTGTGAATCCAGAGGGAGCAAATAGAGAAAAAAACAGTTCAGAGAATGAAGGAGAAAGAGGTGGCATATTAAAGACTATTTCTTACATTGATATAGTGGGAGGAGGCCCACACGTCATAAATAATGTAGACCTAAGAAAGAGTTCCCTTATTTTTCTTTCCTATTTTATACTTGTCTCTGTGAAGTAGCAGCATTTTATTTTGAGTTAATGCAACTATTTCAAAGAATTCCATGTTGTCATGAAGCATTTTCAATGTTCTTCATTATTCTTGGATGAAAAGAAAAAGTGTAGGTGAATCCTTGAAAAATATTTAATCTGTGAAGCCATCAGTATTCAGTCTATGAGAAAGTTTTCAAAGGCTGAAAGTATGTCTTCAAGAAAATAACCACACAGTGTATTTAGTTCCAACTGTTTACAACTAAAGTATGCAGATATTTGTTTAGAAACCTGATTCTCTTTAGACATTCTCCCTTTAAAGTTTAAGAGCAACCATATAGTTATTAAGATGATATTCATGATGATGGGAGAGAGTCACTTATCTCTCTTGAGGAGGAATATTTTGTGTTTGATTCTTCTGAAAAAATGGGGAGAATGTAGGTGAGATATTTTCGAGAAAGCTAAATTGCAGATGTCAAACATGATTCTACTCCTTTTTTTGTTTAACATGAATGTATTTTGGGATTTGGATTTTTTCACATTTTATTTATTTATTTATTTATTTATTTTTATTGGTATATAATTGCCTTACAATGTTGTGTTAGTTTCTGCTGTACAGTAAAGTGAATCACCTATATGTTTACATATATCCCCTCCCTCCTGGGCTTCCCTCTCCCATCATCCCATCCATCTAGGTCATCACAGAGCACTGAGCTGAGCTTCCTGTGCTATATAGCAGGTTCCCACTAGCTATCTATTTTACACATAGTAGTGTATTTATGTCAAACCTAATCTCCCAATTCATCCCACCCTCCCCTTCCTCCCCGTGCCCAGTTTTAAAGCTACTAATGTGGAAAATACTTCAGCCACTTTATAGCAAAGTGGAAAATACTTCAGCCACTTTATAGCAATTATGAAATGCTTTATTGCTTTCACATTCTTTTAGGTATGTGTGTGGCATTTTTAATAGAAGTTTTTGCAGAAAGAATGTAATGCTTGGTTATTTAAATGAATATAAATTTAAAATTTCAGCTTACATCTTCAAGCTTTAAGATTATTCTTACTTTTCTTTTTGCAATAAGCAGAACAATTTATTTGTCTAAAACAAGAGAGAACACAACATTTGAAGGATTCTTAGTGGAGTCTCAGGAGGATGAAATGAGGGAGCGATAGGTATAGGTCTTGTGGCTTAGGTTAGGTGATTTTTTTAAAATTGCTGTTATACTTATATTTTAAAATTTTTATTCTATTACTAATTAGTTCCATAAATGTTCAGTTATTGAATTAGGCCTGTGAGACAGAAAACTGAGTATGTTAAAGAAAAGGTGCAAGTATCAATCAGTGTTCCAGAAGGAAGCAGATAGTACAGTAGAAATGGGGTGATAGAAATGAGTTTATGGACAGATTTTTTAGCATGCTACAGAGAAGGAGCATCTAGAGTAACTGATGAGATCTAGTGAAGGATCTAACTGTTAGCAATATTGGAAGGCCTTTATCATCACTCCTGAGACTAAGGGATGAGAGGAAGCAGTTACTGAAAGCCTATGAGAGCAGTAACTCTGGGAGAGGTACCTCTACCAAACAATATGTTTTGATTAGAGGAACCCAGCCTCTGCTAACCCTCAGTCAAGCATGTAGGGAGTCGGGAGAATGAATACTCTTGATTCCCTCTCCTTTCCCTTCCCTTGTCTTCCATAGCTGAACCAAATGGAAGTACAGAGGAAGAAAGGCAGAAGGATGTGATCTGTAGAGTTCATCTTGGGTACAGAAAAGGATAGAAAAAGCTGGGATAGTGTAGAGAATTGATCTGGAGGGAGCAAATCTGAAATATACAGCACAAGGTGCATGCTTGGAAGCAAAGGAACTCTACGGTGCTGATAACACTGCTGGAGTTAAAGTCTCTGCCTGAGGATATACCGCAGAATGGGATTTACTACCAGTATTTGTGGCAAAGGCAAGGCAGTAAGAATAAATTAATTTTTGAATTCAGTTCAGCCTGAGTTTCCAAGTTTTATCTTGGGGTCTACATTGGAGAGAGCTACAATTTTCCATAGGTAGTCATTATTTTATATAAAAAACATAGAAACAAATGAAGAGTAATGGTCAGCATAGGTTGACGCTATGTTAAGTAACAACTGGGCAGCAGAGCCACACTCAACCTCAAACATTACTTTTTCAACGTGATTGCCAGCAGAGCTCCAGAAATTTAGATCAAGCAGGATTTAGAGAAGGCTTCACTGGAAATAAATGATGGAAAAGGAACATCACCAAGAAAAGATATTAAGGAAAGAAATTAAGAATTTTTTTTTTTTTTTTTTTGTGGTACACGGGCCTCTCACCGTTGTGGCCTCTCCCGTTGCGGAGCACAGGCTCCGGACGCACAGGCTCAGTGGCCATGGCTCACGGGCCCAGCCGCTCCACGGCATGTGGGATCTTCCCGGACCGGGGCACGATCCTGTGTCCCCTGCATTGGCAGGCGGACTCTCAATCACTGTGCCACAAGGGAAGCCCAAGAACATATTTTAAGAAGTAAAAACCAAGGAGAAGGAAACTAAAAACAAATAAAGAAGTCCTTGATTAAAATCAAGTACAAATAAAGTGTCAATAAAATCAACTCATTTCTATTAATTCCTATTATATCTATTTCTGTTGAAGAAATCCATGATATTTTGGGTTGTATATTTTTGTGTTCCTCTGTGTGTGTGTGTATTTGTACACACTCACATGTCAAACTGTAATCTAGAATATGGGATAGTTCCTGTCACCAGACAATAACTAGCCACTAGTTTGTGTCATTTAAGTAAAACATTTCATCTTTATACAGACCAATGCAATGTGAAAATATCGAGTTCCGTTCAAGCACCTGTGAAAATTCCATAGCTTTATTTTGCAATTCAAAAACTTTATATCATAATGACAAGAAAAACAACTGTTATTAACCAAAGGAAATTTTCAGTCTTAGGAGCCGGAAATCTTTTTTTTTTTTTTTTTTAAAAAAGAAGTCCATCTCTATCTTGAAGTTACAAAGGCAATTATGAAATAAGCAGCTAAAGTGGATGGTACAGAAAATGTTTGTAATAAATGCTTTTGGAATCCAGAAGAAGCAGGGAAGATTAAAGTGAAGAGGAGAGCCTGGGAAAGAGGTAGAGAGGCAGCAGATCATGACCCAGATATTCAGTTGTGTGGAAGTTTGGAGTGCAATATCCAGGAGTTCAGGGCATTCCAGGAGGATGCCTACATATAGCAATCTTAAGGAAACGGAAGAGTTACTGAGGATTTCTCATAGGGAATGACTATGCTAGAAGCACTGGTGTAGGAAGGGTAGTCTGCAGCAGGAAGGTGGAGGTAATATGATCATTCCCAGGCCTGTGCTTGAACTCAAGCTTTCACAGATTATTACAATTTCCTTCTAATTGGGAATAAGGAGACCTGTTCCAGGACATGGTTGAAAGGAGTAAATAAATTAACACACATGCAAGCAATTAGCACATTGCTTGGCCTCTCAACCAACACATGTTAGTTATGGAACCTCCTTTCTTTGAGACTGAGGTCGAGAGGATGGACCAGACGATGAGAAAAGAGGGTGGTAAAAGAGAAGCTGCAGACTGGGGTAAAGGGTACTTGCAGTCAAATTTTTGAGAAGAGACTAATGGGCAAATTTCTGCTCCTTCTAGGTACCCCTATAAACTCTGAGGAGAGGGAAAAGATGATTGGCTTCATTTGTAACTTGGAACAACTCCAAATTTAATGGAGGATCCCAGTGTGTGGTTTGGAATGTACATAATTCCTGCTGAGTTTCATATACATCCCTTAGTAGTCTAGCTCTGCTTGCTTATTTTTTCAGAAGGTGCCATAGAAGAAGAATGCAGAAGCTGAGAACTGACATTTTATCTAGCATTTGGCACATCAGTGTCCCGGCCCATGGTTTCTTTCATCTCTTGTATCGATCAATGGCTGGTGATGGTTTGCCTTAGGCATATACCAAAAGCAACAGTCTACCATGACTGTTTTATCCCAGTTGTTGGCTCTACCAGATGAAAGAAAGAAGGATGGTACACTGAGGCACTGGTGACGGAAGCATGTGGGAATATACAAAACGAGGAGAGTGCAGAAGATGGGGGAAGAGCCAGGTTAGGGAAGAGTCTTCTGCTACTTAACACATAGGAAAAGCCACCATGAGGTGACTAAAATAAAACAAGTGAAGTCATTTACCTGATACCTATCCTCAGAAACACAGATTTATTTTTTCCCCATAACATCTGCAATTGCATAAGTGCATGGTGTATTCTTGGGAATTATAACACTACTCAAATGTAGTGCTTGATGGTAAACTCTGTCAGATTATCAACGTTTTTTCTTTTTTTGCTCTTACAAGCTTTTTATTGTGCTTTCATTTTTCTTCCTTTGCCTGAAGTTCCTTGTAAAGGAGAAGGCCCTTTTATCACCTTGTCCAACAATCCAACATCTGTTCTTTTCTGCTCTCTTTATTCTACCATCCTTTTCCTTATTCTGTAACCCCTACTTTTCCTTCCAGTTGTGAATGAATCATCTGCTAATTCTGGAATATGCCTATGTTCAATTGTCATCAAGTACCCTTAATCAGCCCTCAGGAATATGGCTAAATGAACACTCTTGTTTGTTTGTTTGTTTTCCTTTTCCAAAAAGCATTCTGATCTTTAAATTGTTTTCATCCACATTCTAGCCAGTCACCAAACCTATTTCTGAATATTATTTTCTAGATATTCACTGAAACATAAGATTGTTTGCAGCCATTTTGAGCAGTGTCCATTGTCCTTTTCTTAAGATACTAATGTTAGGCAAATTATTATTATTATTATTTTTGCGGTATGCAGGCCTCACACTGTTGTGACCTCTCCCGTTGCGGAGCACAGGCTCTTGGACGCGCAGGCTCAGCAGCCATGACTCACAGGCCTAGCCGTTCTGCGGCATGTGGGATCTTCCTGGACCGGGGCAGGAGCCCATGTCCCGTGCATCGGCAGGCGGACTCTCAACCACTGCGCCACCAGGGAAGCCCCGAAATATTTTTAAAAAAGGAAAAGCTATATCAAAAGTCCTAATTGGTTTAAGTGCATCATTTTTTTTTAACAGTTGTTGCTTAGAAGATTATAATTCACTTTAAGAAGTAATAAAATAATTTAGTAAAAAATATGTCCTCTTGGAAGGACATAAATCCTAGACAGATCAACGTGGGTTCTTTTCCTGGATAAATCATTGCCCAGATAATTTAACATGCATCCATTTCTGTAAAATGGGCATGATAATGCTGTCTCCTTATGTGTTGCAATATTTAATTAATGATTATATGCTTTTGCATAATGTGTGTTCATATATTAATAGGTTAATAACGCACATTCTCAATGTACTTTAATAAAGGACATTGGGAGTTAATTCAAAGGAATGTAATTTGTGCTTTTGGGAGGAAAAGTGTTATCGAAGTGTAAATTAGGGAGGGAAGTGGCAGTTAATTCTATACAACGTATCTATTACCACACATTCAAGGCTTAACTCTAATTACAGATTGGACATGTGAGCAAACAGCATCTGGGACACTTCCACTCATTTCGGAAGGCCCTTCTCCAATAGCCTATCAAAGCAGGCTATTCTTTTAATAACCAAGATTATTAATAAGCCACTTTCAGCTCAGAACAAAAGGTTAGTGGGGAAAGACCTCTTTCAAAGTCAGCATATTGACAGTATTTATTGTTCTCTTTGGTAGACAGTATCTGCCCAACAAGTGTCAGGAGAAAGGAGTTTATTATTCAGCCCTTTAGATCAAAGAAACATTTTTGTGGCTTGATAACTCTACCCGGAAGAAAGGGCATTTACACCTGATGGAAAAGGCAAATTCTACAGACAGATTTGTGCCTGTCTTCAAACTTTTCACCATCTGAATAACCCCTGAGGTTAAATAGCTGGTAGACATCTGTAGGCAGAAATAAGAGAAATGAGATCATCAAGGAACAGTATCGTGCTTACAACATGTGGCGATATGAGTGCTCTTCACCATCTGTTATTTGTGTGTGTATTTTATTATGTAAATGTTCGTACACACTGCATTCTAAACAAAGGAACATTACTTCCACTTTGCTGGTGCCGCCAAGCTGGCGTATGTGTCCTGGAAAAAGAAAGTGGCAGACAGAAAATTCAGGGTTCATCTAGCCACTTGTGTCCCCACTCCTTTCACCAAGAGGGTGACAGACTCTAAGTAGGTTTGATTCCTTTTCTACATCCTGTTCACAAATACAAAGCTTGACTGTGAATGGAAAACAATGTCTTAAATACGACGGTTATGGTCTAAAGCTTCTTTTGCTGGCGTCCACGGGAAAAAGATACTGGAAGCTAGGATGCCCTGGGATGGTTCCAATGTACACTAGTGATAAATCCAAGCTAGAAAATAAATTTGGACCGAGAAAACAGGCTCTGTTCAATTTTCTCTCATCTGTTTAATTCCTGGCACATAGCTCTGGGTCATGGGAAGGTTCTGGTGGGCTGCTGTCATTGTCTCCCCCAAAACAAGAGGGGTGTGTGTGTGCATGTTTGGGAGGAATGAAAGTGAGGAGATTTGGGCGACACATATTCTGGTTTAAATTTTCATAAAATTACCAATTTAAATTGAAATGTAATTATCCTAACTGGCATCTTTTTGGCAGCAGCTTAAAAAAAAATCCCTCGGCTTTACTGTACCAAGCAAAAGCCCAGAGGAGTCCTGACACTGGCCTTTAATCAAAAGCTGAAAAGACACAAAAGCTTTCAGATAATCTATGCCAAGCTATCTTGGACAGCACGGAATTGCCTGGAGCACCCTTCTGGTGGCATTTAAAACACCTGGTGCCCTTAGGAAAAAAAAAAAAATACATCTGCGTCTGCAATTTCTCCTTCTGTAATTCCCTTAAATCTCTATCTCAACCCATTGTCCTATCTTAAAAAGTAGGGATGCTGCAGTGACAGTAAAATAAAGCAATTTTATTTACCAAGAGAATGATACTTGTCATTGACTTTGCCTGGAGGAGACAGACTCAGGTGCCCATCTGCACAAACACTCCCTCACTGTTTATTTCATGTGGATTAATATAATTAAACTATCATTGTGCTCACTGATTCAGCTCAAATTTTAATTTGATAATTGGGGAAAAAGTGTGCATTTGAAATGGAAGCAATTAATTGACACTTTAAATGCCCTTGAACAGAAATAATTTAAGTTACACCATACTTAGTGGTGACTTATACTGTTGTGTTTATGCAGATTATTTTATTTAGCTCCTATCATTAATGGATAGAGGTAAATAATGTTACTCAGCCTAAGTCCTTTTGATATTGGCAGTCTAGTTCTGCAATTTCAAAATATTTTCACTGCCACAAACAATTCCATTCATTTCATAGTCACTGGCTTCTCTAAAATAAAGACATTCTAAATTTGAATGACAATCTAATCATTCATAACTAGTCTCACATATATGCAACATAACTATGCAAATTGTCACATAATTTTGTCTGTAGACATCCTGATTCTCATTCTAACAAACATCTTGCACAAAGAAATAATGAGAATAACAAAGACATATTTCTTAACTTATAATACCCATCTTTCCCAGGATTTGGGAAGAAAAATAGCTGGTTCAATACTTAAATTTTTCTCCAGTACCAATTTGATTTGTTCCAAGGGAATTTATATATTTTGGTGAACTTATTGAAATTTAAGAAGGAAACATATTTATGGATAAAGTAATTTTTTTGTGTTAATTATCTTCCATCTGGAAATAAATATGCTTTCATATTTTTTAAGAATTTAAGAGCAAAAGCTAGTTTCTTTTAGCAAGTTGCAAAATCTTCATCATTTTTACTGGAGCTCTTTTATTCATGGAGTATGGAATACTTTTAATCAAAACCAAAGCAAATTCAATTTTACAAAATGTTAACTACCACAAATTATACCTGTAGTAAATAAGGTTACTTAATAAGAATTATGAGTTGTTTGTACATAAGCCCTGAGAGGGCTTCTTCTTAATATAAAGGCTTGGAGCAACCGCTCTGCCTTTTAGATGAAAGCTTATCCTCTTGCTTCAATCTATTCAATATTTTTAATATTCAGTGTAACCATGGATGAACCTAAGAAAGTTTTGGCAGATCATTTCAGTTAAGCAACCACACTCTTTTTATTAAAGCTGGAAACCTCATTAAAATAGGCTCTGTGAAGATTTTGTAAACTGCAGCTTCAAATCAAGGTTAGCAATAATGCTCCAAAAATCTTTTCATATAAATGTGGTTTGGGGGGCGTTTTAAAGTTTCTGTAAGTAAGAAATGCTAAAGAGCCAAAAGGCAGGAAGCAAAGAAAACAAACAAAAGAACGCACAAAATGCACACACTTAACCCATGTACTCTTATTCATAAACGTGGGTGATCCCCAAACAAATCTATTTCTCATATCTTTTATTTTTCCATTATCTACTTTTAGACAAAATTATCCACAAACATCTTTGCTAAATCAGCTAATATAATAGTTATAAAGAAAGAAAAACACAATCCTAAACATAACCTTTAACAATACTTAAAGGGAACCCTTAGTTACGGAGCAGAATTGAAGTCTTCTGAAAGATCAGAGAATTTTAAAGATAGAATAGAACTGATAGATCACTTGATCTGATAACTCAGTAACAGCAAAAGAGATTATGGGCCAGGGATTAATGACTATGCAAACTCAACAACTAGTTAGTGACAGGGACCAGTATTATAAAACAGATCTGTGGGCTCCCAGCGGAATATTAATTCTATATGGTATTGTTGGTTATTTCAATATTCCTGGATGGAATGTTGTCAGTTCAACAAACAATCTGGTATCTAGAATAGTAAATCCATTCATGATTAGGACAATTTTACTTATTTTTTGCAGAAAAGCCAAATTTTACAAATCTAGGCTCTTACTTTATAAAATATCCTCATTTTCATCAACTTCTTAAACATAAAGAACATTGATATATTGCTGTTAATATTCTTCAGAATTTGAATTCACCAATAATCCCTTTTCTTAATCTATGTTGTTTGTTAATCAATTCACAGAAAGATACTTCTCTTTATTTCCAGCATTTTCTTCCCATGCTTCTTGAGAACATTTTTTGAAAACTTCTTAATCACATAGAAGTACTATTTAGGTAAGTGAAGATGTTAAACCCTTAACTCACAGAGAATGGCTAGTTAATAGGTAATTTTCCTTTGGTTCAGGCTCAATATCTCATTACAATAATTCTTCTTTAAAAAAATGGAGTATCAAGTCAAGTGACCAACATATTTTGTTGATGCTTACTTAAATGGCAAAGGCTACCTGTCATGAAGGATACCCAAAATTCCTTAATTTGATTTTAGGCCAACTCAACAGAATTAGTGTCTAGTTCTGGTCTGGGTTATAGAAAAAAATATATATTTGATGGAGTTACTTATTTCAAACTAGTTGAGCAATTCATATACATACACAAAACATTCAAGAAAAGTACAAGATAGAAGTGAAAGGTACAACATTCAAGAACATTCAAGAAAGGTACAAGATAGAAATGAAAGTGGTTAAATGTGCTGTGCCAGTAACAACAGGTGTTAAACTGGTATTTTCTTCTCTGTGGAATAATTGAATATATTTTGCATTTTAAATGTTTTTTTCAGACTAAATACCAAAATAAATTGTGTGAAGAATGTAGTTTCTGGTTCTGCTAAATAAACACTTTTTTCTGTGACCACTATTTGCCAAGAACAGTATCAGGTGAATAAACACAGTGAGTTTATTAAGAAACTACAACCTACAGTCGTAAATGTGATTGGGATGAAAAGCTAAGAGCTGGGTTCCTCATACTGTATGCAGATAATTGAGCAAGATATTTTTGAGCCATGAGGATATTTGGAAATGAGCAAGGAGTAGGTAGAAATGGTTTATATAAACTCAGTGCCTAAAACAAGACATAAAAGTATTGAACAATCCACATATTACTTGTTGATATCAGTAATAGTTTGGGGGAATATTTGGAATGGCTTTTTTTCTAAAACTGGAACATGTGGTGGTTTCTCAGAAATCCTAACCTTATTTACAAAATTATTTCTTCCACTTAGAAAAAATAAAATAAAACTGATATATTCAGCAAATTGCGATCTCAATTTTCAATGTTAAAATAACTCCAAGGTAAGTTGGAAAACTCACTGTGGCCATTAAAAGATAATTGGCGATCATGTAAACATTCCCTTAATTTTCAAAACCTTGACTTTTAAACAACAGATTTTACTTAGTTGTACTATCTTCTCTCTCTGTGTATTACCATTGGCCTGCTGTTTTATAGGCTTTCCAAATGTGCAGGAAATTTGGCTGAATTAGCAGTTTTGTTTTTAATATATTCCTGGAAATTTTATCTTCAGCAGTTCTGTGTGCTTTCAGCAAGTGGCTAAAATGGATGCAGGCTTTCTAAATTTGTTGAGGTCAAGACTAACAGCACCATCGCTTGCAAGAAAAATCACGTAGTATCAGGTCTAGATGGTACAGAAGAAATGGCATGTGTGTCAACTTGTCATCTTCCCCCACAACTTTTTTACATTAGCTTCATTGTAATAAAATTGGAGGGAAGATCCTGGGCACTGAAGCTGCCCATGCCACTTTCGAAAGCCTTAATAATTGCACTGGCAGCTTAGAGGCCTATTAAACTGAGAGATTCAATGCCGCTTGACTCTTTTTCTAAAGGAGTGCCAGTGGCAAAGACAGATTCTCTGGACAGCATAACACAGTGAGCGGTGAAACTCCTCTGATCAAGTGTTTGTCCATTTACCAGCATTTCTGTGGTTATCAGGATATATTTACATGCCATCTCAAGGTTGTCTTATCAGAATGAACGCAAGGGTAGCACTCACTCTGCAGGCTGCAAACTGCATTGAGGTATTGTACGTGCTTCACTCTAATTCCAGTGCTCCGTTTCCAGTTCGGAGCTGATGTGACTGCTTACAACACAGCAAGCAGTGAGAGCCATCTCTGCCTCAGAGTCCTCACAAGAAACTGCTAGCATAGTTTCCAGACTGACGAGGTCAGCCCTCACTTAGAAATCAGCCTTTCCTCTAACCCAGTTCCCCTGTCCAGGTCCACCTACTGAAGGGCATCTGGCTGCTAGAATATTGGCTTTTCTTTACCAGGTGGGAAAGATATTGCCTTGGCCATATCATTAGGAGAAAGGCACCCCAAATTTCCACTTGAGTTGAAAGTCTGCAAAGCTGAAACAGACTTGCGATTTAAATTTTATTCCCAAAGAGTTTAGATTTAGTATGTTTTGTTTTAGATGGAGCGGCAGAGTACTCTGAGATGAAAGCTATTGTTTTATGTGTTAATAAGGATAAAAATGGGTTTTCTGCAGCTAACAGCACTCCTCAGAACCACTGCCTCATTTACAGTGGAGGAATGTCATAGATATCATATTTCATCAGCAATGATGGCTTGAATATGTTCCGTGAATAATTACTGTATCTTTTCATCTCCCTTTTGTTATAGGAAACCTTTATAGTAAAGGCTTTTAAATATGCAGTGGGAGTGTGTATCCAAGTATCAAGTCTATGAGAAATTGTTTTGGCAAGTTTAGAACCCTCTCAAAATTCATGGGTTTGGAGTTTCATATCTAATTGGAACCTTTTAACGTTGGAATAGATTTGCTCTTAGGAAAACAGTGTAAAGCTTTTAAGCAAGGGGTAGGGGGAACCTTATAAGAAATAGTCAGCAGGATTCTGTGACATTCAAATTGTTTATTTAAAAACAGAAACTCCTGTGTTCTGATGTCTTAACATAAAGAGAGTCAAAATTACATAAATAGCTACAAGGATTACAAGGATTTGTGAGTTGCCATTGAGCCAAATAATTGAGAAATACCTTTAGAGTGTCAGGGGTGTAATGAGGATTCTGGTCAACATGTTGCCGTTTGCTAGAAATTTTCTCTTAAGAGTACGTGGCAACTGTGTAAGGACCTAATTCAGGTTTTTACTCTCCTAACAGACTGTCCTGAAATCACTGAGTGCTGTATTCCTAGGTTTTTCAGTGAGGAGAACAACCTTCTCTCCTTTGAAATTTTTTTCTAGTCCTCACTTTTGAACTTTCATCTGTACCACAAAACAGGCACATGGGTTATGCTAAGTGTTCAAACAAACAAACAAACAAACAAACCTATAGAACATCTATCCTTCTCGGTCTCACTCCAGTCTCTGCATGTTCAGTCCAAATGACTCCCATATGGTTTAACCTTAGTGACCATGTTATGTGTATCAAGTAGGAAGAATCCTTTCTAAACATTACGCTTAGAAGGAAGTTAATGTAAAGCACCATAATGTACAGATAAAGCTAGTTAAAAAAAATTACGTCTTGTCAGGAACAAGCAAAAAATGCCTTGGCAGCATTTACCAAGTTGGGTTTTTGGAAAAATAGGTCTCCAAGATGGAAAGAATTACAAAGAAAGTCTGGGGTGGGGTAGCTCCCTGGTTACATAAACATATACTTGAGGCCCATTTTGGAGTTTCATGTTTTCATTTTGATCAAGTTTGATTTATCCCTTTTTAAAAATGAATCGAGCATTTTACATCCTATCGAAGATATATTTACCTATCTCACGGACACAAGGACTTTTCCCTTATTTCTTTTAGGAGTTCTTTTAGTTTTGATACTAAGTTATAGAAATCCTTTTGGATTGTGTTGAATATAGTGTTGGTAAAGATCAATGTTCACGTCCCCAAATAAATATCCAGTTGTTGCAATGTTGTTCTGGAAAAGGCATTTTATTCCCTCATTGAGAAGACTTTGTACTTTTTTTTTTGAAAATCATTTGGCCAGTTATGTTTGGATCTATTTTTGGACTCTTTCTCTTCCATTTATCTGTCTATTTTTTTCTGCAATACTACATTCTCTTGATTACTATATATTTATAGTAAGTCATGAAATCAGAACATTGAAGTTCTCAAATTTTTTTCCTTCTTTTTAAATATTGCTTTGGCTATTCTTGTTTATTTGCATATCCATAAAAATTTTAGAATAAGTTTGTCAACTTCTGCAAACACACTCTGGGATTTTGGTTGGGATTGGATTGAAATTAAAAATTTGGAGAAAAGAGATTTCTTAACAATACAAACATAGCCAGATACAATTAGCAAAATCACAATATTAATGTTGGTACAATACTATTTAACTAATTTACAGACCTTATTCAAATTTTATCAATTGCTCTATTAATGTTCTCTTTCTGGACCACGATCAATCCAGGGTCACACATTGCAGTTAGTTGTCCTGTATCCTAAGTCTCTCTTATTCTGGAAGCGACTCAGTCTTTGTCGTCCAAGTCCTTGACACATTTGAAGAGCATTGGCCAGTTATTTTGGAGAGCACCTCCCATTTTTGGTTTGTCCTAATGTTTCCTTGTGATTAAATTCACATTATTCTTTTTCAGAAAGAAAACCTTAGACGTGATGCTGTACTCTTCTCAGTGTATCACATCAAGAGGTGGAAGTTATCACTCTGTCTCTTTACTGGTGATATTAACTCTATCACTTGGTAAAAGCGGTATCTCCCATTTTCTCCACTATAAATTTACTCTTTTTTTCCTTTAAATTAATAAGTATGTAGTAGGGGATAGCTTTCTTCAGATTAGATGTGTTCTATTAATATGTTTTCAAAGTTACTGACCCTTTTATCTCTATTTCTTCTAAGCCTATCCAGTGGATTTTTTTATTTTAAATATTGAAATTTTCAGTTCTAAAGTTTCCGATTCTCAGCATATGCAAAAAACCTTATGTTTTCATTCATTACAAGTCTCATTTTCTTTATGTCACTGGCCATAATTATAATTGCTTCTTTAAAGTACTTGGTTAACAATTCCAACATCTGTTAACCTCAGGGTTGGCGTCTGTTTGTAGTTTTTTTCCCTTGAGACTGGATCACATTTTCCTGGCTAGTTATATGTGAATAATATTGGACTGTATCCTGGACATTCTGAATACCAGGCTGTGGAGAATCTGGATTCTGTTAGATTGCTCCAAAAAGTGTTGATGCTTTTGTTTTAGCAGGCAATTAACTTGGTTAGACTCAAAGTGCAAACAGGCATGCCTGTGGTGGGTGGCTGCTTAGATCTCAGATCAGTTTCTTAAACCATAGCTACGTGTAGCTTTCCATTTTTTTCAGTTCAATATGTGGTTCAGTGCTCAGCCAGAGACTTAGGCTGAGTTTACACATAGAAATTGAAATACTCTTTCTTTGGCTCTCTCCTTTCTGATTTCCATTTCACTCTCTGGTAACTCTGGTTGCTCTGTATTTCTTGCCCTAGTTCCTCAGCCAGTAAGCCAGTGGGCTCTCTATCAGTGTTTGAATCATCCCTACACTACCACCACTGTGACTGAGGCTGCCGCAGGACGGAACTGCAAAAAAATGAGGAACTCAATATGTCTGATGGCTTTCCCCAAGTTTCGGCTCTGCTCTGAAATCTCCCTATGGTACTTCAGTCTTCAGAACTTTCAGGTAGTTATGACAGTAATTTTTCCAGCGTATAGGTATTTTTTTTCTAGGAGGATTGCTTTATTGGATAATCATTTCTCCATTAACATGAGGATTTAAGAGGTGAGGTGGGTACTGGATTTTGAATGGTGAAAAGATGTTGTCTTAAAAATTATGATAGATATCAAGAGTAAAGTACTAGAGAAGGAGACTTTTAACTAAAATATCACTTGTATAACATAGCAGACTCCTTTGGGTGTCTCTCAACTTACCATGAACCACTTAATTACTCCCACCTACTTCAGATCTCCTCATTCTATACTAGTGGCACTTAGCCATATTTATACAATGGCACCTAGAATCCCTGCCCAGAGTTAATTGAGAAATAATTGGAGACCCCACCTGGTCTGGGTCCAAGTCACTTCCTTGAGAATTAGGACTCAGGGTCAAGAGAGTCCATCTCTCTAATATGGCTTGAATTCTACCATATATTGTGCCTCAGTTCTTCTTCTGCCATCATGTGAATTGAATAGGAAAAGAATAGCAGTATGCCCAAAAACAGAGAGATAAAGTAAACGCACGGAGAGAAGCAGAATCAAGAAGCGGTGAGAAAATCATCCCAGTTGCCAATTATCTTCTAATGCTTCTTGCAGTCCTACCTGGTATCTGGCTGCATTATTTTCTTTAACTGCTATTAGTGATCCCTGTATTCTAATGAGAAGTCCCCTCTTTTTTCTTCAGCTGGCTTTTGTAATTTGCAACTTTAAAAATCCTGACTAATCCATGCACTTTTCCACATTACAGGCATTGTGAAAACGTTTATATAATGATAGTGATGGGTAAACACAGAACAAATGTGTCAGGGTATGTTAAGAGGCTAAGAAATGAGTTAAAATTTCTTAGCTTTTAAAATGAGATAATTTTCAAGGAATTATGTTAAAATCACCAAATAGGTCTTAAGCAAAGATCCTAACAGTTAATTTGAGTGTAATCAGAAGAAAATAGAAGCAAAATATATTATAAGTTGTGTATTTTTCCCCCTTATTTAAGTGAATGCTAAATAAGTTAATGTTGTTATTTATAAACTCTGTAAATGCAATATTTGTGTCCCGTCCTGGTACTCATTCTCCACTTCAGGGTCAATCCCATTACTATAATTAAGTTTCTGCTTAATTAATTTTATTTCTGTACTTAATAAAAAGAGGCAGTTTTTTTCTGGATGTTCTGTTTTTCCAATTATATAACCAGTAAGAAATCAATTGCTTAACAAAAGTTAAAGTAATATGATTTGAACATGAATTGCACTCTAACAGAAGGACCTAATGAGTCAGATGAAAAATCAGAACCTGTCTCCCCATCCCCCCAAATAAACAAATAAATCTCAGCAAAAGCAAATCTTGGGATTCTTTGGATTTGTCAAATGTTTCATGGATTTTCCAAAACATTTTGGCAGGATAATTCCCTAAAGTGATTCATTATCTATCAATTCATATTTCAAAGCCACTTAATATTTGTTGAATATTCACAACATGCTAGCATTGCACAGCTGCTGAGAACATGCTTCTCTGTCTCTCAGCCTCACACTGCATGTTTTTTTCAAGATGAAAACATAACATATATTTTAAATTTTGTCGAGAGGATAGGAGAAAATTGGTCTAAAAACAGATCAGCACACACACACCCTTCAAGAATTAATCTTCATATCCCTATTAGGAAGATAATCATTGGTTCTGAAAGCATGAAAATGTACCCTTTATATCCATTTATATCTAATACATATCCCTTATTTTTATTTATATATATAAACATATACATATATCCATTTATATTGGGAAATACAATTTTTATTTAATTCTAAATTGCTTTTATGTATCTATGTGTATATTAATTCTACTATTCTATAAAAATTTGCTTTATCTACAATCTAAATTTTATCCATGACCTAATTTTTAAATCTCCATATAAGTACAGGTATATGGGTATTTCCCATATATAAATATATATGAGTATTTCCATTTCTTATCAAATACTGAAATTTCCTCTTACTTGTCCCTTATTTGTATTCTAATTTGAAAATTATTACATACATACTTCTATATTATTTTGGTTCCCATAAGGGAAGCTCTTAATCTCCATTTGCTCCATAAATCAATGAGCTCCACTCCCTCCGTTCATTTAAGTATATACTTAGAGAGGCCTTCTCAGATCACACTATGAAAAGTAACATAACGTAACTCCAGGAGTTACATTACGTAACTCCTGGTCACACTCTTGATTCTTAGACTTTGCTTTATTTTTCTTCCCTGATATATTGGATTGTTTTGTTTATTGTTTCTTTCCATCCACTGTAATATAAAGTCCATAAAACAGGGATTTTGTTTTTCTTCTTTCCTGTACTTACATAAATTATAACAGTGTGTAGCACCTGTTGGTGCTTCACAAACATTGTTGAATTAATGAATGAATTCTCTGAGAAAAAGTATTATTTTCCTCTTTATTCAAATCTTAATTTCAAAACAGAACTCAGTTTGCAAATTGGCCTATGTGCTATCTTCTACCCTCTTGTTTTTTTCCTCCCCTTTGAATTTAAGGTGTGTTCCTTTTTGTCCAATCTTCCCTCCATGCTAATAATACAGGGCTAGCAATGTCTGTATCTATGAAAACATTTCCTGGATTTTTTCTGGTGGAAATCCTCCTTAATCAGTTTTTGTTTCTTTATATTCAATTCCTTCACCAAGACTTTTTTTTTTTTTTTACATCTTTATTGGAGTATAATTGCTTTACAATGGTGTGTTAGTTTCTGCTTTATAACAAAGTGAATCAGTTATACATATGTTCCCATATCTCTTCCCTCTTGCGTCTCCCTCCCTCCCACCCTCCCTATCCCACCCCTCCAGGCGGTCACAAAACATCAAGCTGATCTCTCTGTGCTATGCGGCTGCTTCCCACTAGCTATCTACCTACGTTTGGTAGTGTATATATGTCCATGCCTCTCTCTCGCTTTGTCACAGCTTATACCCTTCTCACTCCCCATATCCTCAAGTCCATTCTCTAGTAGGTCTGTGTCTTTATTCCTGTCTTACCCCTAGGTTCTTCATGACATTTTTTTTTCTTAAATTCCATATATATGTGTTAGCATATGGTATTTGTCTTTCTCTTTCTGACTTACTTCACTCTATATGACAGCCTCTAGGTCTATCCACCTCATTACAAATACCTCAATTTTGTTTCTTTTTATCACCAAGACTTTTTATAAGAATGTACATGGTCAGTGTTAAGAGTATAAAATAAAATTAATTTCCCTGTAAAAATATTTAGACTCAAGAGTTTAGACCCTCACATGTTGATTTTGCTGTAAGTTCTCTAATGTTTTGATGGATTCTAAAAGCTTCAATTAAGAGAAAGTATAAAAAAACAAAAGTTTTAAAAATGCTCATATAAAATCTCTTTTGATATGAATGAATGTTAATATTTTGTTACACTTCATTGACCTGAAATACAGTAAGGAAATGTAGCAATATTATTAGCTATTATGTAGTGTCATTAACGGTTATTTTTTTTGTAATAAAAGTAGAGATTCGTAAAGAGCATGAAACCTACAAGAAGGCTAGAATGTTGGCTTTGGGGAAAAATAATTAAATTTGTTATTGCAGTGATTTCATGAGGTATAGCTGATTCAGTATGACTCCAGAACATCCATTCCATTCACTACTTTTTCTACTTCAGAATAATTGATTGCTACTCCCCTCAAAACAAGAGGAAATTATGCTGTGGCATCTGGTTTCTTTCCTTTTGTTTCTTTCAAATAAAGTATTATGTATTTCAGTCCAAAGTTTCTTTAAAATGCTGTATTTACCAGTGTGCTTTACGGTGCCTAGCATATTTTAAATTAACATTAAAGGGAAATGATAGTGATGAGCATCATAATTATTCAGTAATAGCCCAAACAGCTGCCTGACTTCCTTTTTTGTACTTGCTTGGAATTTCTTTTCATATTTTCAGAGAGGGAAAGTATGGAAAATAACCTTTTTGATTGAAATTGTGTGTTTTCTGAAGGTAGGAATATAAATCATATTACCTGGAAGTTTAGAAAACAGATTCTTACTCTGTGTTCTCCAAGGAATATAGAATAATGAAAGGTTATGGTAATGATATCAACACATTTTTGTTTTTTTGAGAACAGAGTACTACTTTCCAACGGCCTTTTTTGCTGATAGAAACAATTTAAGGTGATGGTAATTTTATTATTATCTGAATAAGCATCTGTTTCTTTTTTTTTGCGGTACGCGAGCCTCTCACTGTTGTGGTCTCTCCAGTTGCGGAGCACAGGCTCCGGACGCGCAGGCTCAGCGACCATGGCTCACGGGCCCAGCCGCTCCACGGCATGTGGGATCATCCCGGACCGGGGCACAAACCCGTGTCCCCTGCATCGGCAGGCGGACTCTCAACCACTGCGCCACCAGGGAAGCCCGCATCTGGTTATTTTTAAAAGTTAATTTCTTGACCGGAAAGTCTATGTTATAAGTGATCATTTGACCACAGGTAAGTATTGCTGCCGTATACTTTCGTAACATCTTCTGCATACCCACATCTCAGCACCTTCCTTGTTGAATTGCATATGGATTTCCTCCTCATTAGACCATGTGCTCTTAGAGGGCAAGGTTCATGGTCAGTTAACTTTTCACACTAAGCACAAAAAACTGAATTTATGTTATGGAGTCACTATGCTCACTGAAACAGTGTGCTGGATGAGGCTTATGTTTCTTTCCAGTTACCTAACTCAGTAAGGACACGCAATTAAATGATAAGTTTTATCCCAGAAATTTAACCACTTAAGTTTCTCCAAGATGTTTGTAAGCGTAACTGACCATTTATGTCTCTGTGATGATATTTCCGAAATAATCTAGACATCTTCTATCCAATGTACTCTGTATGTAAGATAAGCAAATAACTTGGGAATTAACTTTCTCTTCATTTGCGTGACACAGTATTAGAAGGAGCATTGAGCTGGGAGTTTAAAAAATGTAGTTTCTACTTTCCCTTTTGTTAACTGCTATGTTGATGTCAGAAATCAGCAAACTTTTGTAGGCTTAGCCCTTACAGACTGGAAAAGGAGAAGGTTGGTTGACGTTGTCTCCACGGACCTGTTCAATTTCAACATCTCAGATTCAAATTTAGTTTATTAGTTATCTTCCATAAGCTGTTGAATTTGAATTCTCATCACTTCATCACAATATATAATTTGTCCCAACCACTTTTCTTTGACAGCCAAACCTTATCATGACCTTAGAAACTACTGTCTTCTATAGATAATAATGATAATAATAATAATAAATTACCTCAGCCTGTATTTTATTTTGTTTCTATATATTTAATTGGCTTTGCAAAATTAAACAGGATAATTTTTCCTGTGATTGTAAGCAAATTGTGATTGAAAGCTCAATATTAATGCTATTAAGAGCTACTAGTTATTGATTGCCTAAGTGGTAAGGAGTGTGAAGTGACTTTTATATTTTCACCCTCACAATAACCAGTTTGAGGTAGGTATTAGTAGTCCCATTGTTCCAGCTATATTGTTGGAAACCAAGGCTCAGAGAAGTGCATTCATTAGCTACATTACCAAGGTTGTACATCCAAAAAATGTTGAAGCAGGGATTAAATCCAGCTCTTGTTTTTCTTTTCTCAAATTAAAAAAGAAAAAAAATGTCAACATCTTAAATCTAAAAACAGTTAGAAGTCTATAGAATAAATATTTACAAAAGTGTCACATAAATTAACAGCAGTAAAGGAGTCAGTCATTCAAAATTTAAAATATGAAAATGGAAAGCCTCTAAAAAGTGAATTTTGACAGGGTCAGAGACAAATATTTTTTCCAACCTTGACTGTGGTTAATATTACATACACCAAAATTGCAGCCACATATACCACTCACACTTTCACTTTCAGTTTTGGGGTTCTTTCGAGGTAACTGTGTCTGTGATTCCATGTGCATCTTTGACCAAACCCCTTTCATGAGGTGTTTATTTTGTAGCCTATCATTCCTGGAAAATACTGGAGGTAGCATTCACCTCTATGTTCACCTCTATAAAAAAAAGTTTTATATCTGTATAAAGATGTATAGAAAGATAATTTTTTAAAGATATAATGATCAAAGATCAGTCTTCATTGTTTATTGCCTTTTTCTTCAACTATCTTTTAAGACATAACTAAAATAAACAATTTCAGAGGGAATCATATGTCATATCAAATGGTTATTTTGTTTTTATAATATGACTTGTTTCTATCCAAAAATGATTCATTGCTCCAAATTATCCTGAAGGGTGTTACCTGAGGAGTTGAAAAGTGCTCATGCTTAATTTTATGATGTAACAATTCATTAATACTGCACTGAGTTACAACACACTAATATTTTGATGATTTCACATAAACTGCATCAGTAGGGAGAGATGGCAGGTGTTCCAAAGAAACAAGAATGTATAATTTAAAACATTGTAGTGGATTACATATGAAAGGTGAAAAAAAGGGAAATTTCAAGGATGAATATTAGATTTCTCCTCTTTATAGGTGGAGGCATGGTGACATCGTGCAGAGATCAGAGAAATACAGAAGACCAGACTGAGGACAGAGAAAATGGTAAATCATGAATATCAAATATTGCTATATTTTTACTTGTATTTGGTATTTTTTCAATTTTTTTATTCTGGTAAAATACACAGAACATAAAATTTAACACCTTAACCATTTTTAAGCATACAGTTCAATCGTATTGAAATACATTCATAAAGTACAATAATCATCACCATCCATCTCTATAACTCTTTTTATCTTGTGAAATGGAGACTCTGTACCTATTAAACAATCACTCCCCATTCTTCCCTTCCCAGATCTTCAGGCAACCACCATTCTACTTTCTGTCTTTATGATTTTGACTAAGTACCTCATGTAAGTGAAATCATACAGTATTTGTCTTTTTGTGACTGGCTTATTTCACCTAGCATAATGTCTTCCAGATTCACCCACGTTGTAGCATGTGTCAGAATTTTCTTTCTTTTTAAGGCTGAATAATATTCCATTGTGTGTATATAGTGCATTTTCCTTCTTTATCCAACCAGTGATGGATACTTGGAGTTGCTTCCACATTTTAGCTTGTGAATAATGCTGCTGTGAACATGGGTATGCAGCTATCTCTTTGAGACTCTGCTTTAAATTCTTTTGGGTATATAGCAAAGGTGGAATTGCTGGATCATATGGCAGTTGTATTTTTATTTGTTTGAGGAATCACCATATTCTTTTCTACAGTGGCTGTACCATTTTACATTCCTATTAACAGCGCACAAGGGTTCCAGTTTCTCCACATCATTGCCAGCACTTTTTACTTTCTGTTTTTTTGATCGTAGCCATTCAGATGGGTGTGATCTGGTATTTCATTGTAGTTTTGACTTGCATTTCTCTAATAATTAGTGATGTTGAACATCTTTGTATGTGTTATTGGCCATTTGTGTAACTTGTTTGAAGAGATGTCTATTCATGTCTTTTGCCCATTTTGAATTGGGTTATTTGATTTTTGTTGTTGTTGTCGAATTTTAGAAGTTCTTTCTATATTCTGGATATTAATCCTTAATCAGATATATAATTTGAAAATTTTTCTATATGGAGCTATCTAAATGGAGATGTTGAAGAGACAATCATATATGTGGTTCCTGAACTGGAGAGGGATGCAGGGAGAATGTCTCCAGGAAGTCAAAGCATAGTTAAGACAAATATCTGCTCAGAATTAATGTGAGGATGGGCCATCAAGAATGAGGAGCAGAGCAAAAGGACATCCCAAACACGCTCTACCTGATTTCTTTGCTAGGAATGAACGACCTTCATAGTCATAAAAACCTATAGTGGCATAAGCGCTATCATTTTACATTTTGTCTAGTATCTACCAACGTTTATGAATTAGGCCTGAAAATTCCAGATTAGTGTTACCTACTAAAGACATAAATACTTAATATGGGACAGTTGCAGCATTGCACTTGCATGTGACTGAATGGAAAATACAGTTTGCATCAACTACAGGTATTTCCTCTTGTGTTTCTTGCTCTTTTTAAAAATGCACTTCAACCTTAGATATGGAAGGAAAGGGAATAAGAACAAATTTGTCTGTGGATAAAGAAAGTTTTGAGCAGCAATAAAGACTTCCAAAGATAGACGGTGTCTCCCTAATGCTTTTAATTAAAACACAGCATCACTGACCTTTCAGGAGTGGGAAAATAACTAAAGAACAGATTTTAAATAAAAGCTACAAATAAAAATCCTTGATACATAGCAACCTGCATTTCTATTTACAACCCTAACTCAGTTCTTTCAAATAGCTTTACATTTTCTTCAGACCACAAGTTCTGCTGTGTTCATATTCATTCACTCACATACACTTACCATCAATGTGATAAAGTAGCGTCAAAGAAATACATTACCACATAGGATCAGAGATTTTCCCATGTAATCCTGTAACCAAAAAAATAAAGCCAGCTTGTTTTTAAAATCAGTAAATACTAAATAAACCGTAAGTGTTGTAAATGACAGTAAGTCATCTTAAATATTTAACAGAGAGACTAAATTTTTGGCTCACTGTTTGCTATTAAGATCTATGCTTGTTATCATCATGAGGTCAACTCTAAATTGCCTTAAGAACGACCTAACTAGAGACTTTCAAAATGGTGGAGGAGTAAGACACGGAGGTCACCTTCCTCCCCACAAATACATCAGAAATACATCTACATGTGGAACAACTCTTACAGAACACCTACTGAATGCTGGTAGAAGACCTCAGACCTCCCAAAAGGCAAGAAATTCCCCATGTACCTGGGTAGGGCAAAAGAATAAACAGAGACAAAAGAATAGGGATGGGACCTGCACCTCTTGGGGGGGAGCTGTAAAGGAGGAAAAGTTTCCACACACTAGGAAGCCCCTTCACTGGCAGAGACAGGGGGTGGCGGGGGGCAAGCTTCGGAGCCATGGAGGAGAGCGCAGCAACAGGGATGCGGAGGGCAAAGTGGAGAGATTCCCGCACAGAGGATCGGTGCCGACCAGCACTCACCAGCCCGAGAGGCTTGTCTGCTCACCCGCTGGGGCGGGAAGGAGCTGGGAGCTGAGGCTTGGACTTCAGAGGTCAGATCCCAGGGAGAGGATTGGGGTTGGCTGCGTGAACAGAGCCTGAAGGGGTCTAGTGCGCCACAACTAGCTGGGAGGGAGTCCGGGAAAAATTCTGGAACTGCATAAGAGGCAAGAGACCATTGTTTTGGGGTGCGCGAGGAGAGGGGATTCAGAGCACCGCCTAAACGAGCTCCAGAGACAGGCGCGAGGCACGGCTCTCAGCGCAGACCCCAGAGACAGGGATGGGACACTACGGCTGCTGCTGCAGCCACCAAGAAGCCTGTGTGCAAGCGCAGGTCACTATCCACGCCTCCCATTCCAGGAGCCTGTGCAGAGCGCCACTGCTAGGGTCCTATGATCCAGGGACAACTTCCCAGGGAGAACATACAGTGTGCCGCAGGCTTCTGTAACATCATGCTGGCCTCTGCTGCCGCAGGCTCACCCCACATTCTGTACACCACCCCCCCAACGTCTCCTCCCACCTCCCCGGCTTGAGTGAGCTAGAGCCGTGTAATCAGCTGCTATTTTAACACTGTCTTGTCTGAGAGAAAAACAGATGCCCTCAGGTGACCTACACTCAGAGGCAGGGCCAAATCCAAAGCTGAACCCCAGGTGCTGTGCGCATAAAGAAGAGAAAGGGAAGTCTCTCCCAGCAGCCTCAGGAGCACCGGATTAAATCCCCACAATCAACTTGATGTACCCTGCATCTGTGGAATACCTGAATAGACAATGAATCATCCCAAAATTGAGGTGGTGGACTTTGGGAGCAGCTGTACACTTCAGTTTGCTTTCTGCATCTAATTTGTTTTTGGTTTTAGGTTTATCTTACTTTAGTATTTAGAGTTTGCTATCATTGGTAGATTTGTTTATTGATTTGGTTCTCTCTTCCTTTTATATATATATATATATATATATATATATATATATATATTTCCTTCTCCTTTTGGGAATGTGTATGTGTATGCTTCTTTGTGTGATTTTGTCTGTATAGCTTTGCTTTTACCATTTGTCATAGGGTTCTGTTTGTCCTTTTTTTTTTTTTTAATAGTTTTTAACACTGGCTATCATTGGTGGATTTATTTTTTAGTTTGGTTGCTCTCCTCTTTCCTTCCTTCCTTCTTTCTTTCTTTCTTTCTTTCTTTCTTTCTTTCTTTCTTTCTTTCTTTCTTTCTTTCTTTCTTTCTTTCTTTCTTCTTTCTTCTTTCTTTCTTTCTTTTTCTTTCTTTCTTTCTTTCTTTTGTTCTTTCTTTCTTTCTTTCCTTTTCTCCCTTTTCCTCTGAACCATGTGGCTGACAGGGTCTTGGTGCTCTGGCCAGGTGTCAGGCCTGTGCCTTTGAGGTGGTAGAGCCGAGTTCAGGTCACTGGTCCACCAGAGACCTCCCGGCTGCACATAATATCAAACGGTGAAGGCTCTCCCAGAGATCTCCATCTCAATGCTAAGACCCAGCTCCACTCAACGACTAGCAAGCTACACTGCTGGATGCCCTATGCCAAACAACTATCAAGACAGGAACACAACTCCACCCATTAGCAGAGAAGCTGCCTAAAATCATAAGGTCACAGACACTGCAAATCACACCACTGGACTTGGTCCTACCTACCAGAAAGACAAGATCCAGCCTCATCCACCAGAACACAGGCACCAGTCCTCTCCACCAGGAAGCCTACACAACCCACTGCACCAAACTTACCCACTGGGAGCAGACACCAAAAACACTGGGAACTATGACCTTGCAGCCTGTGTAAATGAGATCCTAAACACAGTATGTTAAGCAAAATGAGAACATAGAAAAACACACAGCAGAAGAAGGAGCAAGGTAAAAACCCACCAGACCAAACAAATGAAGAGGAAATAGGCAGTCTACCTGAAAAATAATTCAGAGTAATGATAGTAAAGATGATCCAAAATCTTGGAAATAGAATGGAGAAAATACAAGAAACATTTAACAAGGACCTAGAAGAACTAAAGAGCAAACAAATAACAGTGAACAACACAATAAATGTAATTAAAAATTCTCCAGAAGGAATCAATAGCAGAATAACTGAGGGAGAAGGGCGGATAAGTGACGTGGAAGATAAAATAGTGGAAATAACTACTGCAGAGCAGAATAAAGAAAAAAGAATGAAAAGAATTGAGGACAGTCTTAGAGACCACTGGGACAACATTAAATGCAGCAACATTCAAATTATAGGGGTCCGAGAAGAACAAGAGAAAAAGAAATGGACTGAGAATATATTTGAAGAGATTATAGTTAGAAGTTCCCAAATATGGGAAAGGAAATAGTCAATCAAGTCCAGGAAGCACAGAGAGTCCCATACAGGATAAATCCAAGGAGAAACACTCCAAGACACATATTAATCAAACTATTAAAAATTAAATACAATGAAAAAATATTAAAAGCAGCAAGGGAAAAACAACAAATAACATACAAGGGAATCCCCATCAGGTTAACAGCTGATCTTTCAGCAGAAACTCTGCAAGCCAGAAGGGAGTGGCAGAACATATTTAAAGTGATGAAAGGGAAAAACCTACAGCCAAGATTACTCTACCCAGCAAGGATCTCATTCAGATTCGACAGAGAAATTAAAAGCTTTACAGACAAGCAAAAACTAAGAGAATCCAGCACCACCAAACCAGCTTTACAACAAATGCTAAAGGAACTTCTCTAGGCAGGAAACATGAGACAAGGAAAAGACCTACAATAACAAACTAAAAAAATTAAGAAAATGATAATAGGAATACATATCGATATGTACCTTAAATGTAAATGGACTAAATTCTCCAACCAAAAGACATAGACTGGCTGAATGGATACAAAAACAGACCCGTACATATGTTGTCTACAAGAGACCCACTTCAGACTTAGGGACACATGCAGGCTGAAAGTGAGGGGTTAGAAAAAAATATTCCATGCAAGTGGAAATCAAAAGAAAGCTGGAGTAGCAATTCTCATATCAGACAAAATAGACTTTAAAATAAAGACTATTATAAGAGAAAAAGAAGAACACTAAACAATGATCAAGATGATCAAGGGATAAATCCAAGAAGAAGATATAACAATTGTAAATATTTATGCATCCAACATAAGAATACCTAAATACATAAGGCAAATGCTAACAGCCATAAAAGGGGAAATCGACAGAAAAACAATCATAGATGGGGACTTTAACACTCTACTTTCACTGATAAACAGATCATCCAAAATGAAACTAAGTAAGGAAACACAAGCTTTAAATGATACATTAAACAAGATGGACTTACTTGACATTTATAGGACATTCCATCCAAAAATAATAGAATACACTTTCTTCCCAAGTGCTCATGGAACATTCTCCAGGATAGAGCATATCTTGGGTAACAAATCAAGCCTTGGAAAATTTAGGAAAATTAAAAAGTATCTTTTCTGACCACAATGCTATGAGACTAGATATCAATTACAGGAAAAAATCTGTAAAAACTACAGACACATGGAGGCTAAATAATACACTACTTAATAACCAAGAGATCACTGAAGAAATCAAAGAGGAAATTAAAAAAATACCTAGAAACAAATGACAATGAAAATAGGATGACCCAAAACCTATGAGATGCAGCAAAAACAGTTCTGAGAGGGAAGTTTATAGCAATACAATCCTACCTCAAGAAACAAGAAACATCTCAAATAAACAACCTAAAGCAATTAGAGAAAGAATAACAAAAAACCCCAAAAGTTAGCAGAGGGAAAGAAATCATAAAGATCTTATCAGAAATAAAAGAAAAACAGATGAAGGAAACAATAGCAAAGATCAATAAAACTAAAAGCTGGTTCTTTGAGAAGATAAACAAAATTGATAAACCATTAGCCAGACTCATCAAGAAAAAAAGACAGAAGACTCAAATCAATAGAATTAGAAATGAAAAAGGAGAAGTAACAACTGACACTGCAGAAATACAAAGAATCATGAGAGATTACTACAAGCAACTTTATGCCAATAAGATGGACAACATGGAAGAAATGGACAAATTCTTAGAAAAGCACAACCTTCCGAGACTGAACCAGGAAGAAATGGAAAACATAAACAGACAAAGCACAAGCACTAAAATTGAGACAGATTAAAAATATTCCAACAAACAAAAGTGCAGGACCCATTGGCTTCACTGGCAAATTCTATCAAACATTTAGAGAAGAGCTAACATCTATTGTTCTCAGACTCCTCCAAAACATAGCAGAGGGAGGAACACTCCCAAACTCAATCTATGAGGCCACCATCACCCTGATACCAGAACCAGATAAAGATGTCACAAAGAAAGAAAACTACAGGCCATCTATGAGCATAGATACAAAAATCCTCAACAAAATACTAGCAAACAGAGTCCAACAGCACATCAAATGGATCACACACCATGATCAAGTGGGGTTTATCCCAGGAATGCAAGGATCCTTCAATATATGCAAATCAATCAATGTGATAAACCATATTAAAAAACTGAAGGAGAAAAAACATATGATCATCTCAATTGATGCAGAAAAAGCTTTCGACAGAATTCAAAACCCATTATTGATAAAATCACTCCAGAATGTAGGTACATAAGGAACTTAACTCAACATAATAAAGGCCATATATGACAAACCCACAGCCAACATCATTCTCAATGGTGGAAAACTGAAACCATTTTTTCTAAGATCAAGAAAAAGACAGGTTGTCCACTCTCACCACTGTTATTCAGCATAGTTATGGAAGTTTCAGCCACAGCAATCACAGAAGAAAAAGAAGTGAAAGGAATCCAAATCCGAAAAGAAGAAGAAAACTGTCACTGTTTGCAGATGACGTGATACAATACATAGAGAATCCTAAAGATGCTACCAGAAAACTACTAGAGCTAATCAATGAATTTGGTAAAGTAGCAGGATACAAAATTAATGTACAGAAATCTCTTGCATTCCTATACACTAATGATGAAAAACCTGAAAGAGTAATTAAGGAAACACTTCCAGTTACCACTGCAACAAAAATAATAAAATACCTAGGGATAAAAATACCTAAGGAGACAAAAGAACTGTATGCAGAAAACTATAAGAAACTGATGAAAGAAATTAAAGATGATACAAACATATGGAGAGATATACCATGTTTTGGATAAGAAGAATCAACATTGTGAAAATGACTCTACTATCCAAAGCAATCTACAGATTCAATGCAATCGCTATCAAACTACCAATGGCATTTTCCACAGAACTAGAACAAAAATATTTCACAATTTTTATGCAAACACAAAAAATGCCAAATAGCCAAAGAAATCTTGAGAAAGAAAAATGGAGCTGGAGGAATCAGGCTTCTGGACTTCAGACTATACTTCAAAGCTACAGTAATCAAGACAGTATGGTACTGGCACAAAAGCAGAAATATAGGTCAATGGAACAAGATAGGAAGCCCAGAGTTAAACCCACACACATATGGTCACCTTATTTTTGATAAAGGAGGCAAGAATATACAAGGGAAAAGACAGCTTCTTCAATAAGTGGTGCTTGGAAAACAGGACAGCTACATGTAAAAGAATGAAATTAGGACACTCCCTAACACCATACACAAAAATAAACTGAAAATGGATTAAAGACCTAAATATAAGTCCAGATAGTATCACTCTTAGACAAAAACATAGGCAGAACACTCTATCATATAAATAACAGCAAGATCCTTTGTGAGCCACCTCCTAATGAAATGGAAATAAAAAAAAATAAACAAATGAGACTTAATGAAACTTAAAAGCATTTGCACAGCAAAGGAAACCATAAACAAGATGAAAAGACAACCCTCAGAACGGGAGAAAATATTTGCAAATGAAGCAACTGACAAAGGATTAATCTCCAAAATTTACAATAGCTCATCCAGCTCAATAGCAAAGAAACAAACAACCTAAGACAAAAATGGGCAGAAGACCTAAATAGACATTTCTCCAAAGAAGATATACAGATTGCCAACAAACACATGAAAGGATGCTCAATGTCACTAATCATTAGAGAAATGCAAATTGAAAGTACAATGAGGCATCACCTCACACCAGTCAGAATGGCCATCATCAAAAACTCTATAAACAATAAATGCTGGAGAGGGTGTGGAGAAAAGGGAACCCTCTTGCACTGTTGGTGGGAATGTAAATTGATACAGCCACTATGGAGAACAGTATGGAAGTTCCTTAAAAATCTAATATAGAGCTACCATATGACCCAGCAATACCAGTACTGAGCATATACCCTGAGAAAACCATAATTCAAAAAAAGCCATGTACCACAGTGATCATTGCAGTTCTATTTACAGTAGCCAGGACATGGTAGCAACCTAAGTGTCCATCAACAGGTGAATGTATAAAGAAGATGTGGCACAAATATACAATGGAATATTACTCAGCCATAAGAAGAAATGAAACTGAGTTGTTTGTAGTGAGGTGGATGGACCTAGGGTCTGCCATACAGAGTGATGTAAGTCAGAAAGAGAAAAATGAATATCGTATGCTAACACATATATATATAGAATCTAAAAAAAAAAAGTTTGGAAAACCTAGGGACAGGACAGGAATAAAGATGCAGATGTAGAGAATTGACTTGAGGACACGGGGAGGGGGAAGGGTAAGCTGGGACGAGGTGAGAGAGTGGCATGGACATATATACACTACCAAATGTAAAACAGATAACTCGTGGGAAACAGCCACATAGCACAGGGAGATCATCTCGGTGCTTTGTGACCAACTAGAGGGGTGGGATAGGGAGAGTGGGAGGGAGGGTGATGCAAGAGGGAGGAGATACAGGGATATATGTATATGTATAGCTGATTCACTTTGTTATAAAGCAGAAACTAATACACCATTGTAAAGCAGTTATACTCCAATAAAGATGTGAAAATAAATAAATATTACTCATAAATCCATCACATCTGTTGGCAATTGTATTATCAATTTTTAAGGTCAGTAATGGAACTTTGATTCTGTTATGTGGCTTTCTGTCACATATTTTAACCTACCTTTTAATAATGTATGATGTAATATCATGGTCAATAGATATATTCACCATATTCAATATATTAATAGATTTAAAAATATTGCCCTACCCTTGCATTCCTAGAATAATTTACAGTAGGCAGTGAAGGTGTATTCTTCTGAAGTGCAATAAGGATATTTCATGATTGCTTTGAACTTACATAAATTCAACTATATGTATATAGAGAGGTTGATGAAAAGAGACAGACAAATCCTAAGAGTTAAAATGAAAAAATAGAGTAAAAATAAAATATTATTTTAGACATTGCAATGATTCCACTTACCATTATACATAAGAGCGTGGTCAAGAATGAACATGGGGTAAGAAACATTAATTTTCTCTTTCTTCAGTAGGTTCCAATTCCCCTGTACTTCTCTTGAATGACAGCTTCTCAACATGCTGCATGTGACTCTAATGTTTAAAGTATTTAACATATGACATAGTTCTTATATACCAAGCCAATGACTTTATCTGTTGTTCACCCAAAGAAGCAGTAAATTATTCCAGTGTTGGAGAAAACGCTGTATACATTAAACATTTATAAACACATATTACTGCACAAAGTTATAGACACAAATCCATATACACTGTACTTTAAAAGCAATACAGAGACTTTTAAAGAGTAATTTTTGTTATTTTTGCTTTATTAGATGACATCAGAACTTAATCCATGACTTTACTGTGTGAGATTATTTCTGCCAATGTTGATTTATGAATTTTGTATTAATATTTTAAAATAAAATTGACCTGCTAGTCTTTGTATTATTATAAACTTTGGGTATCAGCAGGTTAGCTTATTAAAAAAAAAAAAAGAATGACCTAACTTGCTGGTTATGTAAATTATGCCACTATAAATTATAAATACAATGGAAAATTGTGCAGGCATTTTAATGAGACAGATATTTATCTATTGGCATAGAAAGATACTCATGATATGATATTTTAGTTTAGGTTCCCTGGTAACATATTCTGAGATGAAGAGACATGTCCAGAATTTTTACTGGGGAGTGAAAGAGTGAGAAACGCAGGATTAGGTACAGGAGAATCTGACCTGCAGTGTAAGCATAACTAAGGCTGTAATTGATATTACCAAAAACCCTGACCTTGGATGGTCCTTCAGAGTTCTACAGAATGTGGTAAAGTGGAGAAGGGGGATTGTATTCCCACACCATACAGTCATTGGCCATGGTCTACCTTGAGATGGAACACTGGGCAAGGGAATTCTTTGTGACTGAGGGCGATTCTTAGTTTGGAGTTGAGCTAAAACTGTCAACAGCTGATATTATGAGCTTCCAAGAGTGAGTTCTATGGCCCTGATGAGGGTTCTGGGCCATTTCCCATACTATACACTGCAGTCCTCTCTTTGCGCTACTCAGATCTCCTTACACTTTATGGTTGAGTTCACTCCATTTGGGAAGGGCTTCTTCAAGATTATGACTCATGAAGTTTCCTAGACAAACTTACAGGGGAAGGGTTAGCAGGATGAATTGCAGTCCTCAAAGAACAGGGTGATCTACAGTTCAAATTCTGAGATAGGAAATTGTATGCAGCACTTTAGTTTGTGAGTGATCTCAGGACTTACATCTGTAAGCATAAAGTGAGTGAGGAAAACAGAATTGAGCAAAGGGAGAAGTTGTCACATAAGCTTACAGAGAGCTCTGGATCTGGGACGGCCCTTTAGAATTGTCCAATTAAGGCTAAGGAGGCTGAGCATTTGTGTCCTCGTATCAGCCAGTCATTAGCTGTGGATTATACCCTGGAATGTGAGCATAACTTTGTTCATAACAGTTCTGTGTGGGTAACTACCAGTGAGGGGCATGGTCATGAGTCATCAGAAGTGTCCTGAAGAAGGGATCTGGGCAGAGTACCACACCATCCATATGTGTAATGATGAAGATGATTATGATGATATTGATGATGATTATCAAAATAATAACTAACACTCTTACAGCACTTTGATGTGAAAACACTATCCTAAGATCTTGTTATATGGTCCTTCATTTAATCCTCATTACAACTTTAAGAAGTAGATACCACTATTACATCTGTTTCTTGGTGGAAAAACTGAGGCACAGAGAATTTGAACATATCTTAAAGTTACACAGGTACTAAGTGATGGAGCCAGGATCTAACCCAAGGAAGTGGGACTATATTGAATTAAAAAAAAGGAGAAATGTTCATCAAGGTAGAAAATATGATTGCATTTACATCAAAAGCATATGTGAATGTAAAGATGTAAATACACATTTATATTAGTAGCTATATGTGAAATATAAGCATATCTGAAATATATGCATGTCTATATATACGTACACATGTGTATACAATTAACCCTTGAACAATGGGGGGTAGTTGGTGCGTCAACCTTCTGCACAGTAATTGTATAATACTGTAGTATTTACCACTGAAAAAAATCCACGTGTAAGTTGACCCATGTAGTTTAAGTCCATGCTGTTCAAGGGACAACTGCACACGTGTGTGTGTGTGACTTTGGCACACACAGTGTCACAGTTTGTAACAGTGGTTACTATTAGAGACTAGGATTGGGGGGCTAAAATAAGGGATTGGGTTTTTTTTAGTCATTAATTTTGAAACTTTTTTACAATTAGCGTATTTTATTTTTTGAAGGAGTTGACCAAAACAGAATTATCTAAGTCCCCCAATTCAGGTTGTATCTGTCACTCAGCTACTGGTGCAACCTCCCTCAGGTGGTCTATCCAGGGCAAAAATATATTTACAGGTATTGGAAAAAATTGTTATACCAGTTCCCCCAAAGTTTTATGTTTTTTATATTTTTTCTTTTTTTTCATTTTATCATTTTTATTTCAACTCTGAGCTTTCTACCCAGAGGGATTTTATTTATTTATGAACTCCTGTATTTATAGCATGATTCACTGTCACTAGTCTTCATTTTTCCATCTGAGCTAATCTGTACATGAATATAGGTCACGTGGATTTAACTTCTTTAGCAGTGAGGAGATCGATTGCAATGCTGTGATAATGTCTTCTTCTCCACGGAATTTGGGTATATTTTGAATGACAGCACCTGCCCACAGTGAGGGTGAGGGGCATCTTTGCAGGGCCTTGGGGTTATTACTCATGACTCTCTGCAGGAAGAGAAGGGCTAAGGGGAGTTGTCAAAGCAGCAGGAGAGATTGTGGCAGCTTTCTAAGGTTGGGGGCTGGAGGAGAGTGCACAATCCATTTACAAACTCAAATGCCCATGTAACCAGAAACCTCTAAGTTTAGTACTTATCTACTTGACCTTGCTGACACCTCATTAGTGCAAGTTCCTATCTTTAAGAATTATGTGCATTTGGTATCTATGATCTCATTTCCTCCTCTCTCTTTTTTGTTACTTCAGTTGTTACTCCCTATCTTCTGTGTTTCACACTAAGCCCATTAATTTCCCTCTATAGAAAGTTAGTAGTCTATCTCCCTGCCTTAACTATCTCAGAAAAGGAAATACCAAAGCAAAACAGAACTGGAAGAAGAGGAGGAGGAAAATATGAGGGTCCATGATTAACTCTGAAGGCAGAGAAATATCCAAGACCTTTTAATTTAACTTAATATGTGTCATTGGGATTTCAAAGCTCATAACAATAATTACTTTGCAAAAAATCTTGCAAAGAAAGAATGTAAATTATTGGAGCAGGAATCGATTTTGGTAATTAACTAGTCTATTTACTTTATTTTACAGATGATAAAAGAGATGTAGAAATATTAACCAAATTTATTGCAGCCACACAGTCCTACAAGGAAGATGTTTTGTAGTTTGGAGCATACATAAAATAGGATTGGGAGCTGACATGGCAGCTAGTACAGTCAGGCTCTCAGAGTGAATTTCGGTGTCTAGAATACATAGCTCACAAAGGCAGAAACTGTTCAGTGTCTTGGATAGATCTATGGGCCAGAGAAGTTCCCCAAATCCATCCTCAGGGACAGTGGCTTTTGTGTTTGTCCCCACTCTTTTGAGAAATTTCTTTTTGGTAACGACCCTGGGCCTCATCTTCCCAGATTAAATCCTAATGTTAAAGAAAGCATCCTATTCCACGTGAATCTTTCCAATGCTGCATTGTAAAGTACCTTTTTAATTGGGGTTCCGTCTTTGGGGTGGGAGTGGGAGAAAGAGAGAGAAGGAGAGAGAGGAGAGGAGAGGAGAGGAGACATCTTTGGTTCATGGACAATTCATTCTTGGGATGGTCCCTTAAAGAAGGTCCATGAAACTCTGTGGTGACCTAAATGGGAAGGAAATCCAAAAAAGAGAGGATATATGTATACGTGTAGCTGATTCACTTTGCTGTACAGGAGAAACTATCACAACATTGTAAAGCAACTATACTCCAATAAAAATTAATAAAAACAAAAGAAAGAAGCAACGCTACACCAGTTATATCCTACAGTGCAGCTCATCCTTCAACCATGGACTTTGTCAGAAGACAATATGAGGTCACTTCCTACTAATAATACATCTTATAGAAATGGCTGAATGTACTCTTGCATTGTGCTAGTTTCTAAATGGCATGTTATAAATATAGTTTAATAAAGAGCACTATTAATCAAAAAAAAAAAAAGAAGGTCCATGAAAATTAACCAAAGGACTTTTTTAAATTACACATAGCTTTTTCATAGTTGAGCTCTATTCTCTTCCAGTAATGTTTCTCAATCCTGGCTATATATTAGACTTATTCAGAGAGTTCAATAAATAACACGGCCAGGCCCCTCCCCAGACAAATTAAATTAAATTCCCCAGAGATGAGATCTAGATATCAGTATTCAGTATCAAAGAGGTACTCATGTGCAACCACAGGTGAGAATTTGAGAACCCCTTCCTGGCAGAGCATGTGTTTAATCCACCCCCCTCATCCCAGTGAAAATCCTAGCCATTTTGAGCTATTATTACTAATTGAAAAAAGTTGAGGCAGAAAAATCTGAGAACCATCACTCCTGCTGTTTCTTTAAGGATGGGGTAAGAGCCTGACTTAGAGCTAGCACGGTGATGACCAGAAAATGAAATTAAAAGTATAATGTACATCATTACCACTATTATTACAAAAGCAATATTAATGAATAACTACTTCTCCCCCATTTGTCAGAGGTATGATAATTATTTCACTATTTTATTTTTATATCCAGATTTATTTTTGTGAGAAAGTGGTACCTTTACAAGTAACTGAAAATTTTAATTTCTTGAGGTTATCATAATACCACTATTGAAATTGATATAAATGAAAAATATTGTAATGAATTTAAAGCATAAACAGAAACCGAAATTATGCTATTTTAAAATATATAGATAATGGTACAGTTCAGATTCATAAAGTCCTATATGATTAATTAAGATTATTTAAAATTTACCTCAATATGTCAAAGGATCTCATAATGTGGAAAAACTATGTGGTTTAAAGCAGTAAATGTACAAAGAGGTGTTAATAACTATTGAAGTAGTTTGCTTAGTGAGATGTGTCCTCATTGTAAACATTTTCTAAAAACCTAAAATTGGAAAATGCATTTCTAAAATTTAACAATAGGAAATTATCATAAAATAAAAATTATGTATTCTGAATGTGCTTTTTTTTTTTTGTGGTACACGGGCCTCTCACTGTTGTGGCCTCTCCCGTTGCGGAGCACAGGCTCCAGACGCGCAGGCTCAGCGACCATGGCTCACGGGCCCAGCCGCTCCGCGGCATGTGGGATCCTCCCGGACCGGGGCACGAACCCGTGTCCCCTGCATCGGCAGGTGGACTCTCAACCACTGTGCCACCAGGGAAGCCCCCTGAATGTTATTTTTTTGTTTCTATATGTTAAAAACAGGATTTGGACTTCTCCATCTTATGTGATCCCATCTACACCAGTGGTGCAAAATTGGGAACAAGTTTCTGCTCCCTCCAGGGGACATTTGGCAATGTCTAGAGACAGTTCTGATTATCATTCCTGAAAGAAGAGGGGTGCTACCAGCATTTAGTAGGTAGAAGCCAGATGTGCTGTTAAATACCCTGCAATATGGGCGGCCTCTCACAGGAAAGGATGGTCTGGCCCAAAGTGACAATAGTGTTGAGGCTTAATTGTTTTAAACTAACTTGCTCAAAGCTTTATATATTTTGTTTTTGTTTTTGTTTGTTTTCTGAGCAGCAGTTATGTTTATTTAGTAATTTTTTACATTATATCTTTTCTCTTTCAATAATAATTTTTAACATTTTTGTTCAATTTTATAATTGGATTTTACAAAACAAAACATAAACAGTTTAATAAAAAGCCAGTAATTATTGATATTTTAATCAATAATGTAATTCAATGACTATTTGTAAATGTCAAAAAGTGTCAACTTGACTCTCTAAAATCATACCTGCACTTAGTTATAAACCCAAAGAGAAATCTATCAAGTATCTCCTAGGATGTTCATACCTTGTTTGTTATTGCCATAAATCACACATGTAATCTCTCTTCATTGGTAGAAAAGAGCAGGAACATATACTGTAAGAATGGACTTGCTCAACATGCATTTCAACATGCATGTTAGTGTATGAAACACCTATTAGGCCTTTGCAAGTGGAGTTTTAGAACTCACATTCACTCAGAAAAAACTCACATTATAATTTCTTGAATTCTTTTCAATAACTCATCAATCACCCAAGAAGTCAACAGCCCATCCTTTTTTTTCCACCTTTATTTCTCTAGCATTTAAATAAAGTGTCTTGGAGATAGTAGGACCTCAGTAAAGGTGTGTTATTTTTCATTGGGAGTGGAGCAGCTTTCAATTTATACTTAGTCTTGCTAGTACTATTTTTCTTCATTGTATACCCCTGCTCCACTTGGTCTTGGCAACTCAGGAAGGAGGGAAGTTTACTAAAATTTTTTCATGGTTTTTAATGAAGCAGACTTCATAGTTTTTAATGTAGCAAAGAGGTCTAAGAGAGATTGTAGATGGAAATAGAGCAGGGACAGAAACCAGATGGCAGTATGTAAGAAACCAGGGAAAAGAAAACATGTGCTTTGGATGTAATGTCTTTTAAATAATTTCATCAGCAAATAATTCTAGACTTTCAAATAAATTTGTCAGCAAATAATTCTATCAGCAGGAGGAAAGTAGCTATTGGAAGCCACAGGTCAAGTAACATTTATTTTTAAGGAAAATAGAGTGTAGAAGGAATAGTACTGAATATACATTACACAGTGAGAAATCAAAAGCATAGAGACAGAATTTGAAAATGTGTAAATGGAAGAATGATTTATATAGAGCAGAGAGAGGAAAGAGCAAAAAGCCAAGGATTATATCTTGAGAATGAGAAAAAGAAGATCTGTTCAAGGTGACAGAGGAAAAGCAGAGCGAATCTATTAATTATCTTTAAGTATTACTTTAAATATCCCTGGGGTCAGAACCTCTGGCGTTCATGTCATTAGAGAAAGCAAAATGATTTGATACGTGTTGCAAGCTAATGTAATTCCCAGGGTCAAACAAAATTCTATCAGTCTCTTCCTTCACTTCCTTTGCTCCTTTTCAACTTGGAATCCCCACACACGATCCTTACTCACATACTGAGTGCCCTGAGAGCACTCCTCACCCAGAGTTCTATAGTTTATGTCCTCACGCATCTGAGTCAACTTCCAGACAAGGAGGATCCCTGAGCACACACTAGGCTGTAGTGCAGTGCTTTTAGAGTCTAGGCCAAGATCAGGGGAGAGGCCAGAATGTAGAGATTAAAGCCAATCAAATGAGCGGAACCTTCTAGGGGAGTAACTTACAGCCAAGTCACAGACTGGACAACTGGGTCACTGGTCAGCAGGGGGCCATGCAAAGAAAATTAAAAATCCAGAAGATTAGAGGAAACATCTTTCAAGGTGGAGGACTAAAAGAGAGACTCTGATTGAAAAAAGAAGGATAAGTTCCTTTGTAAAGAACATTTTGGGTCTCTAGCATGGGCATACAAGGAGTTGCTAAAAGATCACACTCTGACCTGTTACCCTGCTGTGTTTCTTGCTCCAAAATTGACTATTTAACCCTGCTCCTCTCCAATTATCTCAGCTTTGTATTAGGAAAAAAAGCAAAACAACACAAGATTATCTGATTAAAATTTACAATAGGTTTGACCTCCCTGAGGAGTAATTTGTAAGTTTAAAAGGAGTGCTCTTTTTTTGTTTTTATTTCAAACCTAAGCAAATCTCTAATCAGTAGAATGTGTTGGAGGAAGTAAAACCATGGCCTGAATGTTGGTAAATTGGACCGTGGCTTCAATTAAATTGTGGCTTCAATTCAGCTATGTTTGGATCGGAAATCTGTGTTTTATTAGGCTAAGCCTTTTCTAACTTTGTATTTTCTTTATTTTCCTTTACTTGCTCCTTAGTTCTTAGTGAAGTTATTTTCAAATGTTTAGCTTTTCTTTGTTAAGCAAGGAGCAAGATGGGAAAGGAGCTTTTGTTCATGTCTGGGTCTTGCAGTAAGGAGACAACCATGTGTCCATGGAGACTGAAGTAAGACAAAAGAACCAAGAGGAAGGTGTAAATCCTTGGAAGAGAGAAATCATTCATACAGCTATACTTTTTTGCCTATGATGATCTTTGTCTTAGCCTATTTGGGCTTCTATAACAAAATACCACAGACAGCGTGGCTTATAAACAACAGAAATTTATTTCCCATAGTTCTGGAGGCTGGGAAGTCCGAGATCAAGGTGCCAGCAGATTCATTTTCTGGTGAGGGCCCACTTCCTGGTTCATAGATGCCCATCTGTGTTTTCACATGGTAGAAAGGGGCAAGAGATCTCCCTGGGGTCTCTTTTATAAGGACACAAATTCTCATTTATGAGAGCTCCACCCTCATGACCTATCACCTCCCAAAGTCTCCACCTCCAAATATCATCAGGTTGGGGGTTAATTTTCAATAGATGAAGTTTGGGGGTGGCACAAACAGTCTATAGCAATCTCTCATATAAAACTTTCTCTTTTCTTCAAAGAGTCTTTGTATATTTATTTCTAAAATCTAACTCTCTGTAATACTATTTTAAGAACTTGACTGCAGAGTCTTGCTAAAATAGAATCTGCAAGATTAGGGCTCAAAATCCACATATTTATCAAGCTTTTCCAATGACACTTCAACTGCCGGGAAGCATGCTCTACATGACACAGTGAAGTAAAACTACTGTGAAATGAATCTGTTTTGTTTTTTCATTTCCATCAAACTCTTTGAGAGATGGAAAGGATTCAACATGAAGAATATAAGACTTCAGTCCTTTCACGGGGGCTAGGGATATTCCAACCAAAAAAATATCTTCCCAACCATTTTATCACTGACTGAAAAATTACCAACTGTTGATTTTTTCTTCCCTATTAATTTTTCCAATCTTCTTGCAAATGGTAAAGAAAAGGAAACATATTACATTCAAACAACTTGTAACTTAATTAACTGATTAGCTCTCTGCCATGACATATCAGATACAGGAAACCTGAGATTACAGCACCTCATCTATAATGAATGCTCACCAAATATGTATCTCCTGACTGATGAGAAAAAGAAGGACATTTTACAAGGAGGAAGAGAAGATAAAACTGAATTATGTGGTCACTAAAAACGACCAACTTATAATTTGGTCTTGACCTTCCCAGAAATGTTGCAATGTGTTGCCCCTTAATACTTTCTTGACATATAATTTTACTTCCTATTTTTAAATTTTTTGAGGTATAGTTTTTATATAGTGGGATACACTAATCGAGTGTAGAGTATATGAAAAATACACCTGTGTTACTCACACCCCTATCAAGATAGAACATTTCCATCACCTCAGGATTTTTTTTCCTTGCCCTTCTTAGTCAATTAATACCTCAGAGGTAGTTATTTTCTGATTTCTATCATGATGCATTAGTTTTGTCTGTTCTAGAAATTCATGTAAGTGGGATATTTTTTGGAATCGTCCAAGTTCTTGAGTGTATCGGTAGTTCATTCTTTTTATTACTGAGTAGTATTCCATTGTGTGAATACACTACTATTTGTTTATCCATTTTACTGTTGAACATCTGTATTGTTTTTAGCTCTGGGCTATTATGAATAAACCTTCTATGAACATTCTTCTAGGAATCTTTCGTTTGACATGTTTTCATTTACTTGGGTAAATACCAAGGAATTGAATTGCTAAATGAAAGGATAAGTATTTGTTTAACGTTGTAAGAAATAGCCAAAGAGTTTTCCACCCGCAGTGTATGGGAATTCTGGTTGCTCCAAGAGCCAATATTTTAGGCTGTCAAATATTTTAATTGCAGCCATTCTAATTTGTGTGAAGTGATATCTCATTATGGTTTGACTTTGCATTTTCTTGATCACTAATGAAGCAGAGCACCTTTTTACATGCTTATCTGCCTTTCGTGTATCTTCCTTAGGTTCCTTTGTGAGGTGTTTATTCAAGTGTTATGCTCATTTTTAAAATTTCGGCTCTTTATTGTTATTAAATTGTAAGAGGTTTTTCTATATACTGGATAGAATTCCTTTGCCAGACACAAGTGTTCTAAATATTTCCCCCAAGGCTTTTCACTTTTTAAAGTGTTTTATATGAGCAACTGTTTTAATATTGATGGAATCCAATTTATCTTTTTGTTCTTTTTGTGATTAATGCATTGTGTGTCCTACCTAAGAAACAAAGTGTTTTGGGAAATTATTCAATAATTTCTTCTACAAGCTTTATGACTTTGGTGTGTACTTTTAAATCTATGATCCATCTCAAATTAATTCTTTTGTATGAAATAAGGTAGTGATGTTCACTTTTTTCCACATGAATGTCTGTTTTAGCATCATTTGGTGGGAAGCCTTTTTATTCTCCATTAAATTGCACTTAGTGTTTTTGTTGAAAATTAATTAATTGAGTGTACAAATTGGGTCTGTTTCTCAACTCTCTCTTTAGTTTCATCGAATCTATCTGTTCATACTTATACCAATCTAAATTGTTTTGATTAATGTACTTTATTCAAAGTCTTGAAGTCAGGAAACGTAAATCCTCTAAATCTATCTTTGCCAAGATTGTTTTAGACCATCTAAATACTTTTTATTTACATACACAATTTAGAATCACCTTGTGAAATTCTACCAAAAATATTACAAAATTTTAATGGGGTTATATTGAATTCAAAGGACACCTTGGAATATTTGAAACCTTAGCAATATTAAGTCTTGTAACTTATTAATGTACCTTTGCATTTATTTAAATATTCTTTCATTTATTTTCAGCAAAGTTTTTACAGTTTTCTGTTTATAGGTGTCACAGGTCAGACTCTGAGACAGATTAACTTGCAGGAAGTTTATTGCAGCATGTTCTCTTGGGATAAACCTATGGTGAAAGCCATGAAAGTGGGATTAGTTAGAAGTTGGTCAAAAAATGCAGTCACCACAAAGGCTTCAACTGATCTGATGGGAATACATATCAAAATCTAGGATAGACCTTAAAAGTTCTGAACTAGAGCAAAGTGACTGGACTTCTATGACCCTGTTTCAATCAGTTGTTGAATTTAGGTCACAGGAGGAGGAGGTATAGCCTTAGATGAGGTGGTTCTCTTTAGTTGAGAGCAATTCGCTGAAGAGCTCACATCTGACAGCTATCTGCCAACATTTCCAGCAGCTAGGAGAATTATTCCTTTAGTAACAAAGGGCTGAGGTGCTGGGTTGCACAGGACTGCATTTACTATATTTCATCCTTTGTGCCACTTGGATCCACTTAATTCATAAAATTCCTGGGAACAGATCTGTCAGGACTCTGGTGGGCCTCATTTCCCAGAGGAAATGTGTAAAAGAAAGTTTAGTGGGATGAACTATAGCCTCTATCACTCAGGTGAGTCTTTTGGCCACAACTGATATTCATCATCTCCATCCTCAAGAGATTCCTCTCACCTTTGGCTAGCAACTCAAATCTTTTAAGAGGTTTACTTGGTAGCATAATAAAGAACCTCTTATCTGAGTGTACCGAGAGCCCGTCACCATGCCATTCTTTGGATGTGGCTGCTACATTTATTCATTAACTGATAAAATTGTGCAAAGGAGGCACCAAAAATATTCAAGTATGTCATCTGAGTGCAAAACTTATTCTCCATTGTGTAACAGCAGCTGTGTCTCCTGGTGATAACCAGGGACTAACCCCTTCAAGTCAGGGACTCTTCTGGGTTTCTGCTGGTTTCTTGGCATGAGTTCAGAGTGCCCAGGCAGTAGCCAGAGAATAAAATCTGTTGAGACTGTTGTTGGCACAATTGGAGAAGTTAACCATTTGGATAAACAAGATCTCCAAAGACCTTTGCAGAGTTCAGTGTTGCAAGGACCAGGAGAATGGATTAAGAAAAGTGATGGTAAACAGGTAAACACTTTCACTTTCACATCTTGCTTTTTGGCCCATGATATCTATTAATTGAAGATACAGCTTCATATGTTGGTCGTGAATTAAGCATATATATTGCATCCTTGAGGGTGGTACTCATTCACACAGAGTAACATATCTGAGCTGGTGCCTCATCGGCAACTTCATTAAGCCATTCTATTGTAAGGTCATTCTGGCAGCTTCTGGGAGGTATTGTATACATCAGGACCAGTAGATCCCATTGTTGTATACCCATAGCCATACCTCTTGCTATAACATAAGTCCCTTGGTTTCATGCAGTGTTTGTGCTTGTAGATGATACTCTGTAAGCACATACATATTGGTGCTGGCTGAGGTTCTATGAAGCAGAAAAGGCAAAGGTATACAGAATATGGCAATTCCAGTCAAGATGAATCATTCAGGGTGAAGGAGGTCTAAAGTTGTCAAACTGACACTAAGTGGATGGTCTTCTCCTGGAGTGGTGCTGTATTGGGAGCTGAGCATTGTTTGTGTTTCTGGCAAGTTGCATATTATCTATCTGTTAATTGGAGTGTCTAGTCTATTTGCATTTAATATAATTATGACTGTGATTGGGTTTAAGTTTTCATCTTGTTATTTGGCTTCTATGGTGCCACTTGTTCTTTATTTCTTTTTTCCCTATTGTTTGGTATCAGGAGGTTCCTGGCTCATTAAATAAACTGCCCTCTGTTAGATTATTCTAAAATGCACCTTTAGAAATTCACTTTATCTCCTATATTACATATTTAAATACACCTCCATCATTTATTTTTATTTTCAAAGAAAGATACATCTTTAATTTACTATCTGCCTCAAAGTAGTATTCTATCACCTCTTAATGTAAGAATCTGATGACAATATATTTCTCCTTATACTTCTATTTTTGTGCTATTGTTTCATACCATTTACCTATTTGGAGGTTATAAACCTCAAAATACATTGTTATTAATATTTATTTTAAACAGTCAATTGTCTTTTAAAAATTAAGTAAAACTATAAAAGCATGTTTCATGTTTAACCACATATTAATCATTCCTTCTCTTCATTCCTTCAAACTGATTTTTTATATGGTACCTGTTCCTTCAAAAGAACTTCCTTCAACATTGAATTTTTTTTTAAATTTATTTATTTTATTTATTTTTTGCTGTGCTGGGTCTTCGTTGCTTCACGCGGGCTTTCTCTAGTTGTGGAGAGCGGGGGCTACTGTTTGTTGCAGTGCTCGGGCTTCTCATTGCTGTGGCTTCTCGTGCTGCAGAGTACGGGCTCTAGGCGCATGGGCTTCAGTAGTTGCAGCACGCAGGCTCAGTAGTTGTGGTTCATGGGCTCTAGAGCGCAGGCTCAGTAGTTGTGGCGCACAGGCTTAGCTGCTCCGCGGCATGTGGGGTCTTCCCGGACCAGGGCTCGAACCTGTGTCCCCTGCGTTGGCAGGAGGATTCTCAACCACTGTGCCACCAGGGAAGCCCTCAATATTGAATTTTAAATCTACTGGTGAAAACTTCTCTCAGCATTTGTTTAGCAAAAATGTTTTTTTTTTTTGAAGGAATTTTTTGTGCAATGTATTGAATTCTAGAGTGACATTTTTTTTAAAAAACTTTCGGCATTTAAAAATGTTCAATTGTCTTCTGAAATGTATAGTTTCCAAACAAGTCATGATTTCTCTTGTTATATTTTTCCTGTACATAATGTGTCTTTTATTTGGCTCCATTTAAGGCTTTTCTATCTATATTTGAGCTTTAGCAATTTCACAATAATATGCCTAAGTGTGCTTTCCTTTGTGTTCACCCAAATTGTGTTTTTTGTTTTCTTTTTTATGTTTGTTGGATACGTGGGCTAATTTTTAAAAATATTTTTACATATATTTACCTGTGCTCCATATTGACCTACACATCAGTGAGACCTTTTGTGTTTACATTTTTTTAGTTTTTGCTTCAGTTTGCACAATTTTTATGGCCTGTCTTCAATTCACTGATATATTCTTCAGCAGTGCCCAATCTGTGATTTTTTTTCCATTTCATCTTGTGTCTACTGTTTGCCTATTCTTTATTTTTCTGTTTATTAACGTCTAGTATTTTTGTTTGTATACTAGACACTGTGGAAGTTAGATTGCTTAAATCCAAATTATGTAGTCTCTTTTAAAGAATATTAAATTTTTTTCTGGCATGATTGACTTACTAACAGATCAGCTTGATCCTGTCAAGGATTAGTCATGTCTAGAACAGTCTTACTCCTAAAACTTGGTCTTTCTGAAGTCTGAAAGTCAATGGCTTTTTAGTGATGATTATCTACTCTGACTGGTTAGAACTCCAGTACTCTCAGAACTGAGAAACCTCTAGAATTTTTATTCAGCTTCCATTTATATCTCTTTCAGACCCCATGATGTCACATCCTGTGCAAATGCAACTTAGTACTTCATAAAAGAATCAAGAGAGACCCCATGTAGATTTCTGGATGTCCTTCTCTACCTATGTCTCTCTTCCTCAGATTCTTTCTCATAAATTTCAGCTACTTTAGCAGCTCCAAATTCTTCTGACCTCTGTTTCTCTGCTCAGCAATACTGTTGCTCTGTATTTGTCTCTGTTCTCTCTGGTTCAGTTTGGAAATTTTCCCCAGATGAGAAGCTGAGGTAAATATGAAGTTTACCTGGCATGTGTTCCTCTTTTTAAGGATCACAGCTCTGCATTATCTGTGCATGACAACACCATTTTATTGCTGTTTATGGTAAGAGAATAAGTCAACACCTGCTATTCTGTATTGGCTGTAATTACAATTTCTCCCCTTCTGTAAAAACAAATAGTTACCTTTGCTTTGTGGCTCATTATTTTTAACTCATTTTCATACATTATCTCATCTTATTCTCAAACATTATCAAATGAATTAGCACTCCTGATGATAATCAGGAAAGAAGGGAAATTTTAAGCTCCATATTTCTGATAAGGATATTAAGCCTCAAGGAAAGCAAATGATTTTAGCCTAAACTATATAGATTGATATCGAGTTTTCTAATTTCAGTTTTCTGTCCACTGAGCTGTGTTGTCTCAAGGGAAAACAAAATTCTTTGCTTTGAAGTATATGTTTTCTGAGGTTTTATTTTTGTTTTCTGTTTAAGCATATGTTTCTTTTTACAAATTACAATTTATCAGAAATCTAGAGATGTTTTATCATGTTTTCCCTTAGGCTTTTCCTTTTCTGGTTTTGCTTCTTTCACACACTCTGAGAAATTCAACACCAGATGTGTGTACTTTTATGGCTGACCTTATTAGAAAATTATACAAAAATGTGAATGACCACTAGTTTATTTTAATTACAATTTCTATGTGGATGTTAAAAACACCAACGTAATATTAGATTTCTGTAGTATAATGTCCAGAAAAAGACATTTCATCCCGATTCTGATTGTAAGCTTACCACAGTTGTAATTTGGTATTAATATGGTTATCTCTGCCACAATCCCAGCACGATCTTTGACTCCAAGACTCCTAAGACTGGTAAAGGCTACCAGTCTTGTTTAACCACTACTCCTTACTGTAATAGCTGGCTTATAATAGGTGCTCATAAAATATTTATTGAAAGAGTGAATCATGAATACTGATTAGTTATTATCAGAAACTTTGCATTTAATTCTAAGGATTAAAATTTAACAAGGTTATTACCCATTGGATGAAATAGAAGGAAGAATGGCCTAGATGGTGAAGGGTATAGAAATAGTGGTTGAAATTGGAGATATTAAACTGAAAAGCAGTCCCTGAGAGGGCAAATAATGACTGCTTTAAAATATTTGAGGTTATCTTATATAGGTTAAGTAGTAGATTTTCTCTGCGATACTTCATAGAAAATCACTGGGCATAATGGGTGATGTTTCAGAGAGGCAAGTTTTCAATTCGATATAAGTAGGAATTCTCCAGATAAAGATATACAATTGGAATAAAGGCCTTAAGGGTATAGTGGGACCCATCCTTTTTCTTGGTTCTAGAGACTGAATTTGTCAAGTTGGGGAACCACAGAAACAATTTTTGCACCATCTTGGATAACAGATCAGTTGAGCTTTCAATTTAATCCCTAATTAAATTTATAAAAATGTAATTCCATTACTCAACAACTGATTATTGAGCTCCTGGTATGTACAAATTCTCAGGATGTAATTTACACTGTAGAGAGGGCTTATTTTCAAACTCTACTTCACGAAGAATTCAGAAATTCTTTTCACACCCCCTTATTTGGAATTGTGGCTTTCTTTGAGAGATGTTGCTAGAAGTGTTCGATGCAAGCAAGCTCATGAACATATGCACATGCACACAAAGACACACATAGAAAAAAAAGAACAAAGAAAACTCAAGAACAACTGTTGATCTGTCATGTTCTTTGCAGAAAATTAGAGTAATTATACTTTTAAAGCATTGTCAACATTTCAGAAAATAAATTACTAGGGCAAAAAATAATTGAAAGAGAGATCATGGAAAGCACAAAACATTTAGGTAAGGAAGGATTGCTTCTTGTGACTTAAGCTAAGAACAATTTACATGGTATGTTTTGGATCGGTTTTTCAAAATATAATCTTTCTAGAAGTTTTCCATCCTCTGGTATGCTTTGCAAATAATTTATGGGGAAATCAAATTGCTCCTGGAACTGCCATTAACAAATATGTAGCATAATTTAATACAAAATTACCTGTATGTTTGAAAACAGTGACACTAAGAAATTTGAACTTTCTCAGCCTCACCAACTGATGAGTATACATGAGGTCATATACATGTTTAAATTAATAAGAAAGATGATTACCTTCATCTACTAATAATGCATATACTTTGCCTTCCTGCAAAGACACTGGGCTCATATATGTCAGTCTCCAAAGATCTGTCAAATGTTGTGAAGTAAGCACACATGTGGGGAACTAACTGGAAAAATGCCAAAAACTGCTCTATGTGGCATAGCCGTTCCTTACTGCTATGGTCACTGTCCAAGACTGGAGGTCCTCAGATCTAGAATGCTCTGCCACTTCTCCTTGCCCCTATTTTAGGCAGAGAAGTTTATCCTCTGATGACTGCTCCGCTTCCACCAGTCATAGAGAGTGTACTTCCTGCTCTCTAAGTGTGGTGGGCACCTTCATTGCTATGAACTAGCAGATCTAGAAACTTCTTTCTGATGGCTGCCTCTCCTCTGCCAGCAAAGCAGCCACTATCCTTCTTTTTGATGTAGCAGGCACTGGCGTGACTTGTTTTCCACTTCAGAATGTGGTGGTCTCTTTCATTGCTCTGCTGGGCAGAGAGGTTCTCTTTTAGTGGTCCCTTGAGTCCAGTGGGATCCAAACACTGTGTGGGAATTGTGGAAGAGATTTTAGAAAAATCTCTCTCCTTTTTGTGAGGTTCAAACAGTGTTTCTTGGGCACTGGCGTGTGACAGAGTTCAGCAAACCTATCCTTCTAGTACACTTTTAGGCTTCTCTCTCCCAAACATAAGGATGTGCGTGCAAAGGTGTGGGCCAACATCAGATTTTTACAAGAGCCATTGCACTGTGCTTAGAATCTCTATTCTCTTCCGATAACTAAGATCTCATAACTAGGTCAAAGTTGTAGTTCCAAGACCCATGGTACTTCAAGAATAACTCTTTCCTAGGAGTATTCTTACTCTCCATGCAAATAGATGCTTTCAGTTTTGTCCCATTTATATTCCCCCAAATGCTCAGTTATGTCTGAATGTCCAGGAGTAAACACAATATAGACGTACACTGTAAGGCAGGATACAGGACAGAGGAATGCTTTTGGAAGAATCTCTGAAGTTGGGCAATCATTGCTAGAGTACTTGAATTTCTTGGTCCACATTTCGAAAATAATCTATAAAGCAGAAGTGAAGTTCAAAGGAAAGGTAAATCTCATGCTGCAGGAAAGTCAAATAGCCAGGACTGACTATATGAAAGTAACCATAGGCTGATCTTACATTTTTTTCTTCTTTCTAGAATATCTGCAGTATTTCCTCATTACTTTTTTTTTAAAGTTTTTTTTTGATGTGGACTATTTTTAAAGTCTTTATTGGATTTGTTACAATATTGCTTCTGTGGTATGTTTTGGCTTTTTGGTCACAAGGCATGTGAGACCCTAGCTCCAAAACCAGGGATCGAACCTGCACACCCTACACTGGAAGGCAAAGTCCTAACCACTGGACCACCAGGGAAGTCCCAGTGTCTTCTCATTACTTTCTAAAGCAAGTAATAATTGGGTGAAGAAAGAGTTGTCTCCTATCCTTTGTGACTCTTGTAATCTGCTCATTCTTTGGGAAGATAATCTTGGAACCATTGACTCCCTACACCATGTGTGAATTGTGGCACTAGATAGGAATCTGATCTTCCACTGAGTGATTTTCAGTAAAATCTGAACATACTGCATCTTGATAACACCCTTTTTAAAGGAAGTAAAACTTGTATTCATTATTGGGGGATTTTATGAGTGAAATTACAGTTTGGATCCATCTAGTCTCTTTCTCTCTCTCTCTCTTTTTCTCTCCCTGGAACATGAATAATTATGATGAGCACAGTCCCCACGCTAACCGACAAGGCATGAACAAGGTGAGTAGAAACTAAACTTTTTTTAGGAAAAGCCACTGAGGTTTGGGTGTGCTTGTTATTGCACAGCCCAGCCCATACTGATTAGTATACTCATTAATGTAAATTAAAAAGCTAGTTTCTTGGTATATGATCCCATTTAAATTACAATCACTTATTTAAATTCTCTGTGCATAAGGAATAGCACTAGGTATTTATCTGGGATACAGATATAGAAATTAGCAAGACTCATTGCTCTCTCAGAATTTATTCTCATGAGAGGTTTATCTTTAATAGTAGGGTACAGGTCATGTTATACTGGACAATTCTATTCTGCATGATGGAGAAATAAGCATAAGAATTATCAAGAGGTAGAGTATTCGCGCGTGTGTGTGTGTGTGTGTGTGTTTTGGGGAGGGAGGTAGTGTCTTTCTAGAAATCAACTCCCTAAGTACAAAGTATAGGAAATGCAAATTCAAGTGGTCAAATATCCAAGGTGTTTAAATCAAAGCAACATGGTGGGAAGTAGTAGAAGATATTACCAAGGATTAGATACCTACCTAAGCAACATGTTGCCAGTGGAGGATCCCGGGGTAAGGGAAAGGCTGAGGATACACAGGTGAGACCCTCAGTTGCTTCCACCTGCAATATTGTTTCTGTGCAAATGTAAGTGTAAAAAGAGATCTGGGGTAGGAACCAGCGATCCAGAAAAAAGGACAATCAGAATCATCCACCATAAACAGGTGGGTGGTTACTTAGGGAAGCTGCATCTTAAAATCACAGAAACACTACTCCAGGTGAAAAGAGATCACAGGCCCACATGGAGATTGGGCATCCAATCAGATCCCTATAGTATGTAACACTAATGTAAAAAACAAAGGTTCTGTCTTGGTACTGTCATTTCCTTGTTATGCAAACTTGAACCTGTTACATAGCTTCTCTGAGCTTTAATTCCATAATCTGGACTATAAGAATAATTTAATGGTGACTTCCTCATAACTGTATGTAAGCGTTAAATGAGTTAACCCTATCAAGTTTACATGATAGTGTCTGGAGGATAATAAATGTTTAGTACATGAGAAGATACTCAACATCACTAATAATCAGGGAAATGCAATTCAAAACCACAGTGAGATATCAACTCACACCTCTCAGAATGGCTATCATAAAAAAAAAACAAGGAATAAGTGTTGGTGAGGGTGTGGAGAAAAGGGAACCCTAGTATAGAGTTTGGAAAGTGTAAATTGATACAGCCACTACAGAAGACAGTTTGGAGGTTCCTCAAAAAATTAAAAATAGAACTAACATATGATCCAGCAACTCTACTCCTGGGTATATGTTCAAAGAAAAAGAAAACGTTAATTTAAAAAGATACATGCGGGGCTTCCCTGGTGGCGCAGTGGTTGAGAATCTGCCTGCTAATGCAGGGGACACCGGTTCGAGCCCTGGTCTGGGAGGATCTCACATGCTGTGGATCAACTAGGCCCGTGAACCACAACTACTGAGCCTGCGCGTCTGGAGCCTGTGCTCTGCAACAAGAGAGGCCGCGATAGTGAGAGGCCCACACACCACGATGAAGAGTGGCCCCCGCTTGCCACAACTAGAGAAAGCCCTCGCACAGAAACGAAGACCCAACACAGCAAAAATAAATAAATAAATTACTAAACTCCTACCCCCAACATCTTCTTAAAAAAAAAAAAAAGATACATGCACCCCAATGTTCATAGCAGCATTATTTACAATAGCCAAGATATGGAAGGAACTTAAGTGTCCATCAACAGATGAATGCATAAAGAATTTGTGGTATATATATATATATATATATATATATATATATATATATATATATTCAAAGGAATATTACTCAGCCATAAAAAAGAATGAAATTTTGCCATTTGCAACAACATGGATGGACCTGGACACTATTATGCTTAGTGAAATAAGTCAGACAAAGACAAATACTGTATGTTTTCATTATATGTGGAATCTACAAAATAAAACAAATGAATGAATATAAAAAAAGAGAAGTAGACTCACAGATACAGAGAACAAACTAGTAATTACCAGTGAGGAGAGGGTTGGGGGAGGAGCAAAATAGGTGAAGGGGATTAAAAGGTACAAACTACTAAGTATAAAATAAGTAAGATTCAAGGATGTAATGTACAACACAATGAATATAGTCAATATTTTATAATAACCTTATATAGAGTATAACCTCTAAAATATTGAATCACTAAATGCTTAGCAAAAGTAAACTATCTTTTTTTTTTATTATTATGGCTACCACTGTGTGATTATCCTTTCCATGGAGTTCCAAGCAGTGAGTGTATTGGTTCACAAAATTTGGGTGATTCTATTAAAAATAAACATGTAAAATAATACTGAAGCCTGGCTGGTTTTGTATGAACCAACATGCAATGTTAAGCCTTAATTTACTTTAAATTACTATTAAATTATTTTTTTCTTTATTTGCTTTGGTTTCTAGTTTTATTATTTTGGTTACATGAAAGTATATATTTGACTTTCATAGGAGGACTTTAACAATTCTCTCTAAAGGGAAAAGAAAAGCTTTTGGTGATGCCATTACCAACAGTTGCTTTTTCTGATTTTTATTCCTTGCCTTTTAATCCACCATGCTTTTAAAAAAATTTATTAATCACAATTTGGTTAAAATTCTTTCTCCTTCTTCCCACTTGCTTCTGAAAATGCATTTTCTATTAAACTCATTTTGTAAATGTGGTACATTGATATGAGTTTCTTTCACATTTTTATGATGCTGACACCAGCAAAAGCTAAGAGGAGGTTGAAACTGCCGGGGCTTTATGTGACTTTGATGACAGATATTTTTAAGGCTTTCTTTTTTGCTATATAAACTGGAGCAATGTAGCTCTTTCTTTCCACAATGTATAAAATAACTTTCCTCTAATGTTAAGAAAAGCAACAGTGATTAGAAAGATTAAGCAGATAACCTGGCTGTAAGAAATGAAGACACAAGAAAAACAAATGCACAACTTAGATTTAGCAAGCATATTTCAGGGCTCATGTCTCTTTGTGTTAATGATTATTTAGGTAATAAACACTGTATCTTCTCCTATAACAAAGCCAGGCTAGCTTCTGAGTCAGACCCTCTGGTAAACAATAAAAAAGTATTTTGTTCTTTGCTCTCTTGATGACTGTAAAAAGGAAAATGATATATAAATCTTTGCATATATTCAGTTTGAAGTCATACTACAAAAGACTAGTATTTGGAGCAAGAAAGATTTTCATAAAAGGAGGCAGATGGGTAGACAATTATTGTGAAGGAGTAGAGGCTAACTAATTTGTGTAATAAGAAAACCATTAATATTTAGCAGTGACACTCATATTTTCAAAACTGTATTCCTCTTATGCCCACCCTTTCTCTTCTTTCTAAATATTAGGCATGCATATTTGTTTATATGCCTGTTTAAAATTCATTATTTAGTTTCTTGAATCCTCATCCCCTCCCTCACCCTTTTCCCCCCAATCCACTTAGATGTGTTGCATGCCTGTGAATTATACCCCAAGTGTGACAGACGATGACTATTTGGAGGATGCCAAGTAGCAGTTGCCCTAGCAACAATAACCAGGGGATGCTTCTCAGAACTTCTGCCTCCTCTCTTCCTCCATCATTTTCCCTGTTATGAGAGTTAGATAACGTGGTTACCAGAATTAGTTGAATCTGGTTCCCACTCCTGGACCCAGCATAGAGAAAGAGAGAAAGCTTAGAAATATCTGTTTTTTTCTTACTATCAGGGGAAATTCAGCATATCTTTGCAGTCAAGACTGAAAGGAGGAGCACTCTTAGAAAAGAGCTATGTGCTCTCATACTAATAAATGCTTGATGGTGGGAGAATTAATTGTCAGAACTGTTACCACAAACCACTTGTGAGGAATGAAAAAAATCATTGTTGAATTTCCACACGTGGGCTAAAAGAACAGTATGTAAATTGGATTGCAAGATGCTATGTTCTGTGAGTGGAAATTTCTGGTCTGGTCTGAATCTGATATAGCAGATTTAATTTTACTTTCTTTGTCAAATGAAGAAAACCTAAAAAAATGGAAGTGATAGCAAGAAGGAAAACTTTTTTCAATTACCTATGACTTTATTGTTATTTACATCTCCTCCCCCATATAAATATTCAGATTAAACCAGACAATAAAGTTTAAGGAAAATTCTATTTGCTAAGAAAAGCAGAGGGGATTTCTATGAAGCAAAAGAAGCTGAAGCTTCAGGGTTTCTCACTTGCAAGGCCTCCTTTCAAGGCTTTGTATCTCAATTTACATTTGTACATATATTACTTTTATTCTTAAAAAGCCACTCCCTGATTATATACACTTGAAGATATGCAAATTCTGGATCCACTCCTCAGAAGGGGAAATATAAGTGATTAATTTGATTACATATTATTGCTATTGTATCACTTTTCATGACATTCAGATTTCTAATCTTGTAGTTCTGTTTTGAATACTCATGTCTGGTTTTACTTTTTTTCATCTTGCTTTAGGGGATACTATAGATCTTTAAGTAATCTCAAGCTTGCACATGTTTAAAAAATAATAACAAAAATGTGGTTTGTATGCATCACTGTACTTTAATTTTTAAAAATTTTTATTGAAGTATAGCTGATTTACAATGTTGTATTATTTTTTGCTGTACAGCAAGGTGATTCAGTTATATATATATATATATATATATATATATATATTCTTTTTCATATTATTTTCCATTACGGTTTAATCACAGGATATTGAATATAGTTCCCTGTGCTATTCAGTAAGACCTTGCTGTTTATCCATTCTATATATTAGTTTGCATCTGCTAACCCCAAACTCCCACCCTATCCCCTCCAACATCCTCCTCCCCCTTGGCAACCACTAGTAAATTCTCTATATCTGTGAGTCTGTGTCTGTTTCGTAGATAAGTTCATTTGTGTCATATTTTAGATTACACATATAAGTTGCATCATTGTACTTTCAAAACCATTTAATAAAATTATGAGTAGAAAATGAAATGGTCAATAGTAGAAAAGAAATAAAACAGATCGAGTTATTTAAAAATAGTTAATTTATCTGCTAACCATGTTATTTGGAGTGTATTCTATGTAATTCCGGTGGGAAACAGATTGCTGACTGGAAGAAGTTGTTGTATAATCTTAATAATAGATATAATTAAATAAGTGCTTAATGCAGGTTTTTTTAGGATTCCTTTTCGATTTGAATGAATAGTTTTCACCACATGTATGCCAATAATATTTGAAGGGTATGACCCACAATACCTTAGGAGTTTAGTTAAATAAACAGTATTTTATAAATAATACACTAGAAACTTTTAGTAATTATTTAAACCCAATACTTCATGGTAACTCTGGAAGAATTTTGAAAGGTATAGTGAAAAGTCTTTGTACTCCTACTAATCACATTTATCACCATTTACCTTTTACGGAAATATCCAGTTCCTTCACTGAGGTGCATTCTCTTGAAGGTTTATGTTTTAATTTTATATCCCAAGATCACAGCACCTTAAATCTAATAGATTCTACTGTGTATTATTTTAGTTGATCTGACATAATACTTTTTTAAAATTGGAGTATAATTGCTTTACAATGTTGTGTTAGTTTCTGCTGTACAGTGAAGTGAATCGGCTATATGTATACATACATCCCCTCCCTCTTGGACCTCCCTCCCACCACATCCCACCCATCTAGATCATCACAGAGCACCAACCTGAGATCCCTGTGCTATACAGCAGGTTCCCACTTAGCTATCTATTTTACACATAGTAGTGCATTTATGTCAAACCTAAGGGATGAATTGGGAGATTGTTTGACATAATACATTTTTCACGAACTTTGCTCTTGGACTCTACATTTTATAGAGCTAATAATATGAATACCACAGTAGACACTACTAGGAATTTTTATAACAATATTTAAATATTTTAAAACATAATATATTCAAATAATTCAAAATTTTAAAGGCACAAAAGGAAATGCATACATTGAAAAAACTCTCCCTCTCCACTTTCAGAGCTATTTTAGGCATATACAAACAAAAACACACACATTCTTTTTAGCATAGTATGCAAACTGTATACTCTTAATTATTTTTATTTAACACTTTTATAGTTGGCCCATATCTGCAAACAAACAAAAAACTGTGTTCTCATTCTGTTTTATGGCTATATTGCATTGTAATATATATATATATATATGTAGTATAATTTATTAAACTGGTATTTTGTTAACGGATGTTTAGATACTTTCCAATCTTGCTTACTAAAAACACATTACAATAAATAACTTTGTACATGACACAATTTTGCATAAGTGAGAAAATATGTATAGGCCATATTGTTATTTCTGAAATAAGCCTCAAAAGTTATGTGTTTTTATATTGATAGATATTGCCAGATTACTTTTCATACAACATGAATTGATTTACGGTAATGATCAAAATACCCTTTTGTTTTTCATTCTTACTTATAGAATGTGCTATCGAACTTTTCAATCTTTGTCAATAAGGAAGGTAAAACAACGCTGTCAATGTAGTTTTAGTTTATATTTATTTTCATATTTTTTGAGTTTAGACTTTTTTCATATGTTTAAGAACATTTGAGCTTCTTTTCACTTTATCATACGTTGTTTTTATCTCCTTCCTTGCATTCAATACAATGTGTCCTTATTTTATTCATGTATTTGTGTCCTTGGTCATCATTTGTCTCTTTGATTATTTTATAGGCTCCTTGAAGGTCAGTATTTGGCTTTCTTGTTCGTCACTGACTCATTAGCTCACAACACAACATCTTCTTTAGCAGACATTTAGTAAATATTTGTTGAACAAGGGAGTTAATGAAGTAATGTGAGTCCACCAGGAGGTCTCAAGGATATTGCCACAGAACTCTGTACTTGATTCTGTGCCCAATTACCTCTGAGTGTCCTAAAACAATTGGTATTCTTTACTATTTTTTGAAAGTTTGCTGAGCTATTTGAAATGGAATTGAAAAGCACAACACAAGTTAAAAGAGACTCATAAGTAATACTTTAGAATATGACTTCCCTATGGATTCTCCAAAATATCTAATTACAATCAGGGTTTAGTTTTCCATAAGGGAGAGAGTTCTCTAGTGCGAATTCTAGGTTAACTTAATTTTTCAGTGCTATCATGGAAAGGGAAACAAAGGTGAATCTAGGAAACAGAGAAAGATTAAATATATTTACAGACCCCAATGTTATACATCGGGAGCTGCAAAACTTTTCTGTTAAATGGTACACAAACTTTGCTACACTGAACTTTGTCATTGCATAAGAACGTAGAGTTTTCAGGAATGTTATTATTTTAAAAATTAACTAAGTATTAAAATACTGGGTTCCAACCATAACATGGATAATGATTTAAAACTCTTTCTTTCCACAGGAAGTACCATACTCTGTGCTGTGTGAATTCTTTCAGCAATTACAGATACACAGCAATTGTTGAAATGTAAGGTGGATTTGTAGTGTATTTGAGTGACTGATACCAAGAAATGGATAAACAGTACTGCATTTTTAAGCAGAATTCAACAAATAGTATCTAGGTTTTTTCCTCATTTGAATATTAATGACTAGTGTAAAGAACAGGTAGTTTCAGGGTCTATCTAATCTTGCCAATCAAATTACTAGAAGCCTAGAAATAAGTCTTTGTTTTCCTCTGCAGTGCATGAGAGTTACTAATCTTAACAAGACCCAAAGCTTACTCTATAAGACATGTTTGAGATGAGAGGATTTAAAAGGCCTTACCAATTATATAAAAATCTGCCTTTATTTAGCACAGGCCACACCACTGAGGTATTGTCATGTTAACTGATTTTGGGATTTGCAGTGAGGAAACCAGAGGAAGGATGCTGGAGACCTAGGTAGTTGGGAGAGAAGGGTCTCTGATTCCAGGGGAATATAGAAGGGTCTTGCAATATGGCTTGGGCAAAAAAGAGCAGGCATAGGTAATACCTCCAGGAGATGAGTTACTTTATAACCAATTTAAGTTTATTTTTCTGCATTGTAAATCCTTGATGCAGTCCTTAAGACTTCTGTTCAATTTGTTAAACCAACACAATCACAGGTAAACTGTTGTAGGGAAGCCAAAGTATGTATCCATGAGCATAACATCCATGTCTTTGGATGAAATTGAACAGACAGAACAAGCTCAACAAAGAGATCCAATAACAGGATGGACAGAAGCAATAGCTGAAGAATCCCAGCTAAGCAGTCAAAATTGAGAGGTGACAGGCGAGAGTCTAGGTATATAAGTGCAGTCCACATTGCGGGGACCTCAGAAACAGCTGAAATGGTCTGGACTTCCTGTATTCATGAGGGTGGGGCTTGGATTGTAGTCAAATGGTAACAAGTAAGCTCAGAAGACTGTAAAAGTTCGGGATATGCCAATGACTTAGAGAAATTGCCTACGGATATTTGTTACAAGTCCTCAGCCTATTTCAAGAGTGGTTCTTGTCTCATATTTCAGTGCTTATATTATGCACTTTCAAAGATTCATGGCTACACAGTGGTGTACATTAGTGTCTTCTCCCTAACAAGATTGTAAACTCCTTGAAAATATAGGGATTCATTCGTATACATCATGCTTATCTCTCATAACATCTAACATGGTACTGAGCCATTATTGTGGTGCTCAGCATATATTTATTAAATGAAAACTTTATTAGACAATTCTTCTGAGGACTATATAGCCTATAGTCTCAAATGATTGTAATCCCATAAGATATAATCTTAAATATGTTGTATATATCCTTTCTTTTTGGAATGTGGACTTTTTACTTATGATGCATTTGCTTTTTATCCTTTCATTACCATCTTCACTTAACTTTGAATGTCTTATGCTCCCTCAGTAGCACCTTATTTTTAAGGTTCCTTGTAAAGAACAAGATAACTGAACCAAATTCTTCTCTTATGCTAAAATAAAATCAACAGTTAATTCACATCTCAAATCCTTACTCATATTTTAGGCATAATTCGTGAATGCTTACATCCATATGTCATGTGGCTGTCCAGCTATTTATACAAACAAGAAGTACAAACAAGTTTTGAAGCTCTGAGCAGACCTGTGACCAGCTGATACTTCTAAAAAAAACACCCTTTTTTCCATCAAAGGTTCTTGCTTCCAAAGTTGTATAAGTTTAACTTATTCTCAGTTATATAAGTTGAACTTGTTTCTTATGACTGTGAAAGCTTATAGATTAACAAGTGTCAGGACAGCAGTGAATAAATAACACACATCTCACCCCTTTCTCGGGTGGGAAGGATTGAGGAGGGGAGGAGAGGAAAAGAAAGCAATTAGTGCCTCAATTCCATGTGCACACAGTCTTCTCACTGATGGCAGTGCCAAGTTTGATCAGCCATCCTACCTGCTCCAGCCCATGAGTTAAGAATACACACCACGCCTAGGATGAATGTATTACTTGCGTTTCCATTAATTTTCAGGAATAAGATAACTAGTACTTCCAGTCAGGCCGGGCATTTCAAGTGGCTACTTCATGGTTTTGAATAGTGCGTTCCCAGGATCGGTAGCTGAGAAAAGTTCTTGTCAATAAAAAATTTGACATGGGGGGTGGGGTGGTGGATTCGTTGTTTCCTCTGCTGCTGCTACTGCTTATGCATGGCACGTTCCCAGAGACTGTGCAGCTGACACACAGAAGACTTTTAGTTTTTGTTCAGGTCTGGTTTTGATCTGCAGTGTTCAGGGATGAGCAATTCCTTTCAAGTTATTTGCAAACCTTGTCAAAGCTTGATTGCAGCATGACATTGATGACAGACTGATTATTACTTGTCTCAAAAAACAGTGTAAGAACATATTGGCTTTCATGCAAACATCCAGCTTGTCATTAGCGTACAGTGCAAATGGCAGCGGTTTTACATCGGAATCCTGGAAGCATAGGCAAAAAGAAGCGTCTCTTTCTATTGGTCCTGGAAGGATTTCAATAAAATTTTAGGGACAATTTTTGTTAAGTGAAATTCCTACAGCAAGACAAATGGTCTAGCTTTGAAATTTCATTGGTTATCTTGAGAGTCATTTATTCCAGTAGGCTAGATAGAAAAAATAAATACGTATAAAACGATATTGAAATATAAACAACTTAATTGTTTTCAGTAAAGCAAAGCTACTAAAGTTTAGACGTGAATCCAGTTGCAAATTTCTGCTTACTTGGAAGCCCCAGATACGAAGTTTTAATGATTTCTCAATAATTTAAGCTAGATCCACCCAGATGAATAAATTAGCTGCTTGAGATGTGAAGTAGACCTTGCAGTAGGTACTTTTCCACTTAAACCACAAGAACTCAATTGCATTAAAGAAGCATATGTATTCTGAAATCCTTTCCAGGAATTAAAACCTCTATGATTTCAATTTTATTGAAGAGTCATGAAACTTACCTACATGTCTACTTGGTACTTAAGAAAAAGTTACTGGTTGGAAACAAATGGTATCAACAATTAGGACCTTGTATTGCCTACTCATATATGTTCCTTTTGCTATTTCTTGCTTCTCTGGGTAGAAAATTTAGGGGCTTATCTCATTTGGCCACAGCTATATTCACAGAAGGAATAACCACCTCAATTTATTTTTAAAAAATATTAACTCTATAAGAAGGTGACTTGTTTAATTGGAACTTTTAATTAAAAAATATATGTACATGGCAAAATTTAAATCAAATGTGTAAAAAGGTATTTAATGAAAGATAAACCTTTCTCCCATTGTAGATTCCCAATATTTTATCCCAAGGGACAATCACTGATATGCATATATATGTTTATTGCCTCCCACTTTTCACATAAGTTGAAGCAAAACTTAACGTAGTATTATTATCTGTGTTTTATTATCTTATCAATATTGGAAGCTGTGAAGATAGGACTTTAGGCAGTCCTGAATTTCTATCTTACTTGGGATGGTCAGATTCCAGACATGACTGGAACTGACATTTGATTCATGTAAGTCTGATATATTTGCAGATGAATGTCCATGTTAGATCACAGATTGCTAAAAGAGAATTATTCAAGAAAAAAAAACACTAAAACTCTGACACATTTGAGTTTTAGTTTGTGGCAGTCAATTCTGCACCACAAGGAATAAAGCACACTCCCCCCTCACCCTGAGCAGGACCTCAGTTGACCTTTCTATGATCCAAAATGATCGTCACCATTCTCATCTAGCTCAGTCACCATCATCCACAGAAGAGAAACTTATGGGCAGGGGAGCTTGTATTTCCAACATGAAGAATGTAGCCGAACCTCTAGCTACATGTGCAACTGCTTTAATATAATTAAAATCTCACTTTCGTTACCTAAATAAAAAGACACAATTACTCTGTCTCCTGGAGTCTATCAGTCACCCTCAAATTATAATAATAATGATGATGCTATACTTCTAAACCATTTTCTTCCCTAACCAAGATTATAGAATAGAAGCTTCCAATTCATGATGGTGTACTCAGTATACATATCTAACTCCCCTATATTTCTAAATCCCATTAAAATAAGAAATAAATATTCAAAACCCCTAAATATATTTTATAGCCTGGAAATCAGTAACTAGAATCCAGAACCAGATTCTTTCTGAAATCAGAATTGCATGGTTTTATGTTGATAGATGCGATGGTTAATTTTAGGTGTCAAACTGGCTGGGCCATGGGGTGCCCAGATATTTGGTCAAACATTATTCTAGGTATTTCTATGTTTTTGGATGAGTTTAACATTTAAATTGGTGGACTTTGAATAAAGTAAATTGTCCTCTATAATGTGGGTGAGCCTCATCCATCCGTTGAGGGCTTAAATAGAACAAAAAGACCTTCCTCCCCCAAGCAAGAGAAAATTCTGCAGCAAGAGGCTTTGGACTTGAACTGAGATATCACCTTTCCTTGACTTCTACCTGCTGTGCCTCCAGTAGATTTTGGACTGGCCAGAATCCATAATTGCAGTAGACAGTTCCTTATAATAAATATATTTACACACACACACACACACACACACACACATCCTATTGGTTCTTTCTTTGAAGAACCTTGGCTAAAACAATGGACAGATCAAAGCAGAGTTAGTAGCCATCTTAAACATGCACAGTGTAAGTTACCTTTAAAGTGAGAGTTCTTTTTTCCACTAAACTTAAGAAAAGGTTTTAAATATTGCATTGGCAGATAATAAAAATAGGTCATGATACCAAAGTTCAGATTTGGTAATCAAAATTACAGATTAAACTTATACTTACAGTCCAACTGACACAGTCAACTGTATGTGTGTGTGTATGTGTGTGTGTGTTACCTCTTATCTCTCTGTGTACCTATCAACTATCTATTTATCATCTATATAAAAGCTAACATTTGAGGGTTTACTCTGCCAGGTGCTGTATTGAATACAATACATAGATCATTCCATTTAATTCTCACAACTACCCTATAAAGTAAGTACTATTATTATGTTTATTTAACATATGAAGGTAAATTTTAATAGTCAATTAAAAATTTAATATAGTCAATAATTTTTTTTTACACAGCCAGTAAATAAGAGAGCTGAAATTAGAACCCAGGCCATCAGAGATTGTGCTGTTAAATCACCATGTTCCATGAAGAATGATTCAAAAATTACATGGAGCCGCATATGTTTAATAGCAAACCCTGATTAGGACATTCCAATAAAAGAAAATTGTCAGTACAAGCCAAAATCTCCTATGTACAATTTTGCAAAAGGTTCTAGGCAAAATATTAGCAAACTGAATCTATCTACCTATCTATCTATCTATCTATCTGATAAATAGTAACATAGTGTGGTTTATCAGAGGATTGCAAAGTTGACTTTTAATATTAAAAAAAAATCAATCAGTATAATTCACCACACTAACACCATAAAGGAGAAAAACAATATGATCATCTAAATACATTTAGAGAAAACATTCAATAAAATTCAATATACATTCATGACAAAAACTCCTGAGCAAATTAGAAGTGGAATGGAATTTCATTAATCTAATAAAATATATCCAAAAAAGAACTTACAGTGAACATATTACTTAATAGCGAGTATTGTTACCTTTTCTCTAGAGGTGGAAAACAATTATCACCATTTTAAATTTTATTCAGCATTGTACTGGAAGGCCTACCAAATGCAATAAGGCAAGAAAATAAGGAGAGATTGGAAAGAAAGCTTTAAACTGTCATTATTTGAAGAAAGCATGACTATGTACTTAGAAAACCCAAAAGAATCTACAAATATTATTAGAATTCATGTCTTAAATCACAATGGTCCTGATTTGGGAGTTTTTGTAATTTTTCATTAATTTTTCCTTTATATATGGGAGTACTAAGAGGCACACCAAAGAAACCTCAGCTTCTCACCAAAGTCTTTCTTACCCTAATTAGATAACAAAAAATCAATCCCTCCTTGGTAAACAAAGTCAATCATTCCCAGCCAGTACTTGATCTACTGGTTTGGTGACATCTGGAGTTTAAAATGGTCAGGAGACAGTCTCAGCTTCCAACCTAGTCCCTTGTTGGAGGCATTTTCAGAAGAGCTCAAAGCTGTAAGAAGAGGTATCAAAAAATATAGCAAACGGTGAAAGTGGTCACTTCCCCTTCTCCCATTTCATTCCTAGGTCCGTGTTTCTGGCTTTTGGAGAAGTAGAGCCATATACTGATGGCTGATTCAAACTATATCCTGCATCCTCCGGAATCATGTCTCACGATTACCACTGGAACGGGGCCTTTAGGGCCCATGCCATGTGTGTCAAGCCAGGTGATTTTGCAGTGATAGGATATATGGAAAGGGCAGAGAATTTTATAAGTGTGAGCCCATTTCTAGATCTTTCTTTCTTTTTCTGAGGGGTGAATTTTTTTTTTGATTGACTTATCTTTGAGAGCAGTTTCAGGTGCACAGCAAAACTGAGTGGAAGGTACAGAGTGTTAGTTCCCCTATACCTTCTGCATCCCCAGCCTCTCACACCTCAGCCTTCCCCACTATGAATGTTCATTTCTTTAGCCCATCTATAGTAATGAAATTATTGATTGGATTTAAATCTACCATCTTATATTCTATTTGTCTCATCTGTTCTCTGTTCTTTTTTCCTACTTTCTTTTGGATCAGCTTAGTTTTTATAATGATTTTATTTTATCTCTACTATTGGCTTCTTGTTATATCTCTTATTTTTTACTGGTCTTCTAGGGTTTATAATATGCATTTTTTTAGTTGTTGCTTTTATTTTTTTTATTATTTTTTTGAAGTATAGTTGATTTACAATGTCATGTTAGTTTCAGATATCTAGCACGGTTATTCAGTTGTATACATATATATTATATATATTCTTTTTCAGAATCTTTTCCCTTACAGATTATCACGAAATATTGAGTATAGTTCCCTATGCTATATAGTAGGCCCTTGCTGGTTATCTATTTTATTTCCAATAGTAGTGTGTATATGTTAATTCTGACCTAATTTATCCCACTCTCCCCTCTTTGTTCGCCATAAGTTTGTTTTCTATGTCTGTGGGTCTGTTGAGGACCAAATGATTTAAGGTCCTTCAGGTAACCAGGTGAAGAGTGAGGTGAGGACAAAGGGTACATGGAATTGATAGTGAAATAAAGAAATTACATATAGCAACTAAGATTTCATGACCAGTTATGATAAAGAGAACTCTAGCAGCTTTGCATGTTTTCTTTCTTGCTTGCTGTATATGTACATGTAATATATGGTTGTGTATATCACTTATATGTACACATTTGTAAATATTAATCAATCACTTTTCTCTCTCTTCCTTTTCCTTTATTGTATGTTGTTAAGATTTTTGATGATGGTTTACTTCACAATTTAGTGTTTAGATTACAGGATGTTCCAGTTGGACTGTGAGGAGTAGACACCATTTCCCAGTGGTGGATGTTCTGACTGTTGCTCAGATTGGAAATCAATGGTTGTTGGTATTTTCTGTCTCCCCTTTATGGGAAGAGGGTGAGAGTGTATTTGTTCCTTTGAAGTGTAGTTTTATATGAAAAAATATAAATTTTTTATAGATATTACACGGAACTTCAAGTATGTATTTAAAGGTTATGTATGGAAAGAAAGAATGTCAATTTAGTAATTCACTGGACATAGAATCAATATACAAAAAGTAATTGCCCTTCTATAAATTAGCAGCAAATATTAAGAAAAAATGAATAAATACCATTTACAATTGGACAAATAAACCCCCAGATATTCATAAATAATTTCTATGAAACATATCCACGTTTTCTACATTGTAAACAGCCGAACAGTGCTGAGAAAAAAATATTTAATCCAATAAATGAAGAGATAGAACATATTCTTGCATTGGAGGACTCAATATTAAGATGTAAGTTCTTCTGATATTGATCTATATATTCAATATTATCTCAAAAAAAATAACAGAGGGATATTTTCTTTTTTTTTTAATGGGGGAGGGATGATTGGCCTACTAATTCTAAAATGTATGGAAATGCAGAGGACCTAGAATAGCAAAGCAATCTGTAAAAGAGAACAAACTAGCTGAATTATACTAACAGAGATCAAGTCTTATTATAAAATTGCAATGATTAAAACAGTGTGATGTTGATATAAAAATAAACAAATAGATCAATAGACCAAAATAGAGTATCCAGAAACTGACCCACAGATATGGTCACTTGATTTATCACAAAGATGACAAAGCAATTCAGTGCGGATAAGATAGTTGTTTTGATAAAGAACTGAATCAACTAGATACCTATTTCAACAAAATAATTACGCTGTACCCTCCCTCATGCCATTCACAAAGTTGAATTTGCAGTAGATTTTATACATAAATGTGAAAAGCCAAATAAAATCACTTCTAGAAGAAGTCATAGGAGACCAGATGTTGTGGTAGAAGGATTTCGTAAATTGGACAAAATTATTAGCAATAAGAGAAAAGATTAATAAGTTGGACTTCCTTTAAATTAGTTAATTCTTTTCATTAAAATATAATATTAATAGTGTCAAACTAACAAATAGGAGAAAATAGTTTATTATATATATATATATACACACACATACACACACACACAAAATCAAAAGACTCATACGCAAGACATATAAAGAATGCCAACAAATCATTGAGAAAAACAATTTTTAATGAACAAAATACTTGAACAGTTACTTAAACAGGAGAGGATATCCAAATGACCAGTAAGCATATGAAAAAGTAGTCAGAATCATTAGTCATCAGCTAAATGCAAATTTTAGTGAAAATGAAATAACATTATCTCAAACAGAATGACTAAAATTTTAAAAGATTGAAAATATTGTGTTAGTGAGGATATGAATCAAATAGAACTGTAAAAATTAATAAAGAATATTATTAAGACTTAATTAAGACTTAATTAATAACTAATATTCCAACTGGTAATCACTTTGTCAGAAAATTGTTTGGTAGTATTTACCAGAGCTAAATATACACATAACCAATTCTGCCAAGTGACATATACAATAGAAATAAATGCTTATGGCAACACAAAGCAGGTACGGTAATATTTTTTAACTTTATTCATAGTAGTCCCAAACAGGAAACAACCCAATTATCCATAAGCAGGAAAATAAATAAATACATTATGGTTTATTTATGTAATGGAATATTTAGCATCCATGAACGACACATAGTAACACTGATAATATAGAAGGAAAGAAATTGCTTGATAGAAGTGGGAGGGTCAGTAGGAAGAGTTAGAAGGAATTCTGGAACTCTAATTTTTCATTTACATAGTAGAGAGCAAATAGATATTTTCTAGTATTGATGGATCAATTTTAAAAAAGTTTAGTTGTAAGAATATTATTTAAAGTAATTACTAGCAAAGATTAAAAGCAGCTGATTAAGTGGGAATTTTATTCCTTTATTTCTTATTTTTAAACAATATGTATGTATTGTTTCATGGTGTACATTGTAAATTTGTAAAACATATTTCATATTTGAGCTTACTGAATATGAATTAAAAGTTGCAGGACTTCCATTGAGTTAATGTTGATGTAGATACAACAGGACAGCCATTAAAAATATAGCAGAAGCCAAAACCCGTCCAAGTCAAGACTTCAAATAGGCTGCAGCTGAAATTCTTCTCACCTACCAGCCTCAATAAAGACCATTTCCTGGAACCTTACACAAACAAGCATATGCATTAGTCAGGGCGCGAGATTCAGTGGGGAGGACTTGGCAGAAAGACAAAAGAGTCTCCAAACTTCTTTGGAAAGTGTTTTGCCACTTATCCTACAGCTATAACTCTGCCAACTGGAGTTAGTGGGCTATTATAAATTTATATATGCATTTAATCTGCCTGGAGGATTTTTTTACTTATATGGTACATCAACATTTCAAAACAACCTTTTAAGATACAGAATCTTCCAAGAGGAAGGCTCTTTATATGTGAGACGCAGCTTTCCTTCTGAGGGACAGCAATGACTAGTTTGTTTGAGTACAAAACTGACAGTTGGGAAAGTCTGAAATATAATTCTGGCTTTTCTACTCCCTTAGGTTGGCCATACAGAATAAACACGAACCTGTTAAGCAAGCAGAATTTTGGAGGAAATGCATATACATATTAACAAAGAGCTAGAAACTCTACTGTAATAAGGGTTAGAGATATACCTTGACCATTATCTGAGTGACCTTGTCTGATTGGGTCTGGATGGAAACCATTGGCAAAATTAGCACACAGACTTCATGAGGCTTTGCAAAATGAAATGAGATAAAAGGATTCTGTAGAAAAAGCACACAATTCTGTGAAACTGTTTTGCCTTTACAATCTGAAAAGAAAGGAGTTTAAAATCTTGCAAATGAGTGATTTGTTGAAATTAATGAAAATTAAAGAAAAAAATCAATGAGATGTTGAAATAATGCTGTAGCCTAAAAGAAAAGTTCTTATAAAAATTCATTTTGTTGCATTCTGGAGGAGGAATCTTATTCTTTGGTAAGTCTCCTATATGGAAACTGTCCTCTATCAGGATATAACCTTTAGCCTTAGGCATCTGAGAGAGATCATGATTACTAACTGCTGGTTGAGGTATACTCTGCAAATAGTATGACTAATTATTTATAGGGACTATTTGCAGTCTTTTTAGGTTGATTTGCTGGAAGAGAACAAAATTCACCATAAAGTCTGAGAAAAGTTACCTCAATCTATATGATGGAAAATGGAAATAAAACAAAAGACCCAATATCTCAACAGCAAGCAACTGGAGAATTGAAGGGTTAATAAAGGATATAGTAAGTGGATAAAGGTGTCAGTAGAACAATTCCAATATTTAGAAGACCTCTTTTCAAATGGGCCATCTAAATCCTGGCTTGGGAATTGGTGGAATTATGAAATTGATTAATCAGTTAATTAGATTATTTGTCAGGGATTCGGACTTCCCCAAAATGGAAGCTTAGTCTCTTAAGGGATGATTAGCAAATTCAATCCTGAGCCAAATTTTTGAAGTGGGCTGAGATACTGGAACAGGAAATGAAAAATAATTGATATAATCGTATGTAATTTTAGTGGTTCTGAGTCCATAACTTAAACGAGTATACTTATTGCCATTTCACAAATTCTGAATTAAATATCATAACTTTATTGAGGAAATGTAACAACTCAGAGAATCTTTATAACTTGTAGGAAAGTTAATTATGATGATTAATCATGTTGTAGACTTGTTCATATAAACATGATTCCAAGCTTTTTATTGTTGCCCCTTTACTGTGTCCATTGCAAGAGGATTTAGTAGAACATTGATACCAGGTTTGAAATCTTATATATATATCTGTGGAGTGTTACATGATCTGAAATTTCTTGGGCTATGTTTATGTTTGTTTATTTTTGGCTGCGTTGGATCTTCGTTGCTGCACACGGGCTTTCTCTAGTTGCGGCGAGCGGGGACTACTCTTTGTTGTGGTGCGCAGGCTTCCCATTGCGGTGGCTTCTCTTGTGGAGAATGGGCTCTAGGCATGCAGGTTTCAGAAGTTGTGGCACACGGGCTCAGTAGTTGTGGCTCATGGGCTCTAGAGCACAGGCTCAGTAGTTGTGGCTCACGGGCTTAGTTGCTCCGCGACATGTGGGATCTTCCCGGACCAGGGCTCCAGCCGGTGTCCCCTGCATTGGCAGGCAGATTCTTAACCACTGCGCCACCAGGGAAGCACTGATTCATTTTTTTAAACTAATCTGCATAGTAGGATTACCCTAGGCCAAGATTTTCAATTTCCATCTTTTTGATGATTTCTGATCTTGGATCTGACTATTGAGCCTCAGACCATACATCAAACTATTAACCTCTGCATTTAGATATCTCAGAGGAGTGACTGCAGATGCATGATGTCCAAATTGAACTCACATTTTATCTAAACCTCATCCTACTCCTAAAGTCCCTATCTTAGGGGCTTTGATGGCCATCTTCCCAGTACTTGCAGAACGTCCTTCTCTTCTTTGCCATATTCCCACCTTATCCTGCCTGAACCCACATTCCTTTCTGTGACATGGAGGGATTATCCTTCCTTGTAATGATTAAATAGAAAATTAAGGTTAAACACTTCATTCACTTTAAAGCACTGTGACAAACTCTTTTATTATAAATACACACACATGCATGTACCAATATACAGACACACATAGTATATTTAGCAGAAGAAAAGTAACCAGAATACCATTCATTAGTACAGGCAAATTTAAAAACTGTTGGGCATGAGGAGGCTTTCAAGGAAAAATCTAGCTTGAGAAGGAGGATGGAAGGCTTTATAAGGTTTACCAGAGAGGATCAGGTGAAGTTCAGCTAACTTCAGAGGAAAGTTAGTCAAGAATGGTTCTTAGAAAAGGCAAGAATTTTTCTTGGGGAGGAAGAGTTAGGGATCAACATTGTGTGCGAAAGGGAGTGGACAAGGACATCTGCAGGGATGAAGGCATACAAATGCCACCATGGAGAAGTCCCTGAGTCCTTCAGGATTTCTCAGTTTCAAAAAAAAGAATAATAAAAATAAAAGAATCCTGAATAACCTCTATATTAGAATACAATTAACAAGCTCATGATGTCTGCTTCTGTATTTCCAAATTTTTTGATTTGAAATCTTCCTTGATTGTAGTCTTTACTAAAGAAGGGTATGCTTGTACTTATGTAAATATATTTAACTTACTTAAATATATCTATTTTACATCAAAGAATCATGTTTAAAAAACATCTCATAACCTCACTTGATGCATAAGCATCAGGTAGTAATTCAAAAACTGTATGTACCATTATATTTTTATAAATGTTTCAGTATTTGTTAAGAAAGCCCTCTAATATATGACTGTACCTCTTATTCTAAGTCCAAAGGTGGAAATAAAGCAATGTCTTATATGATTTCATTATTTTTAAAAAAGACATCTGAATGATCCTACTCCCTCTAGTTTTATTTAAAACGTATTTCTGGTTTGTGTGGGATTAAGTTAAAGAATTCCAGAATTTGTAGTAGCCAAGTTGGTGTCCATACTCAAAAATAGACATTCAAACTAAAGGAATAATATACAACATGTTCAAACAATTGCAGTGAGAAAAGAATGCAGAAACCTCTTGACAATATCAATACTGATGTAATAAGGAATTTCACCAAAAACTAGGATCTAGAATTGAATGAGACATTACCGTTCAAATGATAATAAAGAAATCAAGAGTAAGTTAAAAATGTGGATAGGGCTTCCCTGGTGGCGCAGTGGTTGAGAGTCCGCCTGCCGATGCAGGGGACACGGGTTCGTGCCCAAGTCCGGGAAGATCCCACATGCCGCGGAGCGGCTGGGCCCGTGAGCCATGGCCACTGAGCCTGTGCGTCCGGAGCCTGTGCTCCGCAACGGGAGAGGCCACAACAGTGAGAGGCCCGCGTACCGAAAAAAAAAAAAAGGGGATAGGTTGAATATCTGATAGAATAAATGGGGTCCTGGAATATGCCTGACAGATAGAGGGGTTAAAATAAGAAAAATAGGAAAAAAATGCTTAGTGGACTTGCCATAGATTTTAAATGAAATCAAATATTATATCTAAGCAGAAGATCTCGAACATTAATAGTGAAAGCAAGTAGAAAAAAGATTTGAGTAGAACTCTGGTCTTCTGTCAGTCCACCCTGCCTTCTACTTCTGTTCTCTTTCTTAATTGTCATATCTCAAGCCCCCTCTTCTAGTTACACTCTTCTTGAAGTCTTAAGTGTTGTGGCTGTGCCCTGAGGCACAGCCTCTTGGAATTCCAACAGTCTTTGAAGAGTCCTCTCTCACAACATTTCGGCAGGTATGTATTTTCTAAAACATGAGATTGAAATTCCTGTGAGATAAGCAACATAAAAGTGAGGATGATTTCTTTACATGAAGATCACTGAGTTAATAGAGGAATCATTCATTCAGCCTTGGCAAGAATATCACAAAAATGATGTTATGTTCTTCTTAACACATCATATCAGGAGGCACGTGATGGTGTTTTGTCCTATACTGAAGATGCTAACTTTGATCCTTTGACTAAGGTAGTATTTGCTAGGTTTCTCCAAGGTGAAATTGCTTTTTTTTTTCCCTTAGCAATGAAGAAGTAATTTATGGTGAGTTTCTTTGAGCCTCTGAAATGTCCTCTTTTTTAAATCCATTTTCACACACTATTTTAGCATCCATAATTATTAAAGATTGATTATTAACTTCATTATTATATGTTTATTAATTTTATTAATTGGTATTCTACTATAAGGAAGAGTTGTCTTCCTTCCTTCTTTCTTTATTTCCTTCCTTCCCCACCTCTGACCCCTTTATTATTTCAATATTGTATTCAATGAGTTAATTATCATTACGTATTTTGAGCTCAAAATGGTCAGTTTGGCTAGTGGGAGCTCCTCTAAGTCCTTTATCACTCTGATATGTTCAGATCATTTTTGAGCACTTCCTTATTTTCTGGGCACAAAGATGTCCTTGGAAAATTTACTTTCTCTTTTGCTAAGATGCTCTGCAGTCCAGTTTGTCATTGCCATTTTGAGTTACAGAGGGTTACGTTCTGTTGGGTCTTCTCTATCCTCTTCCTCCTTGAGTTGAAGTTGTGTCCCAGCCAGGAGATTCACAAATCAGCCCCTTATGCATCCACTGATATGAAATAATTTCTACTCAATCTACCAGTTTCCTTAAAGAACCTGGGAAGTTTTTGACAGCTCTTTTATTTCCTTAGAGGATGCAGACTTCAGTCACTTCATGTTCTCTCAGTCTTTGCTGGATGTTAAAGGTGAAGGCAGTTGGGAAAACTTGCTCACAAAGACCCTCCTACTGGAAGCCCATTAATCACTCCATGGCTATCCAGTGGGTTATTTCATTCAAGTGACCACTAACTTAAAAAATGTTGCTGTCTTTATTATTTAGGATCCTAGCAAGACATTGGATTTGTCTTAGACGGTTCACAAGAAAAATTTTTTTTTTAACTGAAGTATAGTTGATTTACAATATTTTGTTAGTTTCAGGTATACAGCAAAGTGATTCAGATATATATATATATATATATATATATGATCTTTTTAGATTTTTCAGATTCTTTCCCATTATAGGTTATTACAAGATATTTAATGTAGTTCCCTCTGCTATACAGTAAATCACTGTTGTTTATCTATTTTATATATAGTGGTGTGTATATGTTAATCCCATACTCTTAATTTATCGCCCCCTCCCTTTCCCTTTTGGTAAGCATAAATTTGTTTTCTATGTCTGTGAGTCTGTTTCTGTTTTGTAAATAAGTTCATTTGTATTATTTTTTTAGATTCCACATGTAAGTGATATCATATGATATTTGTCTTTTTCTGTCTGACTTACTTCACTTAGTATGATAATCTCTAGGTCCATCCATGTTGCTGCAAATGACAATATTTAATTCTTTTTTATGGTTGAGTAATAATTCCATTGTATGTATATACCACATCTTCTTTATCTATTTATCTGTTGATGGACATTCAGGTTGATTCCATGTCTTGGCTGTTGTAAATAGTGCTGCAATGAACTTTGGGGTGCATATATCTTTTCGAATTAGAGTTTTCTTTGGATATATGCCCAGGAGTGGGATTGCTGGATCATATGGTAACTATATGTTCAGTTTTTTAAGGAACTGCTATACTGTTCTCCATAGTGGCTGTACCAATTTACATTCCCACCAACAGTCTAGGAGGGTTCCCTTTTCTCCACACCCTCTCCAGCATTTGTTACTTGTAGACTTTTTGATGATGGCCATTCTGACTGGTATGAGGTGATACCTCATTGTAGTTTTGATTTGCATTTCTCTGATAATTAGTGATGTTGAAAATCTTTTCATGTGCCTGTTGGCCATATGCATGTCTTCTTTGGAGAAATGTCTATTTAAGTCTCCTGCCCATTTTTTGATTCGGTTGTTTGTGTTTTTTTGATATTGAGTTGTTTGAGCTGTTTGTATGTTTTGGAAATTAATCCCTTGTCAGTCACATCGTTCGTGAGTATTTTCTCCCAGTCCATAGGTTGCTTTTTCATTTTGTTTATGGTTTCCTTTGCTGTGCAAAAGCTTATAAGTTTGATTAGGTTCCATTTGTTTACTTTTGCTTTTATTTCTTTTGCCTTGAGAGACTGATCTAAGAAAATACCACTACGATTTATGTCAGAGAATCTTTTGCTTCTGTTCTCTTCTAGGAGTTTTATGGTTTCATGTCTTATATTCAAGTCTTTAAGCCATTTTGAGTTTAGTTTTGTGTATGATGTGAGGGAGTGTTCTAACTTCATTGATTTACATGTTGCTGTCCAGACATGGAAGAGTTTTTAATAAAAGTACAATATATAGAGTTGTGAGCAGGGATAGGAGAGCAAACACGAGTTGGTGAGGCACCCAAATTCTAGTAATATTAGGGAGGATTAGTCACTCCAAGGACCAATGAATACAAGAAGGACACAGAATTATGGCGGACCACTAGAGTGAGGACCATGGAGGAAGACTCTCTGATGAAAACATTAGTTGTAGAGGGAAACACCACAGCCACACTTGTGACACCAAAGCAAGAAGGAAAAAAAAAAGTATATACAGATTTTCTCTCTTCCCACCCTCTTCTCCTCTGATGCTCTTATTGTCCAAACCTAACTAAAGGTATGCCTGCAGGAAAGCCAAGGACACAGAGAGGCTGCCATGTCCTTGCAGCCAAGGAGAGCTGCAAGGATATGGCAGTCATAGCAATCACCTATAGGGGCACTGTATTAGGGGTCTCCAGTCAAACAGGACCAATAAAATATATAGCTATATAAAGAGAGTTATTATAGAAATTGGCTGACATGGTTATGGAGGCCCAGAAGTCTCATAGTCTGCCATCTGCAAGCTGGAGACCCAGGAAAGCTGGTGGTATAATTCCATTGGAGTCTAAAGAGGCCTGAAATTGGAAGGAGCTGGAAGGCCTGATGGTATATGTTCCAGTCTAAGTCTGAAAGCCCCAAAAACCAGGAGTGCCAGTGTCTCAGGGCAGGAGGAGACACATGTCTCAGCTCAAGCAGAGGAGTGAAATCACCCTTCCTCCACCTTTTTGTCTTCTTTGGGTTCTCAGTGGAGTGGATAATGCCCACCTGCATTGGGGAGGGCCATCTATCTGCTTTACTCAGTCTACTGATTCAGATGCTAATCTCTTCCTAAAATACCCTCACAGACACACCTAGAAATAATGTAACCAGCTACCTAGACATCCCTTCACCCTGTCAAGTGGACACATAAAATTAACTATCACAAGCACAGAGAGGTCTGAGGGGAGAGGTAAATGGGTTCTATAGGAAAAGAAAGAAGAGCCAGGGCACATGCTCAGACATAGTTTTCTTTCCATCACTGGGGAGCTTGGTGCAATTTATTCTTTAGCAAGGTTGTAGATGCTGAATTTCCTATGCTTAATGCCTCAAAAATGTACTTTTAATTTGGTTCAAAAGATTCTTCTATACACAAGTGGTATCATATTTACTTTATTAGAAGGAGCTTGTACGTTTCTCCTGCTCTTGAAAAATCCAATTTGTTGATCCACTGAGAGAAAATATGTCAGGTGCATGTGTGGATAAGGCAGTCATAAACAAGTCTACATTCAGCTCACACAGTCTAACCCTGTTAGAAGCTATCAGTTAGGGTATTTTCAGGGGGATTGAAGTTTGTTATAGGAGAACAAAGAAGCAAAAGTCATACTACATAATAAAAATGGAAATCAGTTTAAATTCTCAGCTACATTTCCTGAGCCAATGAACATAAAGTTCATGTTCTGCACATCTGTTTGCTGAGATGGATCTATAGTTATGTTGGGGTAAACTAAAATAAACCCCAAGTAGGTTTCTAGGGTCATCCTCAACGAAGAAAACATATATCTCGGTCTCTCTGTGGGCAGATTTAGGGACATACTACTTGGGGTTTTTGTGCAGGCTGTGATTTCCTCATTTTTACAAGAACTATAAAATTACAGTATTTTCCCATTATATTTTCCCTTTTAAGCTTGGCAAGCAAGCTGTACTGATCTGGTGCCAATATTACATCCATGAGATACTTAAGGCCAAATGTCTGCATTTTAGAAAATTTAATTATAAGGAAAAGAGTTTATAAAAAGCCTACTACTGATAGAAATGTTTTCATTAAATATATCTTCATCCAATTGTGAACCAAAGCAGCTTTTTTTTTTCTTTTTCTTTTCCTGAACCATTTTGCTGCTATGTTTACAGCCTGGTACTGCGGCGCTGGGCTAGCAAGGGAGACTAGGAAGCAGACGTGACCAGACACAAAGGTGATAAAGGCTTGTCTCGTTTCAATGTTCAACCAGAGTGGAATGCAAATAGCAAGCAGTGCATGACAACAAGTAAATTAGATCTTTAAAATCCTTCTTTTAATAATCTTAGATGATATTGGCAGCTCAGGTAAGGCTTTTCTACAGAAAATAGGATTTTTAACTCAGCCAAATCGCCTTAAAAGCCAGATACAGGGTAATATAATTCTGTCCCTTCAATATAAATGGCATTTCTTCTTTTTCCATGCTGATCTACACCTATATTTTTCTGATGGTTTTTCATTCTTATATTGTTTAATTATATACTCTCATAGCCAATGTTTTTAATATCTGCTGCAGTAGCACACTGACCTGAGTACTGGAAGCTCAAAGGTCAACATGATAAAAAAAAACATCTTTTCTGAGAGATCACAGGTTGCCTGGAGGAGCCCTACACAGAGACAAACAATTCAGTACAACACAGCAAAATACTCTAATACAGGTTCGATACAGTGTTTGTTGGAGCACCAGCAAGGGAGCAACTAGTTCTGCCTTTCTGAATTAAAGAGTGTGTTCAAAAAAACATACATCAGAACTAAACTGTGAAGGAATTTGTCAGATATAATAGAGATAAATACTTTTCTGGCAGAGTGCACAAAATATTCAAAACCACAAAGTCCTACGATGATAACATCCATTCAAATTTGCATCCATTTTGTTAATTTCAAAATGGCATAATACCTTCAAGAAGAGAGGAACTAGCTCTTTAAACTCACTTGAGTTCAGGTCAACAGAACTTTCTGGCTAGGAGTGAAATATACATTGAGTTTGACCCATGTTTGAATTTGATCCGGCCTTGGGTCACCTAAAAGTGTGACCTTGGGTCACTAGAGCTGAGAGTTTTAGCATTCTAATGTCAGAAATAGAACAATACTCCATTAGAGCCCTCATTTTGTGTTGATTAAATGATACAACTTGTAGAAGTATAGGGCACCTGAGAGACCCTTGCAAACTGACTTATTTGTGAATGAAGCTGATTTGCATGGTTTTGAAGTCATATAACCTTGGTTTCTAAATCTCTCTCACACTAATTAGCTGAGTGAGCCTGGGCAAGTTAACCAACTCCTCTGAATGTCATTGTTTTTATCTGTAAATGAACACAGTGGGGCTTAGTGGCACTGTTGGGAAGACTAGAAATACTGAAGGTCAGTCTTCTGGCACACTGTCTAGCCCATAGCAGCTGCTCAATAAATGAGCAAAGGGAAAATTATGCAGAAGAGAAAACATTTTATTTATCCTAAAGCATAATGCAGGGAATAAGGGCAATACTGTATTTATATGATAAATTATTCATTCCACTTTGTAGGGAACCTATTCCATCTTACTTCCTTTCCAAAATAATATTTTGGAACACTTCTGAGATGGCATCTAGCATCTGCCCCCTGTATTCCGAAGTTTGTGGGGAAGATGGTGGTGAGAAGTAAATGCCAATGCAAATGCCAAATAGAGGGTGGAGATAAAGAGGAAAGAGATAAACAGGAAGTTCTTATTTTTGCCATTCTAGAACTTTTTCCCCCCATCCTCACATTCAACAGAAAAATTTTGTGATCTAAGAATACAATAGAGAGGCACACACTGAGCAAAGGCCACATGAGGACACAGGGAGAAGGTGGCTGTCTGCAAGCCAGGAAGAGAGCCCTCACCAGAAACTGAAGGGACCTCCACCCTGATCTCAGGCTTCCAGCCTCCAGAACTGTGAGAAATAAATGTTGTTGTTTGAAAAAAAAATACAGTGGATATAATATAAGAGGTTCCTAAAACCTGCATCTGGGGTAGATTAAAATCAGTGTGAGGATCTCCTTTCCTGTTTTCTTCTTGGAGCAGGTTTCTTTGTCTCCTGCAGCCATGCTCAAGCTGAGCTTGTCAGCAGCAGAGGAAGATTTGTGATCTGAATCTCAGGCTTGGAGTTGTTTACTGTTGAGTATAGTCAGGCATCATTGCATTTTCTTCTCTCTTTAATATATTACTGGCAGTCGGCTGGCTTAAAGCATCTCTGTCCAAGAAGCTTTTTTAGCTTTGTTCTCCCTTCCCTCTGCCTCAGACACATGGCCACCTGGCATATGCTGTGTATTCTCTGTGCAGAGACTGCCAGCTTACAAACAAAGCCTGGGTGGACATGCACGACCAGAGCCGCCATGATGGCTGTCAGCTCAGTCAAACCGCTGCTCATTTGGTCAAACATTCAGATCAAATGGTTTCTTTGACTGAATTAACTGTAGAAACAATAGATCCTGTCACATACACTGTGAACAGTAGTTCACAAGTTTCTTTTCAATGCCTCACATAACTGAAAGACAATTCCCTAAAAACTACTATGATATTTAAAAAATTTTAAGGACTTCCCTGGTGGCCTGGGAAGAATCCACCTGCCAATGCAGGGGACACGGGTTCAATCCCTGGTCCGGGAAGATCCCACATGTTGCGGAGCAACTAAACCCGTGCGCCACAACTACTGAGCCCACGCACAACAACTGCTGAAGCTGGTGCACCTAGATCCCCTGCACCGCAACAAGAGAAGTCACCTCAATGAGAAGCCTGTGCACTGCAACAAACAGTAACCCCTGCTCGCTACAACTAGAGAAAGCCCGTGCGCAGCAATGAAGAACCAATGCAGCCAAAAATAAAAATAAATTAATTGACTAAAAAAAATTCAAACTAGATCATTATTGGCCAAATGTACTCCAACTACTTTAGAATTTGCCAAGGAAAGAAAGGAAAAAAACCCAAAATTATCAGCTTTAAAAGACAGTCCCCATATCTCCCTAGAAGTTATAAGGATTTTTAGAAAGCTTTAATAGCTATTCTAGACAACAGGCAGTATTCAAGATTGGTATATATCAGGAGGTAATTTATTAGTGTCTAAATTTTAATAAAAACCATTTATAAAGAAAAGGGAACAAGCTTGTAAATAAAAATAGCTAATAGAAGTTTTTAAAGTGGTAGCCACACATATTTTTGGAATTTCTTTTTTCTTGAGGTGATACTTTGCACAGCACAGCTTGCTTTTCACAAAGAAAACTTAATAAAGAGTGCATAAAAGATTAAGTGTCTTAATTCCATTGGTTTTATAAATGTACATTTCACTATTGAAAGGTAAATACAGTATTTTTTTGAGCTTTAGATGGATACACAATTGTTGCTATTTTTCCTAAGGTAATTTGTTGGCAAGCATGGTATATCTCACTAAGTTTAGCATAAAACAGTGTATTTACTGTTACAATAAAACAGTGCTTCCTCAAGCTGGCAGGTTTTTTTCCATGTGTAGTAAGATTAAACAGCAGGGGTCATTGAACTATATAAGAACAGTTCTTCGAAAGACAGTATATGGATTTGATATGTGACCAGAATTTGTAGGATAAACCACTGACAGGTAAATCTAATATAGATATGCCCTTGCCATGGCCCAGGGAATCCAAATTTCAAAAAAAAATAGTCAAATGCCATAGATGACAGCAGCTGTAGACAGGAGGTTGCATTAACTGTTCAGCTCTGGTCAGATCAATTCGATTTTGTTCGAGTACCCCAAATTTACCACACCCTAGGTTGAGTGGTAGGGTTTCAAAAAAGATAATGAAGGGCCCTACCTTCAGTAAACTTGTCTGGCTTTATGCAAATAAAGCAAATTCATAGTACAATTTAATAGATAAAAGATGCCAAATCAGTGGGTTCTTTGATTCATTTCTCTCCGCCCTCTCTCCTCCCTTTCCCCCACTACCATTTCTGCCAACAGATACTGAATTATGTAGATTGTCTTTCCTAGGATCTTATATACTTTGAATTGCAATTATCCAAGTTCTGTACGATGTCAAACCCTACTATTTCATGTCTTAAATTTGCTGGAATATCTAGGTCAATGTCTATGTCAGGATCTATATCTATATCTTTCTATATTTATATCTATATCTATGGCTATGGCTATATCAGTATCATCTATTTATCCTGAAATACATCCATATTTTCTAGAGAAAAACACTGTATGTGAGCTTCTATAATATCTTTCCTAAGCTAACTTTCCTACTTATCATTCCTTTTCCTGACAGAATATATGTGTTTATTTTTTGTGCATAAGACAACACTCCTTCAATATAACCGTATTTTATTTCCTAGAGAAAAAACATGAACTAATACTTTTTAACCAGATATTCATAATCTCTAACAATCTATTCTCTAAGCATACTTTTCCACCTTATTTATTATAGTTCTTTATCCTGCACCCATTCTCTGTAGAGTCCAGTTCCTTGTTGACAGGACATATTTTTCCATTTTCTGCTTATTGATCATGCAATTCCCCAAGCTAAGCATTTTCACCCTTCCATTTCCATGTCTATAAATTCTATTCATTCTTTTGTTTGACTCAAGTATAACATACCAGGAAGCCTTTCCTGATTATCTCAGCTTGATGTACTCTGTCAATTTAGATGTAACTATTATAACATTTTTCGCATGCAGTTTTAGGTTATTACTTTTTAAAAATAATTATTATTTATTTGTTTATTTATTTTTGGCTGCATTGTGTCTTCGTTGCTGCACGCGGGCTTTCTCTAGTTGCAGTGAGCTGTGGCTACTCTTCGTTGTGGTGCGCAGGCTTCCCATTGCGGGGGCTTCTCTTGTTGTGGAGCACGGGCTCTAGGCATGCAGGCTTCAGTAGTTGCGGCTCACAGGCCCTAGAGCGCAGGCTCAGTAGTTGTGGCTCACGGGCTTAGTTGCTCCGTGGCATGTGGGATCTTCCCGGATCAGGTATACAAACCCTTGTCCCCTGCATTGGCAGGTGGATTCTTAACCACTGTGCCACCAGGGAAGTCCGTGGGTTATTACTTTGTAATTGTATTTTCAATTCAATATTTGTTGAGAATTTACTGTCTGTCCAGTATTGCAGTAAGAGTTGGGATATGAAAATAAAAAAAAACTCATGCTATCTCTACACTCAAGGTGTTCATCTAGTGTTGAGGCAGACATGAGAAAAAATATAACATCCTGTTGGAAAGGCTCTGGACGTAGAGAACAACAGATGCTATTATATGAATAAATGTCTATATTATTATTTAGGGCACTAGGAAGTATATTACAGGAGGAAAACTGCTTGGACTGAGAATAAAGGATGAAGGAGAGTTCACAGCAAATCACATCAGGTATACAATGGGGTGGTATAGGGCATTCCAGACAGATGAACATGTGCAAAGGCACATGTCCAGTAACTTATTTGAGGACAACTAAACAATTCCAAATGACTGGAACTTCAGTTGCACAGAGGAAACTGGTAAGACAAGAGAGGCAGTGAGGAATGAGATGACCAAAACCTTATCTTTTACACACAAGAGTTTGGAGCTCAGCTTGTTGGTTGCTGAGAAGGAATATGATCAGATATGCATTTTTGAAGAAAGCTATGGGATGAGGGGAACTGGTCAGATAGTTATTTGGGGGAGGAGAATGAAACTATTTTTCAACCTAAAACATGGGTATCTGGGGTAGAGAGGGAAAGATGGAAGAAAGTTAGGAAGGTTGCCATGTATCTGCCTTGGGAGATACCATTACTAAAACAAGAGATGTGAGAGAGAAGCCCAGGGTTTATTCCAAGTAGAATGAGGGTGGCTCTAAATTGGGTGAGTTTAGTTTTCACCATTTATCCAGATATTTGTACAGAATTATTAACTTTGCTCTCAGACTATTAGGTCCTTCAGGGCAAGATCTGTAGCTTTTTGTCTACATATTTCCACTGCACATAATTCAGAGTCTTGCACTTAGCAGTTGAATTGGGAATAAATAGGCTGGAAGAAGTTCCTGTAGGTCTCAGAAACTGTTCTGATCTGGCTACTTAGAGGCCCTCAGTCAACAACAGACCACCTCTGCAACTTCAGAAGCAAGGAACGTTCAAGAACGTACTCCCTTTTGCCCTACGGGTTTCAGGTGAACTCGATGATTGGCAGAAGACGTTCCAGACAAACTATGTTCTCTTTTAGACAATGTAGAGTCCCCTGAAGTCTTTTGCTAATTCATGTGTCCTGTGAAACAAAACCAGTGAATGGTGATCAGCTATGATTTAGCTAAGATAGCTTATCAATTTTTGGATCCAAGATCCTAGGAAGTACTGAATGGTTTTAAGTGATAAAAACTATTAATGTTCATCTGTACCTGTTTCCAAGGCAGAAATAGAGACACAGACATAGAGAACAAACATATGGACACGAAGGGGGGAAAGGGGGCGGTGAGATGAATTAGGAGATTGGGATTGACATATACATACTAACTAACTAATATGCATAAAATAAGTAACTAATGAGAACCTGCTGTATAGCACAGGGAACTCTACTTCACTTCCCTGTACAGTAGGAACTAACACAACATTGTAAAACAACTATACCTCAATTAAAAAAAATGATTAATGTACTGATATCCCAAAGGTTATATCACCTCTGGAAACAACAGGGTATTGAGGTTTAGATTTAAAAATGCCTGGAAATATATATCATAAAGATTTCCCACATAAATATCATTTGAGCAACAAAACTATGACAATTTTCTATTGAGGCGGAAAATAAGGAAGCATTTTAGGGGTGTATCTACCGCAATATGTTTTTCAGCTTGTGTCCATCTTGTACTAATGTCATGATTCATTTATAGATCTAACATAATATTTCATATTTTTTAACTTAGTTCAATTTTTCTTGTTTGCTTTTTGTCTACTTTGGAAAATGACTGATTTTGTTTCTTATATCAATTCCTGCCCAGTTTTAGTATCACTGCAAAATAACATTTTAGTTTCAGCTATTTCTGAAAAAACAATAGTTTTTTAATTGGTGGGATTTCAATTTCCTGAGAACAACTAATCCAAATTACAATTCTTAAAGCATTTTCCCTACAAAGCTACTTATTCAAATAAAGATATTACTGGTTCAATTTTCTGATATGTCTGTATGCTGGGAGCAAGAAAAAGAAAATAATTAAACAAATTGAGGCACTTCTTTCATTTAGTTTTAGCGAAAATCTTATATAAATTTCTGAGAAAAATGAATATTTTGTGAAATCATTATTGCAGTATCATATTTTAAAAAATTGTTTGTACTAACATTATACAACATTATTCTAGTTGGGATATAGCCATAATAGGTTTTTACACAGCAATAGTATGGTAATTTAACACAATAAAAAAGAATAGAGAAGACAAATATAAAGAGAATATTTAGATACATTTTACATATCAATGATGTGCTACATGTAAACACACATATATAATGGAAAATTAGTCAAGGAGTAACAGTAAGAAATTCAAACCAGGTGATATCCATGATAATTGAGGATAATTAGGACAGAACTCTTCTGAGTAGAGACTCCCAAACTTCTGTTGGCGCACATGCTGAAACAGCTGTTTTGGACCTACAAACAAGTAAGATGCAGTTTTATTGCTCTGACTGAAACTTATTTTTATAACATGATCCCTCTCTGGCTTAAAAATGTTCACTGCTGTCAGTCTGATTTTAGGGAGTTATACAGTTTTATTAGGTGGTACTGGTGAAAAAATCCTCAAAACATATATTTTCATGTACGGGGACAAAAGATAGTGTATAAACTTGTAATCAAATATGTGGGACCATTTATTTAAGAGATGCTGATTCCAAGTGCAGTGCAAGATTTGAAATGGTTTTATTAAGTCTTAGACGAGAAAGACAGTTTCAAGAAGTCTCCATAGAAAACAAAGAGTACATTTAGATTAATGAAAAAAGAAATGTAGTAAGATACTCTACCAAAATGGCACACCAGACATATTTCATGTTTCCAGAGGATATATGGAGATTGTAGTGAATGTTGCGGTCTTGCTTTCAAGGAACTTCATTCAATCTGCATTTTGAGACAGTCTATTTATAAAAGCCGTACTCATCCTTCCCTTGCTGTTAAGGGAAATATCTGGGTATCAAATCCCCCTTGGATCAGAGAGCAAAAAAATACCATTATTTTATTTTGTGACCATGCAAATATTTTTGCTGTGTGAATGGTAAGATCTCATACTTGGAACATTTATTCTCTTTGGGAAGAGGTGTTGACCTAGTGGACAGGAGAGACTTTGCATACTTAGCCTAATTTTATCATGTGCTCATTTACATCAAGGTAGGAGAATTTAGAAGTCATCCTCTAAAATGTCTACTCATGACCTTCCACTTCATATCTTTCCTCATATCATGGATCTGTCAAGATAGAACCATATTTGAGCATATATTTGTACAAAGTTATGTAAAATATGCTGTGGAAGTTACCAAGCAAGTAAGATCTTGCTCTAAGAAATTAATTCCATAAAATTCAGAGACAGGGGTCAGAATTTAGGTACATAACTATAAGACTAACATAAATCATATAACATTATGAATTGCCAAATTACATAGAGAAAGGCATATTTCACCCACAGATCTAATTGAGCTTAATCTCATGATGAACAGAAAATTTCCTGGGGCTTACCCAAAGGCTGTGGCAATCTACAAAAGAATAAAAAGGTAATTTTTGTAGATTTATATTAAATATATATTAAAATATATTTGTGATTTTATGATGGTGATGATGAGGCCTAAAAGGATAGTCTGGTATTATATTTTTAGGGATTTTTTTTCTGATGTCATTTAGTTTTGAATCCTTTTGAAAAGGTGCTGTTTCATGAATTTTCTAATATTTATTCTTTATGCAATTTGAATTATATAATTTTAGATTTGAAAAAACAATTATTCATTATTTGTCTGTTGCAGGGAAGCAGAGAACTGGGTGCTGATAAAAAGGATGAATAATGGCTAGACTCCAAAACTATTTTCCTAAGCCAGTTTGGTGAACACTGTATTAAATCACAGACCCACAGAATATTAAAGGGGGAAGGAATTTGAAGATCGTCTAATCCAGGCCCACCATTTTTGCAGATCCAGAAAGTAAGCCCAGGGGATTAAGTGGCTCATCCACAGTCACAGGCAAGTTAGTAACTGAACCTGAACCAAAACCCAATATTCTGTCTCATGTTCAGTTTGTTTCCCCAAATTGTCCTAGTTCTCTAAATAGTATATTTTAATTTTTTAATGTTTTTGAAAAGGTATTATAGCCACATTGTTCAAAATTTATAGAAGCTGTAGAGTGAAAAGTACACTTTTCACTCCTTGCCTCTTTTACCTACTTCCCATCAACCCCTCTCTCCACATTCCCTTATCTAAACAAAATATTGCTCCTTCAAAACATTGTTCAAAATCACCAACTCATTGATGTTTTTCTTGCCCACTCTACTCAAATTAAAACCCATGTCCCCAGTACTCTAATTTCTCCGTAGAATTGATCATGTTCTACCATATTGTATATTTTACTTTTTTTCACATATTGTTCCTCTGTCCACGGTAGGATACAAGATACATAGAGGAAGGAGTCTTTGTCTATTTCTTTAGTTGCTAAATTCCCAGTACTTAATGGGAGCTCAATAAATATTTGCTGGATTGAGTTAAACTGAGTGACTGTGTATCTACCTGCTGGTGTGTTTAGTATATTTCTGCTTGAATATTCTATGATTTCTGCTTTCGGAATAATGGTGTTATGTTATTTGGTACACGGATATTCATAACTATTACATCTTCATGTGAACTGTACCTTATATAATTGTAAATTTCCCCCTCTGGTACCACTTTTTGTTTTCACCATGAGTTCTACCTTAGTTGATAATGAAATTATGCCTCTCCTTCTTTTGATTTGCATTTGCTTAGTGTACTCTTATTTTTTTATTTTCACATTATCTTGTTATGTTTTTTGGGTTTTTTCTCCCAGTGTTATTTGTACATTTTCACTATGGATCTCTTTGATTTTGGTTTATGTATAGTGTGTGTGTGTGTGTGTGTGTGTGTGTGTGTGTGTGTGTGTGCACATGCATTTAATGCTTAAGAATATTTTTTCCCATTGCTATAATTATAACCTTAACACCCTTTTTTATTGATTTAAACAGTGTTTATTAGTTTCCTATAATAAGAAAATTGGTACATTTTTCTCTCGCTTCCCTCCACTCTCTGTCTCTTCCAACATTTGATTATTTTTCTTACTCCTTACCTTTGTACTGTTAAACATGCACAAACTTATATCACTTGACTTGCCAAATTTAAATAATATATTTAGCTTTCAGGTATTTTAGATGAGACAGTCAGCAAAACTTGCTGGGCAGCCATTTAATTTTCTCTATTCTTCAGTGAATGTTTGTGTCATATTTATTACAAGAGGTTGGAAAAATTGGTGAGAAAATAATTTTACAAATTTGGGAAATTGATAACCTATGTATATTGATTTCCTATTGCTGCTATAACAAATTACCACACATTTAATGACTTAACCCAAATTTATTATCTTACAGTTCTGGAGTCCAAAATCAGTCTCACTAGTGTAAAGTCAAGATTTTGGTAGGGTTGGTTCCTAAGAGCAGTTCTTTGGGAAAATCTCTTTCCTTGCCTTTTCCAGTTTCTGGAGTCTGTCTTCATTCCTGGGACCGGGACTCCTTTCTCCATTTTCAAAGCCAACAGAATAGTATCTTCAAATCTCTCTCTGCTTCTTCTGTCATCACACCACCTTCTCTGATTCTGATCCTCCTGCCTTTATTTTATACGGACACTTGTGATTGTTTTGGTCACAGCTAGATGACCCAGGATAATCTTCTCATCTCAAGATCCCTAATTTAATTACATGTGCAAAGACCCTTTTCTTAACAAGGTAAAATAGTCACAGGTTCTGGGATTAGGATGTGAACATCTTTGAGAGGGCATTTTCAGCCTAACATCCTAAGTTACACGGTGACAAAACATTTGGTAAAACTGTCACTTACTATAAATTGAAAAAATTTAAACATACCCCAGGATCTGTGATCTCGGGTAGAATGAAAGGTTGGGCAAGATATTTCCAGGCATAATGTCAGAAGCATATTTTGGTTGCTTTTAGCTACATCTAAGGTACTACAGTAAAGAGATGAGCTCAGAAAAGTGAGGGCTTTTTAAAAATTACTTTACCTTTTTAAAAAAATTGAGGTATATTAGCTTCAAATGTACAACATAATGATTCAATATTCGCATATATTGTGAAATGATTGCCACAATAAGTCTAGTTAACATGTATCACCATACATAGTTTAAAAAATTTTTTTTCTTGTGATGAGAATTTTTAAGATTTATTCTCTTAGCAGTTTTCCAGTATGCAATAGAGTACTATTAACTGTAGTCACCATGCTGTATGTTATATCACCATAACTTAGTTATTTTATGAATGGAAGTTTGTTCCTTTTGACTCCCTTCACCTTCACCTATTTTGGGAGGATGTTTTTCAATGTTAAGACTCAAGAGGTCTGTGTGCTTCTTAAGCCTTTGCCATAATCATAAAATCATGCCTGGCTACCTAGTCCACTGTCCCCAAAATGATGAAAGCCATGTGTGGAGAAGACTTGGACCCACAGACATGCTTCTTGAAGCAGAGCTGCCCCAGCCAAGCAGCAGATTCTGGAGAATTTCAGAGAATTAAAGGTTATTGTCTTAACCACTGATTTTTTTTTTGTATTATTATGGTAATGGGTGAAAAAATATATATATAGTATTACAAGTATTATGGTTCACATATTTGTATTTTATTTGTCATCTGTAAATGATATTCTTTGGTTCCCAAATATTTTAGAAGAGACAATCAGGAAATTCTTCTTCCAGTCTTTTCCCTGTCATCTCTTTCCTACTTTTTCTTTTATTATTTCTTTATTGTCAGGGAATATTCCTTTGCCTGTTGACTTAACCCTAATCTTCACATTTGCTTTGCAGTTAAATACATTCAATGCTGTATGCCAGTTCTCTTGTCATGTTTTCACCAATGTTTCCTTAATTATCTGAAGTCTCTTCCTCTAGTAGTTTTCTTAAAAAGGTTTCTTGGGAATAAAATTCCATGTCTCTTGCACATTTAAACAATTATCTGTAACTTTTATACTTGAGTATGGCTGTCTGAATATAAAATCCATGATTATGCTTTCTCTCCTTAAGTATCTTTTAGATATTGCTCCACTGACTTCTGGTATTGACAGGTTCTGTGGAGAAATTTGAGACTAGTTTGATCTGTTTTTCCCTTTATAAGTATTGTGAGGCTGTTGCTTGTCTCGTTATCTTTAGTTTCCAAAGTTTTTAATGCACCATGTCTTGGCCTGTTCTAGGTCAGTTTTTTTTTTGTTTGTTTGTTTTTACGGTACGCGGGCCTCTCACTGTTGTGGCCTCTCCTGTTGCGGAGCACAGGCTCCGGACGTGCAGGCTCAGCGGCCATGGCTCACGGGCCTAGCCGCTCTGTGGCATGTGGGATCTTCCCAGACCGGGACACGAACCCGTGTCCCCTTCATCGGCAGGCGGACTCTCAACCAGTGCGCCACCAGGGAAGCCCTCTAGGTCAGTTTTTTACAACACAAGATGTTCCTTTTTGTTATGAAAAGATAATTCCTCTTTCATGATTTTTTTCACTGTAGTAAATTATATGTAACATAAACCACTTTAACCCTTTTTAAGTGTACAGTTCAGTAGCATTAAGTACATTCACATTGTTGTGCAATCATCACCACCCTCCATCTCCAAAATATTTTTATCCTCTTAAAATGAAATTCTGGGGCTTCCCTGGGGGCGCATATAGTAAGGACACTTCCACCAAATCTAAATAGCTATACTTTATTTTAAAGTCTTTGTATTTCATTTTCCTGTTTTCTATTGTCTATCTTACTTAGTAGTGGTTTTTAGTAACCATTCTTCTTTGCAGCCTTCATGTTTTCCTTTATTTCTGCAATTATTTTTTTCTACTTCTTTTCTAAGATAAGACAGTTCATGTTTCAGTCCACACAGTTTCTTGACATCTCTTACCTGAGTTCATTATCTGTTTCTAGTCTAATGTTATAATGTTATAGAGACTTTCGTTTCATGAGGTGTTTTTTTTTTTTTCCAATTCATGCTGAAATATAATATTTGTTCACATTTTTCTTAGGCACCATGGCAATGAGTTTACTCTGTGGTGTAAACCTTTATGTTTTATGCTTCATTTTGTATATTATCTTTGTATAGATGCTGTTCTAGTTCCTTTTGTATTACTCCTCACTGAATGTGTTGGAGTTTTCCTGGACAAGCTATTTTCAGGAATTTTCTGTAGGGTTAGATATTTCAGAGTAGTCTTAAAATTTTCAGAATCCAAATGATCTCTCCTCTGGTGACAATTATCTCTCCAGACTACTTTTTGCTAAAACTTCTCTTCTGGGAATTTTTTTTTTTTAGCCCTCTCTCCTCTCCTTTCATCCAAACCATTCAGGTCAGGGTGGAGAGCAGGTTTGCCACCAGTACTGTTCATACTTGTTCCCATATCATGATTACTGCAAAGAAGGGATACAGTTTCACAATTCACAGTGAGCCACTCACCTTCAGGAAAGATACTTTTGCTGTGCTTCCTGAAATATGCTGCCACTGACCAAGTCTATAACTCACATATTATTCCCTGCAATTTCTTCTATATACCTTCTCCTCAGTACGTACTTTTCAATTCTGCTTCCTAATTTCCTTGAAAATGCAGTTTTAGAGAGGTTTTTATTATCATTGGGGTTGTTGCATGATTTCTAGGAGGAGAAAGAGAACTTGTGTCCTTGACTCATGTAGGGAAATTCTCTTAGTAGTTTCTTGGCTCCAAAAAGTCATATCAATTTCAAACTGGGAAATAAATAACTTTCGTATTGTATTATACAGCACCTGAGGTTAGATTCCTGACATTATCTGAGGTGTGTTTCTTGGACCATTTCTAATATTATCTTTTATCTATCTTTGTTTTTATCACTGTATGCCAGAGTGCTTATTACAATATCTGTTACATACTAAGTGCTTAACCAATGTTTGTTGGAATCTAATAGACAAGTGACTAGTGGATATTATATATCAAACTGATGCTCATCTTACACAAAATATGAGAAATTCTCTACTGACCCAAGAATCTTTTGGCTAGTCAATTACCTCTACCTAACCAGTCAATACTTTATCTTCTCAAATATTTCTTGATTTTTTTTTAAATTGTACAGCAATAATTTTAAACATGACCATTGATAGACTACAAATTTAGACAACAGTAGTGATGACATATAGGAATAACTTCTATGCATCTGTGAGAAGTGCATTTTACCTCACCATATAAATTTAATTTGATGTGACGATCCACATTCAAAACAATGGTACAGCAAATGTTTTATATTTGTATCTTGACCCAAGAATTAAAGCAATATTTATTTGCAACTTTCAAATGTAGCTCTTCTTTTTCACCTATTTCAATAGTTTACAAGGTTTCACACTATGGAAATGAGCTGATCAATAAAGTATTGAAAATCTTTGATATTTTCTTGATAGAGTAATACAATGCCCTTTATATGGACTTTCCCTAGCAGTTAAATGATTATTTATTTTGACTTTTTAGTTTTCTTGCTCTATCTTTATGTAACATTTAAATTGACACAATATTAGAAAAGCAATTTGTGTAATTGCAAAGAGTTTTCTAATCCCTGGATTTATATTGATATGTTATCTTCTCAAGATGAAATAAAAGCCCTTGGTTAGTATGTTCGGTAAGAAGATGTCAGTTTTCAATTATAATACAGTGTAAATTAACCCTACCGAGCATGAACACTGTATTTTGTGTTAATTATCTTAATTTAATTGCTTTTTTTATTAATCTTAATACCTAACAAATGGGATCATATCTGCAATGAATTTTTCAGGAAGCTTTGTAGAGGTTTATCATCGCTACCCCCTTTTGAATTTTATTATAACAAGTATGAGATGTAAAAGCATTTTACATTCTTCACTGATGCATATTTTAAAAAAAATATTTCAGTTCCCATTTCTTAAGAATAAAAGTGTTTTGTTGGTGAAAGCTAAGACATCAATTATTAAATATGATATTATTAATATTTATTATTCCTAGAATATTTGCAGTGTCAAATACAAAGGCATTATTTGACTTATTTCCATGTAAGAAAAAATATAGTATTTTCTCATACCCCATTTTGTCCTATGGGGAGTGTATGCATGCATATATATTTAGCTGAACTCCCAAAGTAATATGTTTCCAATTAAGGAGTAAATAACCCACATGTTATATTATAAACTATATTCTAAATATAATATAAAGAATATATAATATTCTCATAAATTTTACATTAATATTTTTAGGGACTCTTTTTAAAACTTTTTATTTTATATTGGAGTATAGTTGATTAACAATGTTGTGTTAGTTTCAGGTGTAGAGCAAAGTGATTCAGTTATACATATACATGTATCTATTCTTTTTCATATTCTTTTCCCATTTAGGTTGTTATAGAATACTGAGCAGAGTTCCCTATGCTATACAGTAGGTTCCTGTTGGTTCTCTGTTTTAAATAGAGTAGTGTGTATATGTCAATCCCAAACTCTCAATTTTTTTTTTATTGAAGTGTAGCTGATTTACAATATTATGTTATTTTCAGGTATACAACATAGTGATTCAGTCTTTTGCAGATTACGTTCCATTATAGGTTATTACAAGATAATGGGTATAATTCCCTGTGCTACACAGTATATACTTGTTGCTTATCTATTTATATATATTACTTTGTATCTGTTAATCACATACCCCTAATTTGTCCCTCCACCCTTTCCTCTCCCCTTTGGTAACCAAAAGTTTGTTTTCTATATCTTGATTACTGTGGCAGACAGCCTCTAAATTGGCCCCCAATAATCCATGGCTCCTAGTATCCATAGATTTGTATAATCCCTTTCCCTTGAGTAGGCTAGGTTTACTGATTCACTTTTTAAAATTCTTATCTCTCTTTTGATCTTTATTAAAGTATAACTGACAAATGAAAATTGTATACATTTAAGGTATACAACTTGATGTTTTGATATATGTATGTATTGTGAAATAATTGCCACAATCAAGCTAATTAATATATCATTTCACATAGTTGCCTTTTGGGTGGTGAGAACACTTAAGATCTACTGTCAACAAATTTCAAATATATAATATGGTATTTTTAACTATAGGCACATTGTTGTACATTAAATCTCCAGAGTTTATTCATCTTCCATAAATGAAACTTTGTATTCACTGATCTATGTCTTCTCATTTCCCTCTCGTCCCACCCCCTGGTAACCACCATTCTAGTCTCTGCTTTTATGAATCTGTCTATTCTAGAAGTGATAGGATGGCACTTTCAAGATCAGGTTTTAAAAGACTGTATCTTCCACCTGTAATAGTCTCTCTCTTCTCTCTCATATTACTTGAGCTGGGGGAAACAAGCTACCCTGTTATTAGCAGCCCTTTGGAGAGGCCCGTGTAGAATGCTGAAGAAATGAAGCCCTCAATTCAACAGGCTGCAAAGTGTTGAAGTTCTCCTATAACCACTTGAGAGACCTTAGAAGCAGATGTTTGAGGCCCAGTTGAATTCTGAGATGTAGTTCTGACATACAGCTTGACAGCAGCCTCATGAGCGACCTTGAGCTAGAGGCACCCAGCTAAATTATGCCCAGACTCTTGACCCCAGAAAGTATGAGATAACAAATGTTTGTTGTTTTAAGCTGCTAGTTTCGGGGATAATTTATTATGAAGCAGTAGACAACTGCTACAATTACCAATAATCTAACCTCCCTAAACCTGGTAATTTTTCTGGCACAAGGTTACTAAGCTAACTTTTCAGAGGCTATAGACAAGTGTTTCTTCATAAATATAAGACTGAATGGATCATTTATTCTAAACATTCATAATTTTAAAATGTATTTCATACATTTTAATTTTATACAGATAAATTCAGAAATTAATAAAATGAGAGGAAAAATGCCTATCTTTTAGCCCTTGAAGTTATTATGAGCTATTACAAAAATATATATATACATTTTTTTTTCATTCAATGCCCAGCTGGTTTCAGAATTGTATCAATGAAATAGTTTATCTCCAGCTCTTTTTTAAGCTCCAGATCCATACGTACAGCTACCTACTCAACGTTTCTACTTGAATGCTTTAAAGTTATCTCAAAATTAACACGTTTGTAACTAACATAACTATAATATGATCGTTTCCTCTCTTCTTCTGTGTTTCCTCTCTTAGTGTATAGCCTCATCGTGTCTCCATTTCTACACTTCAGAAAGTGAGGAGTTATCTACAGCAGTCTTTATAGTAAGTAGGGGACAGGTTAATTTGCTCCAACAAAGAATATGTAATTTATCATAGGTTAACTAACATAGAAGCACATTTCTCTTTTACATGGTTTCTAAATAAGTGGTCTGAATAAATAAGTTGTTGGGGAAGCCTTGCTATCATCAGTATATGACTTCCATTTTTGGGTTCAAAGCAATTTTTCAAATGCTGACCATCTCTCAGTGGGAAAAGAGGAAAGGCAGGGGAGTAAAACACGTGATCGAACAGTAGCATGTATAGCCCTTGCTCACATGCCACTGACCAGAGCTTAATCACAAGAACACATCAAACTGCAAGAGAGTTGTAATCTGAGAAATGATTGACCATTAGCCTAGCTAAAATCCAAATGGGCTAACATGATTTGGGATGAAGATTACAGACTCTTAATGGCAGACAGCCTGGCTTTAAATCCCTGGTCTACCACTGACCAAACTGTGTGCTCTTCAGCAAGGAATTTTGTTTCTCTCTGTACCAGATTCCTCATATGGAAAATGTATATAATCTTGTCTACTTCACAGAAAAATATTTATAAAGTATTTAGAATTGTGCCTGGTACACTTAAGTCTTTTTCAGTTAAAATGAGTATTATTAAGCAGGAGATAATAGATATTGGTGGACAGCAAGCACTGAAATTTCAGTTCCTTTCATTTATTCTCCATATTTAATGTGTCACCAAATTTTTTTGATTTTTCTTCTTAAACTGTCTCCATGTCTACTGTAACCTCCTTGAATCTACTCTTCCTTCACTTCACCCTAAAATCTGCTCTCTACCCTGTGAGAAGGTTCTTTTAAAACTGAAAGCATGATCATTTCATTCTCCATCCATCATTCTCCATGGTTTCTCAAAGCTTCTCATGGTTTTTAGAAGGAAGGAAGGAAAGAAGGAAGGGAGGGATGGAGGGAGGGAGCATTACCAGGCTCCATACACCTCAACCTGCCTATGCTTTTGGCTTCTTCTTCCCCAGTCTCTCAACACTCTAGGTGAATATGCTTTATTTCAGTTTACTTTGTAGATATACCAGGCTTCCTCTGGTCCCAATGTTCTTGCACACATTCTTTCCCTTGCATGGAATATACCAACTCTTTTTTCAGTTGACTGTTATTCTTTTTTTGAGATTTAAATTAATAATCACTTCCTTGTCAAGTCTTAGTAACCACCTATGTAAGGCCATGTCCCCTGTTATTTACTCTCAAAGTAATATAATCTTTTCTACAAAACATACATCATAGTTTCTGATAATACAATTTTATTGTTGGGTTTTTTCCTTAAATATTGGCCTTTTCCACTATATTATAAACTTTTTAAAGGTAGTGATTAGGTCTGTTTTATTATTGTTATTATTCAAAATTCCATTTCTAGATCCTAGCACATGCCTGGCCCAGAGTAGGTATTCAAGAAATACTTGTGTATACTACAAATATACAGTAATCAAAACAGTATGATACTGGCACAAGGACAGAAATATAGATCAATGGAACAAGATAGAAAGCCCAGAAATATACCCATACACCTATGGGCAATTAATCTATGACAAAGGAGGCTGGTATATACAATGGAGAAAAGGCAGTCTCTTCAATAAGTGGTGCTGGGAAAACTGGATAGCTACATGTAAAAGAATGAAATTAGAACTTTCCCTAACACCATATACAAAAATAGGCTCAGAATGGATCAAAGACCTAAATGTAAGGCGAGACACTATAAAATTTTTAGAGGAAAACATAGGCAGAACATTCTTTAACATAAGTCGCAGAAATATCTTCTTTGATCCACCTCCTAGAATAATGAAAACAAAAATAAACAAATGGGACCTAATTAAACTTAAAAACTTCTTCACAATGAAGGAAACCATAAACAAAATAAAAGGACAACCCACAGAATGGGAGAAAATATTTGCAAATGGAGTGACTGGCAAGGGATTAATCTCCAAAATATACAAATAGCTCATGCAGCTCTATATCAAAAAAAGAAACAATCAAAAAATGGGCAGAAGGTCTAGATATTTCTCCAAAGAAGGCATACAAGTGGCCAAAAAGCATATGAAAAGATGCTCAACATCACTAATTATCAGAGAAATGCAAATCAAAACTACAATGAGGTATCACCTCACACCAGTCAGAATGGCCATCATCAAAAAATCTACAAACAATAAATGCTGGAGAGAATGTGGAGAAAAGGGAATCCTTCTACTCTTGGTTGGAACATAAATTGGTACAACCACTATGGAGAACAGTATGGAGGTTCCTTAAAAAATATAGAACTAGAACTACCATTTGATTCAGTAATCCCACTCCTGGCCATATATCCAGAGAAAATCATAATTCAAAAAGATACATGCACCCCAAAGTTCATTGCAGCACTACTTACAATAGCCAAGACATGGAAACAGCCTAAATGTCCATTGACAGAGGAATGAATAAAGAAAATGTGGTACATATATACAATGGAATACTACTCAGCCATTAAAAACAATAAAATAATGTCATTTCCAGCAACATGGATGGACCTAGAGATTATCATACTAAGTGAAGTAAGTCAGAGAGAGACAAATATCATATGATATCACTCATATATGGAATCTAATTTAAAAATGACACAAATGAACTTATTTACAAAACAGAAACAGACTTACAGATATTGAAAACAAACTTATGGTTACCAAAGGGGAAACATTGTAAGGGAGGGATAAATCAGGAGCTTGGGTTTAACATGCACATAGTACTATATATAAGATAGATAACCAACAAGGACCTACTGTATAGCACAGGGAACTCTACTCACTATTCTGTGATAACCTATATGAGAAAAGAATCTGAAAAAGAATGAACATATGTATATGTATAACTGAATCACTTTGCTTTACATCTGAAACTAACACAACCTTGTACATCAACTCTAATAAAATTTAAAAAAGAATAAATACTTGGAAGACATGAATATCTATGAAGAAAATTATTTTATATTAATGATAAAAACTAATACAAATAAGCTGCTGAGAACAGACTCAGGGGTGTCTGTTAGCAGACAAAATCCAGAACTATACACTAAGACAAAACATGCATAGTAAATTAAGAATTACTCAACAAGAACTCTATCTTCAAAAATGTGCTGTGGCTTTTAAAACATTTTTCCATTAAGCAATGAATCAGTGCTAATTATGTTTATTTAATAAGAGTAAAACATACTCTTATTAAAAGAGTAAAACATTTCTTTTTACTTTTTATTGTTAGAAAATTTATAAACATACACAAGAATAGAGTACAATGAGCCTTCATATACTCATTAGCAGCATCAACAATCATCAATATTTTGCTATATTAATTTCATCTATCTATGCACCTTTATTAATGACATATTTTTACAAATCCTCAAAAGAATCTCATGTAATTCCTAAATAATTTAGTATATTTCTTTAAAATAACAATAAGGATATTTTCTTACACAACCCCAGTAACATTACCACATCTAAAGAAACTATTTAGACTCAGTCCATATCCAATACCCAGTTAATATTCAAATTTCCTCTTTTGTCTAAATTTCTTTTTACAGTTGATCTCAACTCAGGATCCAGACAAGATCTACTCACTGTATTTAGTTATTATAGAATTAGGAACATTTAAAAATGAAAAACAAAAAGTATATGTTCAATAATATACGTCACTATTTGGGATTCCATATCAGATTGCTAAGAATATGTAGATTTTGAAAAGGCATATTTACTTGATTTTAGTAACTACAGCATTGCAAAATTAAGATGGCTACGAATTTTTGAAATGCCTCCAACTAAAAAGTGGTACCTATGTCCTCTCCCCTTGAATCTTTTTTTTTTTTTTTTGCGGTACGCGGGCCTCTCACTGTTGTGGCCTCTCCCGTTGCGGAGCACAGGCTCCGGACGCACAGGCTCAGTGGCCATGGCTCACGGGCCCAGCCGCTCCGCGGCATGTGGGACCTTCCCGGACTGGGGCACGAACCAGTGTCCCCTGCATCGGCAGGCAGACTCTCAACCACTGTGCCACCAGGGAAGCCCTCCCCTTGAATCTTTGACAGATATGACAGAAATGATTTTGTACCAGTTAGGGGGCCCAAGTCTTAAGAAACTGGAAGCTTCCTGCTTTTTTTCTCTCAGAACACTCTCTTTGCAAACTTTGTGCTACCATGGAAGAAATCTGATTCCCCTGAAACTACCATTTTGGAGAGGTCATAACAGGTGGTGGAGTTCCAGCTGAATGCAGCATTCCACTCATCTCAATCAAGATGCCAGATGTCTTAGACCAGTAGAGCTACTATAATAGAATACCATAGACTGGGTGGCTTAGAAACAACAGAAATTTATTTCTCACAGTTCTGGAAGCTGGAAGTCCAAGTCCAATCACCAGAAAATTTGGTCTCTGGTGAGGGTCCACTTCCTGGTTTATAGATGACCACCTCCTCACTGTCCCCACATAGCAGAAGGGGCTCTCTGAGGTCTCTTTTATAAGATCACAAATCCCATTTATGAGGTATCCATCCTCATAACCTAATCATTTCCCAAATGCCTCACTTCCAAAGGCCATTATACTGGGGTTAGGATTTCAACATGTGAATTTTGGGAGGACATAAAGATTCAATCTATAACACCAGACATGCGTATGAAGCTGTCTTGTACCCTGCAGACAAGCCCATCTGCCAGATGAATAGCACTGGGTGACCTTCGTCACTACCATATGTATCTGAAGAATCAACCAGCTGAGCTCTGACTAAATCCTTGACTCACAAATTATGAGGTGTTATAAAATGATTGTTGTTTTAAGCTGCAATGTTACAGGATTATTTGTTGAGTAACAGTAGCTAACAGGAGGCTAACAAGAAATCCGCTTTTCTCAGAACTGTGCTGAAACTTCTAATCGTTGTATAATAAGAGTAGGTCATAGTTCACCTAAAATTTACTAAAATTTTTAATAGAACCCACTAATATAATACAAGCATATAATAATTTAGCTCTGCCATTTTTTCCCCCTCTAAAAAAAAGGGCTCTCCCAAACTTTTATTCTGGAGTATGTTGATAGCTAGTTTAGTTATAACTACATTTTTGCCAATAATGCTACAGGTTTTTCTCTTTGTTTCCAAATTCAATATATTTGTACAGCTTACCCTTGAACAATGCAAGGGTTATGGGCACTGACCCTCCCTGAAGTAAAAAATTCATGTATAAATTTACAGTTGTCCCTCATATCCATGGTTTCATATCCATGGAACTACATGTGGGCATCATGTAGTACTGTAGTTCGCATCTATTGAAAAATCCCTCATATAGGTGGACCCATGCAGTCTAAACTTGTGTTGTTCAAGGATCAACTGTATTTTGAATACACATTTGAGTGAACAGCTAGTAAAAATATCCATCCAGATGAGGGTCAGAGAAAGATCGAGGAAAAGAAATAAAAACTAGAGAGACATTAAACATTTAACAGTTTACTTCTAGGCTGCTTTATGCTATTTTAGGCCCTTATACTGGCTTCTATTTGCTCCAACTTCCAAAATTTAACTAATTTCATTATATGAATAAGTTTTTTTTTTAATTTGTGAGGAAAAATGAATTATTTTAAAACTTGAATTTTTTAAACATTCTTCCCATGAAGAGCTGAGCTCTACCTGGAGGGTACCAAAGTGTTAAAGGTTGAAAAACTAGTCAAGTCAAACATTCTTCATGGAGTTTTATCCAGGAAGTGAGATTTCAAATCAAAGAGATTCTTCACAATATCTAAGTCTTTGTATTTCACTTTGCTGACAAGATGCTCTGGTGCCCTTAAAAGTTCTCTGATGCTCATCCAAACAGATTGATCATTTCAGAATCTCTGAAAACATAAGCATATATAGAACTTTCCTTCTTAATTTTTCCTTGAAAGTTTAATTTTTTTTTCTCATAATCACCAAAGTTATCCCCTGAACAGCTGTGGTCAATTTCTTCCTCAGTAGCATGAAAGAATCTAACATTTAATATTTCTAAGGACAAACTAATTACTCTGAGTCACAAGTATATTGTTAACACTTGTCTTACAGTACCCATAAAAAAAATGTGCTATGAAAAGGTATTCTTTTTATGTTTACCTCAGGTATGAGTTCCTGAATTTCCAACAGCTTTTTCTTTTTTTCATCATTTCTTTGCATTTTAAACAACTTCACTTATGAATCTGATGACCAAGCATCTCTAACCAAAGTACAGGGTCTCTGGTTCTCTTTCAACCAGACAGGAACATATTTCTCTTTGTAGTGATCAAAGGGACAGGGCAGTTGGCAAATTTCAAAGCATGATTATGGGTTAAACATTATCCTGTTCCCTCTAAAGAAAACTGCTGAAAGAATTCATTGGCTAAGAAAGAGTTTCAGTTTTTTGGGGTAAAGTTTTTGTTTCAATTTTATGTATCTGGACAGTTATAAAATGCAATTCTTTCTTGTGGTTCCCAAATAATAAATTTCATATATATATATATACTGCAGAATGAAAACATTAAACTTATAGTACATTTTCTAGGAACCAAATAGCTGGTATCCTGCTGAGGTATCCCACGGTTAGAATCCACACTGAAAGGTCTGTGGTGATTCTCAACCAACAGCAAGTGCTAGCAGGTTTTCTCTCCAAATGTCCCTCATAAAAGACAGATATGGGTCACCCCATAATTGTAGATCCCTGCTTGCCTTCTAACAAAATATCTGGAAAGCACCAGGACAGCACCTATAGCAACAATAGTCACCCACCTAATTTATGTGATTAAAAAAATCCAAAAAACAAAACAAAAAAAACCTCCTAGTAAGCTTTCAAATGAGTCAGCTACATCCCATTTTCAATAGACAGGCAGCTGACTTCCTTCTTTTAGGTTTCTGGTAATATTTTATCTCCTTTCACAAGTGAGGGGCACATTCATGAACTAGAGAAGCATATCTAGTTTAATTCTAATTCAGCTGTTTTTGCTAAAAACAACAAAAACAAAAGAGAGTAAGCCTGGGAATGTTGTTCTATTTAAATTCATTTACAATTCCTAGATACATTTAACCCCCTCTGTGTCTGCTTAAGAAAAATTAGTATTAGTTGCTTAAGGCATTTTGGTCAAGTTGCAAAACAAACCTCATTCCCACTGTGCAAAGCTTAGGCTTTGAAACTGTGGGAGCAAGAAAAAAAAAAAAAACTAAGAATAATCTCTGCCCTTGATATATTTTAGAAGAGAGAAATCTCTGTAGATGACAGTACATAGGAGAGGTTTTTCATGGTTGACCAGTTCTCTCAAAAACAGAAATGAGTAGAGGAAAGCAGAGACATCAATTGCATTTAACCTGGACTAATGTCTTTGGAGTCAGAATAGCCTGAAATCAAATCCTGGGTAAACCCCATAGCAGCTGGCGTTGCCTTGGGGCCTGTTACTTAACTTCTCTAAGCCTCATACCTCTTTAGTGGGGATCAAAGAACACATTTCTCAGGGTGACTGTGAATATTATATTACAGCAATAAAACAAATTCTGAGCAACATGTCTTATATTACTAACTTTGAGTTTAAGTTATATAAACTTGAAGTTATTTTACTGAACTGGAACTGACAACACCTTAGTAAAAATTTAATAGCTAACATCAGAATGGGAGTTTCCTTAGATGGTAACATTTCCCCAAACAGAACTTCTGCTAAGCTTAAATTGTCAAGTTATTAAAAAAAGATATGGTTGGCTAAGTTACACTAAAATTTAAAATCAAAACTTGAAAAATGTTTCAAGATGATCGAATTTTATCTGATTGCTTAGTGGAGCAATTTATAGCTACCGCAGTGTGCTAAATTGGGGACATAGGTAAGCAGTACCCTAGTACGTCCCAACGACAGATATTTGTAATCAAACTAAGCTAACTGCAACTTTCTGAATTTCCTGGACTTACTTTACTTGAAAAAAAAAAATCTGAGACCTTGTTAAATGTGTGAGGATTATTTGGAGTGATATGAAAGGGCCAAAAAATGTAATGGAATTATGACACTGTAATTTGAATAAGTTATAGCTCAATTGTACCCGGATCTTCTCTCTATTGGTACTTAAAATTGTAAGCAATATTGTAAACTTTTTATAGAATGTATAAAACATTGTTGTACGTGATCTTCAGGGGGGATGTTTCCAATTGTCTGTTATGTTTCTTCTTGATTATTTTTCTTATTAAACTTGTTGCACGTCAGCTCTAGTTATAAGATTATTCAAAACAGAGGTATTAAATATCTGTGTGCATAATATTGAAGCTCCTCTAAAGGATTAAAATTTAATACTGAAACTTGCTGTGGTAAAACAATAGTAACAACTACAATGGGAAAAGCAAAATGTAAAAGAAATACAGGACTTGATTTACAGCAGTAAGTTTCTTTATATTCACTGTGCTATTTTGTGATGGGAAGTGGATGAAAGTGTTTTCTCAGGGAGCTTGTTTCTACTAAAATAAAGATAACTAGCAGATTCATCTGGTCCTTTACTAGGAATCACTCTATGCTGCTTTAGCTACCAGTCAAAAAGAAATAATATGTAAGCATCATTTTGTAATAGCATACTCTAGCCATGTATTCTTGTCTAATTATAATCCCTATTAGCATACTACTTTTCCCCAAAGCTAGAATGGAATAAGAAACAGAGAAAGGGGAAGAGGATGACTAATGAACAATAAAAGTTCCTTTAGTGTTTATTTAAATAAAATCTAATTTTACAACAAAAAAATTAAAGTTTCTCTATCTTTGGGGAACACTGTCATTTAAACACATGGCTTAGAGTGACAATATGTAACATGGGGGATAGAGAGAGAAAAATCACTGAGATCAAAAAGAAGATGAGAATGAATTTTTAAATCTCATTAGGAAAAAGAAAGCAAATGACAGAGAAACAGCAGTCTATGACTTTAAAATCTGTCATCAAATAAAGCACACTGCTTCTAGAAATACTCACCTGCCAATTTAACATCAGGATGGTGATCTGTTGCACACCACTCCCCTGAAAGGGACAATTTTTCTTTAAACAATTATCTTCTGAAGACAGAAAAAGAGATCAGTCTAAACTAGATTTCCAAACATAGTAGAGAGCTAACGGTGACAAGTTAAATATCAAACGTTTGATTTTGGTCAAAAGGAAATAAATGTTTAAAAACTTTGCTTTGATAGTTAAATTCAAATAGTGCTCCGGTTAACATTAAACACATAAAACATTTTTGTAATATAAGGGAAAAATGACTATAGTAAGATGTGTACATATTCTATTAATTTCAAAATAATTGGGGGTGTTGAACTGTAAAGGAGTTCTCATAAAATTGTATTCATATCTGTCTCTGAAATATAGATATAATTTTATCTGCATCTGTGCAAGCAAGGATGCATATTGGGAAAAGTAAACAAGCAAACTAGTTCCAGAAAATGTAGAAAATCAAGTCAGGAAAGAATGATCACCACTGGTACCTACACACAATAATCAGGCGGGAAGAGGTCCAACCATGTGTAGCAAGATGATGAATTAGCTGTTGTAGGAAGAAGGTGGCTGTGTAGACGCTAACTAATCCACTGTCCTCAAAGATGAAACTCCTGAATTAATATGGCTGTTACAGGAAGATGTTAAGGGGTTAAATAAATAACAAACTGAAGAGGGTATCATTTAAGCAGCTGTTAATAGATGTGGCAGTGACAAAAGGAGACATCGGGAAAGAGCCAGGAGCAGAGATAGGGAAAAAAGAGGCTATGTAAGTGAAATTCTTACTAGCTTAGGGGCCTCAGAAAGGTTTTAGGCTCCCAAGTGACTCATGGAAAGAAGTAAATGTGATTGCAGCTTCCATGCTTTTTCTGGTTAGTAGGGAAGATGGCTGACTCTGAGGTATGGATGGGAAATGGTCTTTGTGGTAGAACTGATTTGGTAAAAGTGGCTTGAAATTTTGTAAGCGTTTAGTGCTTGGAAAAAGATATCAACAGGAGGAGGGTCAATGAGGTATCATTTATGAAACATTTACCTGCTTACCTCAATTCCTAGAACAAAATAGAAAATTACTCTTTAGTTCTCTTTCCTTTTATACATGTATATATTTTAGTTACGTATATATATATATATATATATATATATATATATTTAGTTATGTGTATATATATTTAGTTGTAGTATATATTTAGTTATATATATATATTTGGCTATATATAGGTATATAAGTGTATGTATATATATAATAAATATATATTTTGTTATATATATTTATTTAGTTCTAGGCAAGTCATCTAATCTTATGATTCCTAAATTTCCTCATCTATAACATGATACTTCTTTATGGTGCCTTTCTGAGGAATCAAATGTTTGGCAATTTTTGAGTCATCTATACTGTAATTAGAAATCATGACTGAAAATGCTTTGTGTTCTTCCCAGGAAAGATTCACTTTAAAGTTAGCATTGCTTCTATTGTATCTTTAAAGTGCCTCTGCAGGGTTTCATATAATCCAACGTGTTGACAAAAAAGGAAAAATAATGACCTAAACAGCAAAATAGCATTTAAGCTTAGCTCCATTGCATTACTTAAGGATTCTCTAAGAATAATAGACACCAAAATAGTACAGAACTACCTCGACATTAAGGGATCATACAATATTCATTACCCCAGCTAAAATAATGCATAATAGAAGCATTCAGCACTTTCTAAACTAGTTCACTTTCTGTTTGGCTGATGGCTTTTGAGCCATTGTTTACCGAGGGGAACCAATGTCGAGGGAGAGAATACATATAATTAAACCATTATCTGTGTATTTGCTTAAGCCATCCACTTTTGAAAGGTCTAGTAGTGTTAGGCTTAGACATTTCAATTAAATTAACCATTTTGAGTCCTATTTTACATAGTAATTATTTGAAATATCAAAAACTTAAAGTTTTATTTTAAATCACCCTTTTACTTTAAAAATAAAGAAACCAAAGGGGGACATTTCTATGCTATCAACATCCTTTGGATCATTAGTTAAATAACAACCAGGGTCCAGCTCTATTCAGATATAATGTCATCTGATATTAGACATAAGAAAAAAAAAAAAACCTCCAAATGATTTCATCCTTACTTCTCACTTTAATATACCAACAGAAAGTCATAATAGAAGATACAAGCAGAGTCAAATGCATAAAAACATGTTGCTGCCCTGCACTAATTGTGTCCTTACAGCCAGTAAATAATGATGACTTTTTCCTCCTTAAAATTGTAAAACTATAGGATGAATGGCCATAGCTTCTGTATTTATCACTTACAGAGTAAACTTTTTCAGTGACAACAGACATTCTGGAGTTTACATTGTGTTTTGAATAGGTTCCAAAATATCAAATACATTTGGGTCTAAGTTCTATTTCTCAGCTGGAGGGAATGGAGAGGGCAGTGATATGAGTTTGTTTTTGAACTTGATGTAGTCACATTTTCTCTGGACATTGCACGATGAAATGGAAGCAGGGAAGGGAGTTAAGGTAAGGAGACAAGTAAGAATATAAATGGAGATGTTGGTAATATTGACAACCAATAGCATTTTCATAAAAAGAACTAGGAGTGGGGTGTAAAACAGTCGAGATCAGACATTTCAGGCTTTAAGTCTATGACACTGGTCCTTCTCCCTACGTTTGATACCATGCGTCTAGCCAGGGTTAGGGTAGCTCCTCATTTAAGTATAATTAAATCTGACCTGAGCTAACAAAATCAAGATTTTAAAAAATATATAGAACATAAGTTTGTGCTCAGTTTATGAAAAAAGTAGGTAAAATCTGGAAGACATAGCATAGAGGGAAAAAAAGATATTTAAGTAGAAATTAACATTATTAAGTTTAGTCAGCATTCTAGTGTCAGGATATGGGACTCTAGTAAACATTAGAAGTACTGGCAAGATTTTGTCATCCATTCAAATTTACGTACAAATAGAGTCATATAAATAACTTTTCAAGGAAAAGAGAATGAAAAAGTGATATGTATGTTTATATAAAACAGTGAAACTCTGACAAGATTATATTCTTTGATTCTAAATTCTTTCTTCTTTTATTACAAAATTAATATCAGGTCCTGGGCTTCCACAGGGACTGTTTGTATTTGTTCAAGAAACCTCAAATTCATGACTGCTAATACAGCATAAAATTGTCCACATAAAATGGAACAAAGCATGACAGAAATGTTTAAGTGACACTTCAAACACTTAATGAGAAATACTGCTTAGTTGATAACATCAAAGAATAGAAGTTCGAAAATTCTTGGCTGAATTCAATTTAATCATAGCAAAAGTGTTAGTTGAGCAATCTCATTTATCTGCTTAAGAGACTCTTTTTTGCATGCTGACCTTTATGTCCATTACTTAGCAAAATGCACATCACAAAATGGCAGCAGCCTCTAGAGTTTGTTTTGAAGATTCCAAACTGCAAATATTAAATGGATGAATGCTGTGGTCCACCGCAAAGCATTACATTTTATAAATTCCATTTTGTGTCTTACAAATCAGTTTCCAATCAAATTCAACATTCTTTGGAAGACTTTACACTACATAGTAAAAAATATGTGTTAAGAAATCACCTCCTGAAAGAGAGATGGGGGAGCACCGTATTAGCACAATGCTTCTTTAGGTATTTTATTAAAATGATCTGGGTAAAATTACATATATGCAATGTATACATACATATGTATATATATATACATACATACATATATATATATATATATATGTTGAAGTAATTTTTGTTGAATGTATCCTAATGTTTTTTTGTAATCATGGATGTTGTTTCTGACTGTGTATACTCTTAGTGTAGGGAGGAGTCTTAAGAAGGTTATCTAGTATATTATCACCTACCAGGATTATACCATTTATCCCAGGTACAATAGTTGCAATATCATAGACTGTTAGAATTGAAAATAATCTTTGACCCATTTTTACCTATCTAAACATTGAATCATCACTGCAACCTTCCAAACAGATTTTAATCCAGTCTCTCTTTGAACATATCCAGTTTGTTTTTGAGGAAAATGGTCTGTCCTGTGAATCTGAAGTCCAGGAGTCTGAGTGAGGTTCATTCTTCAAGCTCCCAGGCTTCTGACCTTTTCTTCCTTTGTATAAATAGTGTACTGGAGAGACAACTACTAAGATCTCGTCTGACTCTCAGATTTTATGAATATCTTGCTCTCTGAGAGCCAAGGAATCTAATCAAATCCTGAACTGCTCTTGAAGTTAGAGGGTATTCCTTGGGTCCAGCTGAAACTTATCCCTTGGCACTTTCAGTATCTATTCTCAGAATCCTCTCTCTTCGTCTTCAGAGTCACAATTAGAAACTGAATCCCTACACTGCTTAGGAACAAGTTCTAAATTCTAACACTCTTTAAGAGCCAGGGCATTCTTATTTATGTGTAACAATATTCTTTTGATGAAAGTGAAGTCAGTCTTTGGCTCTCTTCTTAAAGAAGCTAAAACAAAAGGGGCCATCAAATACACTCTCTGCTGGATTACACACACTATTATGTATGACAGAGTGGACCCCCATCAGTAGGCATGGAGATCACCTGGAATGTCCAGATGGTTCCTTAGAATGAAGGTTTTCAAAAGACCATTGCTAGACATATGTGTCTGGTTAGAATGTTTAACCTTCATGGTCTTTAATCATGTAGCATTATGTGAAATGCCACCAGCTGAATGGCTTGATGGAGTGTTTTGAAGCTGTAGAGTTTCCAATCTCCTGTCCACCACCAGAGGCCCTGCAGACACTGGGAATGTGGTCCCTACAGTCTGAATGCCTCATTACTGGGCTATGAGAAAAGAGGGCAGATGGGAGTTGGCCTTCACGATGTATAGCATGGGCATAAGAAGTTCTGTGATCAAATGAATGAATGAGAAAGAGAGAGAGAGACAGAAACAAAGAGAGACAGTGACAGAGACAGAGAGACAGAGACAGAGAAAGAGAGATCCATCACTTGGATAGGCAAGGAAAGATCTGTTCCAGTTGTTCTAATTCTTCCTTAGTTGTTGATAATCTCAAAGATATTTTCCCCTCAAAATTAAGTTCATGTAAAGAAGATCCTTTTAGGGATTTTTAATTCTCTAAGGGTAAAAATATCATCTGTCATGGAAGTTTATTACTCTACACACCATAAGTACTGATGAAGCCATTGAGAATGAAAACCCCATCATTGTTCATTTTAAGAGCAGCTGAAGTATATAGGAAGTGGTTTCACAATAGGAAACATTCGCATCAGCCTATCCTGACACTGAGTATTGACTGCCGCTGTTAGCTGGAGCAAGTATATGAACGTCTCTGAACTTCAGCATTCTCATCTGTAAAGTGGGAATCATTTCAGGGTTGTGGTGAAAATGAGATAAAATAAACTATGCAAAGAGCTTGTCACGGTGCCTGAAACTAAGTCAACTCAAAAAGCAGGGCTATTATTAACTCTTTATTAGGATTATAATGATTGTAGCATGCTTGTTAGGAATGTTGACAATCCTTTAGAAGCTGAACTTGACCCAGGACCCTTCTGTGTGTGTAAATGCCTTGTCCTGTACGTGGCAATGATTTAGGTCATTTCAGTGTTCATCTCTCTGACATGAAGTTTTTCTGCTTCAGATTTGATTTTCAAGAAACATTGGTTACCAGACCTCACTCCGATACTTCTGAAGAGCATTGAGGCTTGACGGCAACATCTCTTGCTTGCTTTTCAGAATCCCGATTCTATCCAAACAGAAGTATCTGAGCTCTCTCTTTCATGTGTGGGGAGGAGGGGGGTCCAGCATCTTTGTTGTTGTTGCTGAAACTCTGGAAAGAGAGCAGGGCATGGAGCTGTGCTAGCCAATTTGGCAGTGTGCTTTTTTTCAGCCCACTTGGCTGTGCACAATATTCTGTCTGAGTTTGGGAAGATCTGTCTGCTTTTTTCCTTTGTATAGAGGCTATGAGAAATGAGGCAATGGATTTGTCTTATACAACAGCCTGGAAAAATAGGCCATGGCCTAACAAGTAAGAAGAGTTGCATGGCCTCATTCCAGGGAGTTCCTGGCTGGAGACTGGAGGACAGGTTGAGACGCCTTCTGATAGATTTTTGTCCTAACTGCCCTCTTTCCTGAAACAAGTCTTGCTTAAAATAAAAGGTGGAGGGGTGGGCAGCAGGAGGTATGGATCCTTACACAGTACGATATCCCTTTACCAAGAATCAATATCATGCAGATTTAGAAGTCACAGATCAGATCATGTATCCCAAAGCACAGCAGGAAACCTTACAGTCCTTGTAAATGGCAGTGAGATGTGATAAGGTGCCGTTATGACCCAGTCCCCAGTGCTCCTCCTCTTCTGAGACTGGCTTAAGCCATTTCCTTGTCATAGAACCCCAAATGACCCTACACTGTCCCTTTTTGCTATGTTTGTTTTGCTTTGTTTCTGCAAAGCGCTTTGCCCTTGTCTGCCTTTTCCAGATGACTGTTATATTTTTCTCCTTGTTGTTTTCTCTTCCAATCAGTGAAGAGCCCCAGACATGAACTGTAACTGGAATTTCTCACTCTGCACTCCACCCTCCCACTATAAACACATGCATGTACACACACACACACTCACACACACACACACACACACACTACCATTTTAATTGCCTTTTCCAATGATGACAGTGATGTCTTTCCTATCGGGCACTCTTTGTTATTTTGGTTTGGAATTCAAGGAATGGGAGAGGCTGGAATATCATCAATCTCCAGAGGTGGCTGATCTGACTCAGTGTCTGCATCAAAACTATTGCTCTAAAAAGATGCAATTCCCTCCTCACTGCAAACACCTAGAGCTTCTACCTTCCCCGGGCATCATTCACTTAACTCCTTGACTGCCTGCCTGGGTTATGATGGCCACAGACTGAATCTCTGTTTCTTCATCTCGGAATAATGCTCCTCAGAACTGCTTTATGGAGCTATTCACAGATAAGAGCAATAATGAGCTCAACAACACGGTTTCCTTTTCTGTATTCTGTAACATTCTCATCTCAGCCACCGTGTCTGGCAGCCACACAATGAGTCCCTGCATGTGTCAGAGAGATGGATGGTATCTGCAGTGTCTGCATCTCGGTGCTGACTGTGTGAGCTCTCGCTGAACCTTCCCTCGGGGATGCTCAATTCTGTGCCATTGAATCAGAAAGGCAAACTGCCCCCTTCCAAGAAATGTCTTATTTTCTCCCAACACAAAATACTTTAATGGAAATAATGACACACATTAGGTACGTTGATGGATAGCACGTTGTCCTTTCATCCTCAATATTCCTGATTATAGGACTTTGTTTTTGTCTCGTTGCTCTGCTATTATTTTCTCAAAGCTAAAACAAAGAGGCTACTAGTCTAGGTGGTAGTTCTTTATAAGCATTTCACACATCTTTGCTTTTTTCAACTGCATGGAATCAGAAAAAATAAGTGACAAAGGATATCAATGAGTCCCTATTTCCTTATCAGGGAAGTAACCAGTTAATTCTGGTTGCTTTTGGTCCTGATCTAAATGGACTGGCTTTTGTTTCAGCATGAAATCAGCTCTGAACCGTGCACAAATGTGCCGCAGTGAGGTCTTTGGTAATGGATTATCAGTAAGATTTCAGTGCTGCTAGGACCATGCGGGCACATCTGAGCAAAGTGGGATTATGTGGGATTGGAGCCAAAGGACGAATGACAATGACTATTTCTACCATCTGTTTTCTAGGGCCAACTTCATGGGCAGTTATCTTGCGCCATCACACAGGACCGCCCACTTGGATGGGCAGTTTAATGCCCTACTAGTGTGATCTTGAAACTTAATAATTTGTGATCAAGAGGACCTGAAGATTCATTTTGTACTGGCTCAGCAGATTATACAGCCACTCCTGGTGCCAGGCACTGCTCTGTGCTTTGTTACTAATAACAGGATTCCTCCTCGGTTTTCCTTCCTTCTCAGTTTTGACTGAGGTACAACAAGACAGATAGCAGCATAGATGTTAGGACACCAAAGTGAGCATGAGGCAGCCTGCCTACTCCATATAAAACATTATGCTGGAAGTGGCCATAAGAACCTGTTCTTTCTGTCTTGGACCCTTCATCCAGATCAAGGGTCTAAAAAAAAGTTTGAGAGAAAAGATGTGTGTAGGTATCTCTTCAGAGAGAGCAATTACCTTGCTGTGAGTCCCCCCCCCTTTTGTGGTTGGGAAGACAAGGACTTAAGGGGGACACAAAGGACTGACATCTTATTCGTGCCCAAGAAAGTTACAATGGACTATGGCTTAGATACAACACATACTTGGAAATCTATAAGCTGAGAGGCTAAATAGGCAATCAAAGCGACATGATCTAGTTTGCTAGAACAGGGGATGATGCATGAAAGTTGGCTGTGGGCCATCTGGAAGAGAGCCTTGGTGTAGAATTATCTTAGGTCTTCCGAGGTCTGTCTTGGGGCTTCTGGAGGCATGAGAAGACCCCAGGGGAAGGATGTTCAGCTGGTGAGTAGTAGCTGAAACAGGAGTCAAGGGCCTAGAGTAGAAATGCATCTGCTGGGACTAAGAGAACCATGAGAAAGACTGACTAAAGAAAACATTCAAAAAGCCCCCTAAAGCATTGGCTGTGATCATTTACGTGACATTTATCTAAGAGCTGCCAGCTTTAACTATCTGATGACCAGAAAGCACAAAGCCACCCAGGTATTACTTCTTCTCCCTCTCTCCATCTTTGATCCCGAAATGAAGCTAGGACTGGGAGAGATGATGAGCTGGAAGGGAGAAGCACCAGAGCCCTTGCACCACTGTTAAGTCCCAGCCTGTAACAGGTGCCAGCTGGTTGAGGGGTTAAGTTGCATGTTAAATCAGGTTTGGAATTTTCACTGCTCTATCAGACTAAACATTCTGGTGACTGAATTGAGCCTGTGTTTCAATTGAAAGTAATAGTCGGATCTCCTTTTACCTAATAATGAGAGGAAAGGCACAGAAAGCTGTCTGAGTGTTCCCTCCAGGGACACGAGGAGGTTATATTTTCTCCCACTATCTCATTAAACTTTATTCAGTGATCACACATCATGCTTGCTGACATATTGGTCACATCTTTATTACCTGTGCAATCACCTCAATGTTTTACAGAAAGTACTATCCAAATGTTGGAAAGGAGAAAAATAAGAAACACAGAGGTTTAGAGACCTTAGCAAATTAATAAATGACAGGGCTAGAATTTAAAGCCTGATTTGTGTTTCTTAAGGCTTATTCTTTTAATCATTAGACTCTCTCTCTCTTAATTAGAAAAAAAACACCACCTATTAAGTACCTACTATATGCCAGGAATAGTGCTAATGGCCTCGCATATATGATTATATTATTTACTCCTTACATAAAGTATAAATCAGATGCTCTTCTTGTTATCTATCAGAGGAAACTGAGACATAGAGGGTTTTAGAAACTAGTTAGTAATTAGTTTGAAATTACATGGGGAACTCTTGTCTGCCTGACCCAAAATTTGTGTAGATCGTTAAGAAACAGAAAGAGATTGAGAGAGAGGGAGAGATTAATTTCTCCCTACTTTTCTTCTCAAATAAGTCACATCTTTGCTAAAATAAAATACATATGGAGGTCCTCCTAAGTATATAGCCAGTAGTAGTCACCAAAAAACCAAGATAATTATTAGTTATGGTCCCATGAAGAGGTACCATAAATACAGAAAGAGAAAACTAACAGTCATGGCAACCTTAGCCCATAATGAAGTGACCGACTCTGCATGACTCACTCTAAGGGAAACTGTAGCATTAGAGAGGGATGCTCTGTCCTGTTCTCAGGAGTATCCAGAGAAGTCTTCATGGAAAGGGTGAGTCATTAATAATAGTTTTATTTAAACAATTCAAGAACAACAGCAACAAAAAACGTCCAGGTTGGGGAGTGACAGCAATAGCAAAATCACAGCACTGGGAATAAATATAAACAAGAAAAGGAGAAAGCAGGGAAAACTTTTTTTTTTTCCCCCGAAAGACTGCTATTTGTTCTAGAAGAGTGGGCCATAGGTTGTGGCTCCGTTATTTATGCAGAGAGCTGCAGTCAGGCTGATGGATGTGAACATGATATGGTGGGAAATGAGAGGCCACGGCGGGTTCTTCATCAAGGGATTAAGCAATGAAAGTTAAGTTTTCAAAATATTTGTCTGGGAGTGGTATTTGTCTGAGATTGAAAAAGAGAATAGAGGCAGTGGGAGTGACTAGAAGTTGGTTACAGTTGCCCAGGTACAATATGACACCTCATTTTAGCCTTTGCAGAGTGGGCTTTCTTTCTTGAATGAGAGTAGAAAGGAATGGGGGTGGGAGTAGAAATATTGGAATATAGATATGTAGATTCCAGATATGTATATATCTGCATACTCTAAGAGCTGTAGCCCTGAAACAGTGTGGGAAATTTTTACCACTGTATATTAAATAATGCATTTAAAGCTCATAGTTCAATGAACCAAAAGAGCAAAGAATATGGCAAATTTCCAGTGTTTATAATAGTGTAGAGAAAAATCATCACGGTGGTACTGGGAAGCGTGATGTGGCAGAAATAGCAGTGACTTAAGAGACGAAATTATGTATTTCTTTTGAGGCACACTATTGCTATATGGAGAAAAATTGTCTTTCCTTTTCTCTTAACATTTTAAAACCAACACAAAATTCTAGTTTGTTACCCATGGCACCTGTCAATGCTAGAACATTCAAAGAAAATCCTGAATCTACTGAAAACTTAAGAGTAAATAGCTTCTGTTTAAAATTCCCTAACATACTTTCTGGAGTTGGAATGCTCCATCAAAACTTATCATCAAAGGCTTTGTTGTGAAATGCCAGGATGCCACTGAATAAGGTAACAATGAGGCAGGAGGGGACTTTTTGCTTTTTAACATCTTTATTGGAGTATAATTGGTTTACAATGTTGTGTTAGTTTCTGCTGTATAACAAAGTGAATCAGCTATACTTATACATATACCCCCATACCCCCTCCCTCTTGAGGCAGGGAGGGGACTCTTAATTTGCCTAAAAATTCTCTTACAGTCTCTTGATAAGCTCTGACGTACTCTTGGTGGTGGAGGCGGGCAGTGGTCAGTGAGAGGGGGTAAGTCATTGCTGTGGTACATTTTCCAAATCTCTCACTGGCAATATCCATATTATAGTTTCTATTTGAAGTGTTGACAATGGAGGAAACATTACTAAGAATGGCTGTCAGGGATCAGCCAGTAAGGCTCGAATTGCCCTTTCCTTTCACATCCACTTGTCTGGTGTGTCTCTGACATGAAACAGAATCAACTCAGAAGGGGCGAAGGAAGGTTACCTAGGATCCCAGACAAATTTCTTTTAAGTTTGGTTTATTCCTTTGAAGGATTTCTTAAAAATTGACCTTTCTGTTGAGGCATTTTCTAGAACAGTAGGATATCTTATTGAAGCATGCCTGTTGAGAGTCTTTGAACGCCTTTTTTTTTTTTTTCCACAGCTGCACAAGTCTACTTCGGCTTTGGACCAGGAAAAAAACAATGTGATATTATTTTTCCTCTTCTCTGAAATATTCAATTTCCATTCTCATGAATTATAATTTATGTGAAGTAAAGAAATGTAAGTGTACCTTTGAAATCAGATGTTAATTTGTGTTCTCACTTTCAAAAACACTTTTTTGTTTCTTTCTGTACAAATTATCAGTCAATTACATCCCTGTGGGTATAAGGCACATATGGCTGATTTCTTCAGGGATTTATATCTGGAATAAATACATGCTGCCCTCACAGACCTGCTTCTGAATTGGTAATAGACACAGTCAGTGATTTGGTTAAAATAAAAAATTTCTTGGGAACATCATATACACTACCTGGCTGGCAGTTCTACTTAGGTTGAAGTGATGAATCTACGAAAATCTTCTAACAGGCTCAAACGCTTTGTTCAAAATGTAGGGCCTTAGAGGTCTTATTATTTTCATAAATTTTTCTTTTTTGAAAAATTGAAACAAGATTTCAAGTCAAGATTATTAAAATAAATATTGTGTGAGATATCTAACAGTGCAAATAAATTCGTAAGTCACTAGTAGAAGAGGACAGAGTAGCAGTGAAGGAAGTGATAAAAGCATGAAGAGTTATTCTAATGAAAAGCCATAGGAGAAAAAATCCCAGGCCTGACACTCTTTTGACTCTAAGCTTTGTTACTGTCACCAACTCAATTCATTTTTAGTGACTTAAAATAGTTATGTCACTGTCAGTAATCTGTTATGCCACAGAAATGTTTCATCTCATTTTCTGTAGTAATTATTCTTGAGCCAAACAGAAATTATGTAAAAACTAAACAGGATCAATGCTAATAGCATTCTATAATATAATTATCTCCCTATCGTTCATTTCCTTCATTTTTTTACATACTACTACTGTTCTCCTTCCAAGATTATTACTGAGACAATATTTGATACTAAGAATATTCATTATACATGGCTAATTATATGACTCTACACAATAGGAAAAAAAATCCTGAGTCACCTAAAATTACAATGGCAGACATAAAACTTTAGAAATTATGTTTGGTTGAGATAAGTCATTCTAATGTTATGAAATAATATTTTATATTTGTCAAGTGCTTGATAGTTATCCAGTTATGTATGTGTATTATGAATATAAATATGCTGTTTTATTGAAATCTTCAATAAATATTTATTGTACTGTTTGGTGATAGACATATAATGATGGCTATGGACAGTCCTAACTCCCTGGACCTTGTGGTCTCCTTAGCCCTCCTCATGACTCAGGCAGGAGTATTATTAACTGAAGTCCAGAAATCAAATAGCTTGCCTGGGCTTCAGAGCTAACAAGGATCTAAGGCATTCTTACTCCTAGCTCAGAGTTATATTAAATATACTTATATTTCTCAAATCACATTCCTTCAAAATAAATTCCACAAAGATAAGTTTGTATTGCTAAACAACATTAAAGGCATTTTTGACTTTATCTTCTTTGGAGAAATTCAAAACACACATTAGCACATTAAACATTCTGAGAATCAGTTCAGTAGAGATGCATTATTTAATTCACTGAGTCCCAACTATTAACATGTCACTGTACATGGTTTTTGGACACAATACATCACACTTATGTTTTCAAGGGTTAGGCTTGTGATTGCATTTTCTTGGTCCATTAAATAAGAGAATTGTCAAACCCATTGGCCTCCTTGCCTGGAAATCCCTTTGCCAGAGGAGCACTGATTGCCATCACGTGGCACCTCAGTATTGAATAAATCTCAGAACAGTGAAGTATATAAACTATTGTGCATATATATCTTTGGAAAGGAAGAAAAAACTTTACAAATTAGATTTAATATTTTCAATATTTAATATTTTATAAGGAGTTCATTCCTTCGAATATTGCATGATGACACAATATTTTACAACCACACCATGAATACTCAACCTTCTAGAAAGGAATGCCTCAAACTAATTACATTTTGTTTTCTTCACCATTTGGGTCGATGGGTGGGTAAGAGGAACCCATGTCCTACGCAGTAGTGATATAGTAAGGTGTTACCATACAAAACTTTTTTCCATAAATTCATCTCAATGTTGCTGTCATGCAATCTTTATAAAAGAACACAGTCTTGATAATTTATATCACAGTTTTACCTGGAGATGATAATGTGCCATACCCAATGAGCTTTGCTGTAGCAAAGTTTAAGTGTAATGTAATATCTACTAGAATTATTAAACTTCATAATTTATTTTTTAAACCACTTTATTGAGGTATGATCAACATGTAAAAAGCTGTACATATTTAAGGTATACAACTTGGTGGATTTGGTGATAATTATACACCTGCGAAGCCATCACCACTATCAAGGCCATAAACATACCCATCATCTCCCAAAGTTTCCTCCCACCTCCTTTATTATTATTATTATTGTGTGTGTGTGTGTGTGTGTGTGTGTGTGTGTGTGTGTGAGATAAGGACACAACATAAGACCTACTCTCTTAGCAAATTTTAAGTATACAACACAGTACTGTTAGCTATAGGCACTAGGCTACTTAGTATGTCTCCAGAACGTATTTATCTTGCATGACTGAAACTTTGTACCCCTTGACCATCACTTCCTCACTGTAGATGGGATTGTCTTCTTAATTTATTTTCCAGATAGTTCGTTGTTTGTGTGTGTGGAAACACAACTGTTTTTTGCATGTTGGTTTTGTATCCTGTAAATTTACTGAATTTGTTTATTAGTTTTAACAGTTTTGGGGTGCAGTCTTTAGGGTTTTCTATATATAAGATTATGTCATCTGCAAACAGAGACAATTTTATTTCTCACTTTACAATTTGAATGCCTTTTATTTCTTGGAAACACAGCATACCACCAAAACTTGTGGGATGCAGCAAAAGCAGTTCTAAGAGGGAATTTTATAGTGATAAATACCTACATTAAGATAAAAGAAAGATCTCAAATAAACAACCTAAGATTACACCTCAAGAAACTGGAAAAAGAACAAATAAAGCCCCAAGCGAGCAGAAGGAAGAAAATAATAAATGTTAGAGCAAAAATAAATAAAATAGAGACTAGAAAACAATAGAAAAAAATCAATGAAGCTAAGAGTTGTTTTTTTTAAAAGATCAATAAAACTGACAAACCTTTATCAAAAAAAGACTAAAGAAAAGAGAGAAAACTCAAATAAATAAAATTAGAAATGAAAAAGGAGATCTTACAACTGAAAATCACAAAAATACAAAGGACTATATGAGACTGTTATGAACAATTATATGCCAACAAATTGGATAAGAAAAGGATGGATTAATTTCTAAAAAACATACAACCTACCGAGACTGAATCATGAAGATAGAAAATCCGAACAGACCAATAATAAGGAGATTGAATGAGTAATCAAACACCTCCTAACAAAAACAACAAAGTGCCCAGGACCAGATCGCTTCACTGGTGAATTCTTTGAAACATTTAAAGAAGAATTAACCCAATCCTCAAATTCTACTAAAAACAAAAGAGGAGGGAACATTTCCAAACTCATTTTACAAGGCCATCATTACCCTAATACTGAAGCCAGATAAGAACACTACAAGAAATAAAATTACAAAAAATAAAATTTCTCTAAAGCTACCTTGAATGGCCCATGATCACACTTGATTCTTTAATGTTTTATGTATACATAACCTTTGCAAAAAAGCTTGAGGAAAAATCTAATCATTATCTGTTGGACTGATATTGTTATTGAATGTATTATTTATTTGAAATATGCTAAATCATCAAACAGCATGAAATATTCATTTTATCCAGAAACATAGACAATTATGAGTAAACAATAGAAAGAGAGGCCCTAGAAGTCTTGAAAGCTCAGGATTGCAAAAAGTGTACTGACCAGAAGGAAATAGACAAATCTGCTGCTGGCTAGTCATGCAATGTTAAGTGATTAATTTCCTTAACCATTTTAAACCCTGGTATCCTTATCTTTAAAGTGTGAATATTAATACAACTCCGCTTAACTCAGGAACACTATGAAGAAAAATTATGCTAACTCATGTAAGACATTTTGTAATCTAAAAATTATACTCTTAAGGTCATTCTGTTAAATAAGCAGAGGTAAGCAGTTTCACCAAATTACTCCATGAAAATTATTCTACCTCTTAAGAGTTGAAGAGCTAATGGAAAATTATTAGTAGAAGGACCTATGTTAGGATAGGCTATGACATCCTGTGGTAGCCAAAACAAACAAAACAAAAACTATGGTTTAACACGATAGAAGTGTATTCATTGTTCATGCTATATATCTAACATAGCTCAGCAGAGGACTCTACGCCACATAATCACTCAGGGACTGATCTGACGGCCAGTATGACATCTCAAAAATATCTTCAGAAGTCTCAGCAGCAGGAAAGAGAGACTGAAGAATCGTAGGTGGGATTTTCACTGCTGAGCTGCTCAAAGATCCATTAACCCTTAATTGCATTGGGGCTAGGAAGCATAAGAGAGAAAATGGATTTTGTTAAGCATTACTGTTTCTACCATGATACATTTATGTTAGTGAGAAAGAGAGAGAGAGAGAGAAGAGAGGAAGGTTTCTAATAACAGTCAAAACAGCATTGCAATTCTGTGAGTCTTTGATTTGCCAACATCAGCTGAGTAGCCAACAATTCAATTTAATTCTGACACTTACTATCTGGAATTAGCACAGTCCCCACTACTTAAGGGCTTAAGCCTACAAGACTACCACCACTTCAGACACCAGACACAAATTCCAGGGCCCACTTGTACGTCTCACCAACCAGCAATAAATAAATAAATAAGTAAAATAAAGAAATAAACTTAAACCCCATCCTTAAGTTTGATAATTTGCTAGAACAACTCACATAACTCAGGAAAACACTTTGCTTATGTTCACTGGTATGTTATAAAGGGTGCAACTCAGAAATAGCTAAATGGAAGAGATGCATAAGGCAACATACAGATGAGTAAGGTGGGTGCATGGAACTTCCATGTTCTCTGAAGGCACATGACCTTCAATAGCACATCAATGTGTCACCAACCCCAAAATTCTCTGAACCCCGTGAGGTTTCATAATGTAGGGATGATTGAATAAATCATCAATCATTAGTGATTGAACTCAATCTCTAACCCCTTCCCTTTCCTGAAAGTTGTGAAGTGAGGCTGAAAGTTCCAAGTCTCTAATCATGCTTTGGCCTTTCTGGAGACCAGCCCAATCCTGAAGATATCCAGGAGCCCCTAGTCATCAGTGATATTATTGGCATACAAAAGACACTCCTGTCACTCAGGAGATTTAAAGAATTTTAGGAGCTATGTGTCAGAAACCAGGAACAAAAACCAAATACATTTTTTTAATCATTCTGCACATTTTAAAACAAATAGAACTCACCCCATATATAAAAAATTAATTCAAAATGTATCAAAGACCTAACTATTAAAACTAACACTACATCAGGCTTCCATGGTTGCACAGTGGTTGAGAATCTGCCTGCCAATACAGGGGACACGGGTTCGAGCCCTGATCTGGGAAGATCCCACATGCCACGGAGCAACTAGGCCCGTGAGCCACAACTACTGAGCCTGCGCGTCTGGAGCCTGTGCTCCACAACAAGAGAGGCCGCAATAGTGAGAGGCCCGCGCACCGCGATGAAGAGTGGCCCCCGCTCGCCGCAACTAGAGAAAGCCCACACACAGAAACGAAGACACAGCACAGCCAAAAAATAAATAAATTAATTAATTAAAAAAAAAAACTAACACTATAAAACTCTTAGAAGAAAACCTAGGCATAGAAATTTTTGACTTTGGATTAGAAAATGGTTTCTTAAGTATGATACCAAAAGCACAAGCATCAAAATAAAAATATTGATAAATTGGATATCATCAAAAGTAAAAACTTTTGTGCTTTGAAGGACATAATCAAACAAGTAAGATGACAATCCATAGAATAGGAGAAATTTTGCAAATCATATATATATTAAGGTACTCAACTATGATACACAAAGAATGCTTACAACTCAATAATAAAAACATAATCAAAATTAAAAGTGAGGGCTTCCCTGGTGGCGCAGTGATTGAGAGTCCGCCTGCCGATGCAGGGGACACAGGTTTGTGCCCCGGTCCGGGAAGGTCCCACATGCCGTGGAGCAGCTAGGCCCGTGAGCCATGGCCACTGAACCTGTGCATCCGGAGCCTGTGCTCCGCAACGGGAGAGGCCACAACAGTGAGAGGCCCACGTACCGCAAAAAAAAAAAAAAAAAAAAAAATTAAAAGTGAGCAAAGTACCTAAATAGAGATTTTTCTAAAGAAGATACACTAATGGGCAATTAGCATATGAAAAGCTACTCAACATCATTAGCCATCAAGAAAACACAAATCAAAACAAGATGAGTTATCACTTCACACTCACTAGGATGACTAGGATGACTATAATCAAAAAGAAAATAATAACAATTGTTGGTGAGTATCTGAAGAAATTAGTACTTTTATACATTGCTGGTGGGAAAAAAATGTAAAAAAAAAAATGGTAGTTTGACAGTTCCTCCAAAGGTTAAACATAGTTACCATATAACCCAGTAATACCACTCAGGTATATACCCAAAAGAAATGAAAACATATGTCCATACAAACACTTGTAGATGAGTATTCATAAAAGCATTATTTATAATTGCTAAAAAGTTTAAGGGACCCAAATGTCTATCAACTGATGCATAAATAACATGGGATATATCCGTACAATGGAATACTCTTAGGCTATAAAAAGGAATGGAGTACAGATACATGTTACAATATGGATGAACCTTGAAAACATGTTAACTGAAAGAAGCTCACTAAAGACCACATGGTTTATGATTCCATTTATATGGAATATCCAGAACAGGCAACTAGAAAGAGACTATAGATTAGTGGTTGCCTAGGCCTGGGACAGGGGAGAGGAGGAGTTGAGGGAAAATGGGGAGTGGATGCTAATAGGTACAGAATATTTGTGGAATGAAGATAATGTTCTGAAATTGATTGTGATGATGGTCGAATAACTGTGAATATACTAAAAACCATCAAATTGTACACTTTGGTGAGTTGTATGGTAGGTGAATATCTCGAATAAAGCTGCTTAAAAAATAGTAACCACAGGAGAGTAAAAAAAAAAAAATTCACTGGGAAAATTTGTGTTTGCTCTAAATTCTCTTCCATATTTTAGTATAGGGTGTTTTCAACACAAGCCCTATACAATTCTTTGTAGAGCATAATTTAGATATTAAAAGAGAAAGTTTTTCAACTAATGGTTTTCAATGTGATATAACAAATAAAACTTTCATTTATTTTATATTAAAATTAAGAAGAAGGAAGTCAAGTTTTACAGAAATTTAATGTACAAATTGACATGTGTACTCTCACTTGTCTTTGGGGGGTCTGAGGGTCTCAGGCATCAATTGATGGCATTCAGGATATTTTAGAGGAAGAGAGTGTAAGTTCAGCAGCTCCATGGCACCTCTAGGTTGATGCACCTTCTGTCCCCTAGAATAAATATTGCAAAATATTTATCTCTGTGTGGTCAAGATGATATCATCTTAAAGAATAAGTTTATCACTTGTCTTTTTTAACTGTCTTATCTGCAACCTCAAAAAGTAAACTAGATAACAGAATTTTGTAACTGATTTTCAAAAAAGTCTTTCAAGTGAATATCTTAATATGAGTTGGTGAACTAAAAGTCACATCCTGTGGTGGCATGGATGAAGGTGTGGATGGAAATCTAGAGAAGGAGAGAGGAGAGTGGGAGACACAGACCAAGAAATACATGATGGAGAGACAGAATGGGTATAGAGGCACAGCAATGAGTCAACAAATGTGATTCAATTACATATTACATAGAAATATAGTGTGAAAGTTTTGAGGATATAGAAAAGAACACAAACTCTCTGCAATTATGGAATACATGGTTTGACATTGAGGTTTGGGGTTTCTAATAATTAAACTCATATCTATAAGTAAATAATTGTAAATAGTTGATTAATGGAAGTATGAATTTACTTTGCCTAATAAGTCAAGGCAGGCTTCAAACAATGGTGATTTTGGAGTTGGCTGTTGCTGGATGAGAAGGAGTTTTCTAGACTGAAAAAAAGAATGAGGAATAGGCCCTAAAAGTAGAAGGATTTACTGTATGCAAGTCTCAGAGGGAGAGAAGCCGGTATTTGGTGGATATTTTCAGTGTAGTAAGTACTCATGATGTTTGATGGAATGGATAAAGATTCTGGGATGTAACATATAGTCTGGATCATGAAACAGTTTACATTTCTCATACATTAAAATCCACAACAGGAATAATCTACCACAGTTGAATAAATTGCCATATTCCACAAACTCCTTTAAATAAAACTGCTCCTTAGCCCTAGAAACATATTGTTTCAAGTTTTCGCACTCTACATTGCCTACCCTTTACTTCTGAGTTCAGTAAAACATTCTGATTTTAGCTGTTTTCTTCTACAATATTTTCATTTGCAATTTTTAAAGTATCAACTTGCATTCCAAATATTTCACAGCCATTTAATTATATCACTTGATGTTAAAAGCTGTCTGACCTTAGTAGGAGACGTTCAGCTCTCAAAAAAAAATTTCTAAGACATATAACTACAACCTGTTTGTATGCAGTATTTTCCGCATGGATAAAGAGGTTACTTTAGATAATTCCAATAATAGCTATTTTAGGTAAATATTAATCTTAGAGGTTAAGCTGTTTTATAACCTAAAAATAAATGAGATATATAAAGAAGCAGCCTCAGCAACAACAATACACACACACACACACACACACACACACAACTTTCACTGCTTTAAAATTTTCCAAAGAAATTATTTAATTTACTTTGAAAAGTTCTTATTCTAGGCCAAATATATATCCTGATTATTTGTAGCTTGGGGAGGGAATTGAGTGCCACAAATCATCATGATTATGAGCTTTAATATGTCTTGAAACAGGAAATTTGTCTAGGTCTCTGGCAACAAACATGATTTTGTAAGAAATATGTTGTCTGGATGTCATGACTTCATAATCAATTTCAAATATTTGTAGTAGCAAATACAAGTTATAGAACTAACTCAGCCAGAAGGGTGAGAGATTCCCTGCCTTCACCAGTGTGATTTGTCCTCCCAGCTGTCCTGCTTGTGTCATTTGACTCAGGTCAAGTTCATAAGAACATCTTCTGGGACCATGGAGCTGCTTGGCGTTGAGAAATCTGTCATGCCTAGACAACTGATTCCCTCCCATATCAGCATTTAACTCTGAGAATACATCTGTGCCCCAAAAAAGCAGAGCAGATTTTTTATAAATATTTAATTATGATGCCAATACTTTGTCTCATTTGTATGAATACTTGAGAGTGAATATTTGGATTACTCTTAAAGTACTGTGACCTATGAGTGGCTTTTCTATCTCATGGAAATGGAGCTAACTATACTAAATTTCTGGTAGAAAACCTCAGAGACTATATTAAAACCTGTAATCTATATTTCTGAATTTAACTTGGAGCATGTTACAAGAAATTGATAGCCTGTAAGTGAAGATAGAGTTTTTGAATAATCAATTGTTTTGCAAGAACCAAGACGAAATGGGGAGGTTTTGTTTTATTTTTACATATAAAAGATGAAAAACAAAAAGATCTTTACCATATTGAAATATAAAACATTTACATCAAGGGAGATTTCTATGAGACATTCAAGAGATGAAAATAAAGCTGTTGAGAAAAACAAAAACACATTTAAGTTACTTTGTGGTTTAAGATGGGCTTATAACTGTAAGAGTGCTGTCTCAAGATAGTTGTATAGCAGCTATATCTTCTCCTTTGGCCTTTACAGGGAGATGAAGAATGAAATATTTTATAATCTTCCAATTTTTATTGAGCACAACATGCCAAAATTATAATTATGGAGGAAACAAACATAAAAACAACAGCTAAGTAACAAATCAACAGTGTGGCTTTGGAAAGTACTGCCCAGAGCCTATGACTTCAACAGGGAAAAGCAGAGATTGGGTAGCATTTGAGGTAAAAATGGTATAATATTTTATTACCTCTGTAACCCCTTATTGGAAATCCATTCAAAAGAGAATATATAAAAATCAGTAAAACTACAATCCTTTAAGAATGTTTTTAGCACTACCCAATAAAATTTCTACAAGTCCACAAAGCATTTTGTCTTATACAGAAATAAGATAATAAGCAAATGCTCTATGAAATTTATAGTATCAGGCAATTTACCTGAGTTATTCACTCAGTTAGGGAAGGGAAAATCATGGTTTCTCTAGCAGGAGGAATTAAGAAGACAAATAAAATTCTGTGTGGAGTCTAGGAGATGGCTGATATTTGAATAGGGCTTTTCTCAATAGCTAAAATCTTTATGGTGTACTGTACTATGAGTTGGAATATTTAGTCCTTGTCATCTATAATTGTTTTCATATTTGCATATGGATGGTTAAACACACTACCAATAGTTTAACAGGGCTAAAATGATGTCTTCGGTTTGTCAATTTAGTAAGCACTGTTCAACTGGAATGAATTGCTCAATTGGCCCAATCCCTGAAACAATACAGAGGCTGTGTAGTGAAGGAGTAGAGTGGAGTAATGTACTTTACCTGAGTGGAGTGGAGTGGAGTGGAGTGAAGTATGGTAGAGCAGAGTATAGGCATTTATTATAAACATGGGCAAAACCACCACAACTATTTGTGAAGTCTGGGGCATGAGTGCAAATTAGGGCACACATACACTATACCTAAATATTTGAAAGTTATATTTGGTTTTTGTATGATTGAGTCTGTTGATTGACTAAGGATATCTGGGTAAGTATAAAGTAAACATATATAATTCATAATTTATTATAATTGTATCCCATAAATTTATTTGTACCTTTCAGCAAAATCATGAATTATGCTATTATTACCAAGATTTTTACATGATTTGTGTTCTAATGACATCTAATGATGTAAAGAACTAAAATAATAACATTTAATTATATTCAGAGTTCATAATACTTGAGTTATTTTCATCAAGAAATATACATTGAAACAAATGTAAAAATTAAATTAATTAAATTGTCTTTCATACATGTCTCAGAAAGTTATATTTTCCTCTAAAACATTCAATATTATCTACTAATGTTATAGGCAAAACAAATTATACTGGACAAATATAATTTAATATCTAGATTTTATATACAACTGAATTTTTAAACTTTTATACAGTCTATATTTTTAGTAACTTCAGAGTATAATGTATAAAAATATTGAATTACTATGTTGTACACCGGAAACTAATGTAATATTGTAAGTCAAATATACTTCGATTAAAAAAATGAATTGAGTCCTACTAAATTATTTTATAAAAATAAAACCATTCATTATTCTAACATTCAGTAGTAACCCAGATGGCCACATAGAGAATAACTTTACATGTCACATACAACTATTGCAAATATGATGCTCCTTCTTGAAAACCCCCATAATGCAAATTGGAACACTGAAAAATGATATTTTTTTAGGTAAGAATTTGTTATAATCATGCTATCTGAGAGAAGCGTTTGGCAATTTTTTGTCTTTTCCCCTCACCTACGTGTTTCAGCTGATCACATCCTTCCCGTACTTTAAGTCAGTGTCTGTCTTCTATGTCAGCAGCCCAGTGACTGACAATAATGGGTTTGGATATAGGATGCAGAGAAAAAACTGTGCAGAAGCATTTTCCTGTAGTCTAAGCAGTATACAGTCAAGAGAGCAGGTGTTTTGGATTGTGGTAGTGCTGTTTCAGAAAGAGAGGCATCCACATTTTCTTTAATAATTTTATTTTGTGTGTGTCTCTGTGACATATGTCCTGCCAAAGCACTGGGCAAGGGCCACTGTTGCTCAAGCTGAAGGGTAACACTGACAATAAGATCTAGATTCAGACTGCCAGTACTTGAATTAGGGTTTCACCATTTACCATAGAGACATATCAGACTTTTCTTACATACCTTTGCAGATCCTTTCAGCCATACCTTCTACAGGGCCTTTGGCTGCCATTCCATTCCATGGCATCCAATGCCATTACAGCCATTGCTGCTGTAACAGTCTACACGTGGGATTCAAATGGCTTCAGGAGGAAGCAAATCAACTCTACTTAGAGTCTCGCCCCTGCAGTGCCCTCCTCTGGTGCATTCCTGTTTATGAAAAGACCTACAGTGCCAGGGGATCCTGTGCTTGCCCCATCCAGAAATAAATGTGGGAAAAACATTTGACCAATGGGACACATGAACCCGTGAATAATTCTCCCCCTCCCTCTTCTTCAATGTATAGACAGTCCTGAGATGCACTCAATATAAAGCCTCTCAGAAGATGTCCTGAGAAACCCAGACATTTACACTTGATGGTAAGTGCCAATCAGCTCAGTAATGTTACCTTATATTGATTCTCTCTTTCCCAGTCTCAGCCCCTTTTCCCTAATTCCTGTGTCCTTGGTTTTGCATTATCTAATAAAATTTTAGCACATAACTCTTTGCCTCAGACTGTGCTTTCAGAGGAACCCAGGCTAAGAAAATGTATGACCTTAGGTAAATAAACTCCTCTGTGTCTCAATGTCCTGACATGAAGATGGATAATAATAGTATTCATCACTTGGGATAATTGCACTGCCCAAATGCAGCCACAATGAAAAACACTTAGAACATTTCCTGAAACACAGTAAGTAGAACCTGAGGCAAAATTTTATGTATTAATCACTTTTACGTCTCCTTTTCCCAGTTGCAGAATTTTTTTCAAATAGAAGCCAATGTTCTCGGTTCCATAACTATTTTTTTATTCATATACAATGTTGAGCATAAATTTTAGGCTAGACACTATGCTATATACCAGAGATTTATATAAAAACATAATCCTTCTCTTAAACAAGCTCATAGCCTTGTGGAAGAGGCAGAAAAAAAAAAGCAATAAATATACAGTAATAAATACTGACAGAGATAGTCACAACACTATGGAAATAGGAAGCAGTTACCTGAAATGAGAGGACTGAAAACTCATTTTCAATCTATGATGAAACTATAGCTCAGCCAAAGTTTGAAGGACACACAGTAGTTAACTGGGATAAGGAAAGCACTGAGATTATTTCAGAGAGAAAGTAACAAATGCACAAATATTCCAGAGACACGGAAAAGAAGAGTACTTTCAGGCATTACAAACAGTTCTACATTTTTATCTTTAAGCTCAGAGTGGGGAGAAGGAAAAGGTAAAACTGAAAAATAGCAATGGCAACATCATGAAGAATTGTGTATACATGGACCTAAGATGTTAGTTTTTATTTTAAAGACGTTCAGGAGCCATAGAGGGAATTTAGGCAGAAGAGATACACTTTTAGAAAAAAATCCCTCTGTAATGGTAGAATGAACTGGAGGGGGCAACACAGGAGGTTGAATTCAGTATCTCGGACCAAAAAACTGACCTGAATCCAAGAAGTGGCAAAGGTGGTAAAGATGGAAAGGAAGGAACTGATTAGAATTTTATTTTATTTTACTAAAAATTTTTATTTTATATTGGAACATAGTTGATTAACAATGTTGTGTTAGTTTCAGGTATACAGCAAAGTGATTCAGTTATACATATACATATATCCATTCTTTTTTCAGATTATTTTCCCATATAGATTATTACAGAATATTGAGCAGAATATACCCTGTGCTATACAGTAGGTCCTTGTTGGTTACCTATTTTAAATATAAAGGAAAATAGACACATAGGTAGACAGATAAATATATGATAGATAATTACAAATAAATAGGTATAAATAAGTACTTATTACAGGTATCACAGATATAATAGATATTTATGTACACATAAATATATACAGATATGTATGGTGACTTATAGAGTGGTGGATTGAGAGAGAAAGAATTCCACACCATGCTCAGAAGTGGTAGAAGACGGTATCAATAATCAATTTAAGGTGTATCAGGGGAGAAGTCATTAAGGAAGAGAGTAGTACTTTAAAAAATACTATCAGGGGGCTTCCCTGGTGGCGCAGTGGTTGAGAGTCCGCCTGCCGATGCAGGGGACACGGGTTCATGCCCCAGTCCGGGAGGATCCCACATGCCGTGGAGTGGCTGGGCCCGTGAGCCATGGCCGCTGAGCCTGCACGTCCGGAACCTGTGCTCCGCAACGGGAGAGGCCACAACAGTGAGAGGGCCGCGTACCGCAAAAAAAAAAAAAAAAAAAAAAAAATGCTATCAGGGACTTTGAAGAAGATTTATTATGTTGAAAATCTTCTTATAAACTTCAATATATAACTAAGTGTAAATAAATGGCTAGCTGTTTAAGTTCTTTGACCTTATATATTCAGGCAAGAATATCAGAACAAATTTGCTTTGTTTTCATTATTCTTTTCTAATTTTCCACAAAGTCAGGAAAAAGAAACAACTTCAAAATGTCAATAAACAATTATCTGAATTACACAGGAAAAACAATAATAGGAGTTGACAGTTTCCATATATTCGGGGCCTTTAAAATATGTTAATGATAGACATAGATGGTAAGTATGTTACAATAGTTTAAAAAAATTTGAGGTAGAAAATGTTCTGGTGGAAGCTACATAGATCCCTCAGGAAAGGACTCTTAGGAAGTGATATTTAAGCTGAAATCTGGAAGATGAAGAAGAACCAGCCCTGCAAGGGAATGTTGTACAGAGAGAATCGCATTATATAGACTATTGAACTGAAAGATCTCTAAAAACATACTGTTTTATGGAAATTATACCCTCCACAAGGAAATGCTTAGAAACAAAATGATTTCAGTAGGATGGCTTCTAGGAACTGAAGCCAAGTGCTCAAAAATAAAATTCAGCTTCTTAATCACATTCACAAATTGCATGCTTGGGCAAAAGACCAGCTTAGAACTGGATCCCAGACTTTGGTTAATTATGAAAATGTCAGAGTTTCATAGACTATGGCATGAAGTTACCCATGGAGTTCATTAGACTAGCTTGTGGTATCTATTAGGCTACTGAAATGCCTCAACAGTATGGAAAAACATGTTAAATATATATATATAAAGACATATAATTTCATAGCCCAGAGTATACACCATGGATTTCATTTAATCTGTATCAAAACCAGAGGACTATTATCAAATGAAAATAAAACTCTGTTCCCTGTATAAATTCCGACTCTTACATATGCAGTATAAAAAATTAAGTAAATTTATTACTGCAACAAATTCATGAGAGCCAATTGAACTGGCTGTTTGAAAACGTGAAGTTTCAGCACGGCCATTTTCTTTGGCAGGGATGGGATCGGTTCTAAAATAAATACCAGTAAACAGTCTTCCCCATTAATTACGTGTGTAACCACCAGCTGTTGGTCGAAATTAAGGTCTATTATCTTTTAGTTTTCTATGCCCAATCCCACAATCAATGAAATAACTGGAAATAATTGAACAAAGATAACAGTAGTAAAACACATATAAGGAACTTATCAATATAACTCCAAAGAGCAGTACAGTATAACCTATACTCTGCTTTCTAACACCTATTCCACGTCTGGCTCCAGTTTCACCCAGCAACTATTGTCTTAACATGCACGTAATACAATACCTAGCATATTGTGTTTGTGGAGTGTACTCTTAAGATGAAAAACACACAATAGTAGCCCTCAAAGGACTTTCAATGTAATAATCTTCATTTGACGTTCTTGGGGCCAATTCTTATCAATTTACTAACAATAGGCTACTATTTTGAGGACTTATTAGTAGTCACAGACATATTTAGAAGCAAAGTGAGTATATTTACTTAGTTACTGGTCAAGTGTCTGTAACATCGAAAATATCTGATTCAATTAATTAAGAAAGTTGAAGTTTGGAAGCAGGGTAGAAATTCATTATAAAAGATGGGGTAGTGAAAATTAATTAACCTGTGCCTTAGATTTTCACAGTATGAGAGTTGGCTGTAATATGCACTACTATGTATGCTGTAAAAAATAATTGATATTCACTCAAATATCTCCCCCACCCACCAAAACTAATTTAAAATTTTTATTCATTTTAGTACTTTTTTCTCATTGTTACTTAAAACTGACTTTTATGGCCTTGGCCTAGAATAATTTATTTTTAATTTTATTGAAGTACAGTTGACTTATGATGTTGTGTTTAATTTCTGCTGTACAGCAAAGTGACTCAGTTATACATACATACTCTTTTTCATATTCTTTTCCGTTATGGTTTATCACAGGATATTGAATATATTTCCCTGTGCTATACAGCAGAACCTTGCTGTTTATCCATCTTATATATAATAGTTTGCATCTGCTAATCCTAGATTCCCAATCCTTCCCTCCCTCACCTCCTCCTTGGCAACCACAAGTCTGTTATCTTTATTTGTGAGTCTGTTTTTGTTTTGTAGATATGTTCATTTGTGTCATATTTTAGATTCCACATATAATTGATATCAAATGGTATTTTTGTCTTTCACTTTCTGACTTACTTTGCTTAGTATGACAATCTCTAGGTCCATCCATGTTGCTGCAAAGAGCATTATTTCATTCTTTTTAATGGCTAAGTAATATCTCATGGTATATATATATATATATATATATATATATATATATACCACATCTTCTTTATCCATTCATCTGTTGATGGACACTTAGGTTGTTTCCGTGTCTTGGCTATTGTAAATAGTGTTGCTATGAACACAGGGGGTGCATGTATCTTTTTGGATTATAGTTTTGTCTGGATATATGCCCAGGAGTGGGATTGCTGGATGATATGGCAACTTTAGTTTTCTAAGGAACCTCCATATTGTTTTCCATAGTGGTTGCACCAATTAACGTTCCTATCAACAGTGTAAGAGTGTTCCCTTTACTTACACGCTCTCTAGCATTTATCATTTATTATACTGTAAAAAAATCCTGATCCCCACACAAACATCCACCCCACCCACTAAAACTACTTTAAAATTTGTATGCATTTAGTATTTTTTCTTGTTGTTGTTTAAAAAGGACTTCTATGACATATAATAATGTTAGACCAGATTCTCATTCTTAAATGAGTCATCTTTATTTTTTATTAATTTTTTAACATCTTTATTAGAGTATAATTGCTTACAATGGTGTGTGAGTTTCTCCTTTATAACAAAGTTAATCAGTTATACATATACATATGTTCCCATATCTCTTCCCTCTTGCGTCTCCCTCCCTCCCACCCTCCCTATCCCACCCGTCTAGGTGGTCACAAAGCATCGAGCTGATATCCCTGTACTATGCGGCGCTTCCCACTAGCTATATTTTTTATGTTTGGTAGTGTATATATATCCATGCCACTCTCTCACTTTGTCCCAGCTTACCCTTCCCCTTCCCCGTGTCCTCAAGTCCTTTCTCTACATCTGCATCTTTATTCCTGTCCTGCCCCTAGGTTCTTCAGAAACTTTTTTTTTTTCAGATTCCATATATATATGTATTAGCATATGGTATTTGTTATTCTCTTTCTGACTTACTTCACTCTGTATGACAGACTCTAGGTCCATCCACCTCACTACAAATAACTCAATTTCATTTCCTTTTATGGCTGAGTAATATTCCATTGTATATATGTGCCACATCTTCTTTATCCATTCATCTGTTAATGGGCACTTAGGGTGTTTCCATGTCCTGGCTATTGTAAATAGAGCTGCAATGAACATTGTGGTACATGATTCTTTTTGAATTATGGTTTTCTCAGGGTATATGCCCAGTAGTGGGATTGCTGGGTCGTATGGTAGTTCTACTTTTAGTTTTTTAAGGAACCTCCATACTGTTCTCCATACTAGCTGTATCAATTTACATTCCCACCAACAGTGCAAGAGGGTTCCCTTCTCTCCACACCCTCTCCAGCATTTATTGTTTATAGATTTTTTGATGATGGCCAATCTGACCAGTGTGAGATAATATCTCATTGTAGTTGTGATTTGCATTTCTCTAATGATTAATGATGTTGAACATTCTTTCATGTGTTTCTTGGTAATCTGTATATCATCTTTGGAGAAATGTCTATTTAGGTCTTCTGCCCATTTTTGGATTGGGTTGTTTGTTTTTTTGATATTGAACTGCATGAGCTGCTTATAAATTTTGGAGATTAATCCTTTGTCAGTTGCTTCATTTGCAAATATTTTCTCCCATTCTGAGGCTTGTCTTTTGGTCTTGTTTATGGTTTCCTTTGCTGTGCAAAGCTTTGAAGTTTCATTAGGTCCCATTTGTTTATTTTTGTTTTGATATCCATTTCTCTAGGAGGTGGGTCAAAAAGGATCTTGCAGTGATTTATGTCATACACTGTTCTGCATATGTTTTCCTCTAAGAGTTTGATAGTGTCTGACCTTACATTCAGGTCTTTAATCCATTTTGAGTTTATTTTTGTGTATGGTGTTAGGGAGTGTTCTAATTTCATACTTTTACATGTAGCTGTCCAGTTTTCCCAGCACCACTTATTGAAGAGGTTGTCTTTTCTCCGCAGTATATTCCTGCATCATTTATCAAAGATAAGGTGACCATATGTGCGTGGGTTTATCTCTGGGCTTTCTATCCTGTTATACTGATATATATTTCTGTTTTTGTGCCAGTACCATACTGTCTTGATTAATTTAGCTTTGTAGAATAGTCTGAAGTCAGGGAGCCTGATTCCTCCAGCTCTGTTTTTCTTTCTCAAGATTGCTTTTGCTATTCGGGGTCTTTTGTATTTCCATACAAATTGTGAAATTTTTTGTTCTAGTTCTGTTAGGAATGCCAGTGGTAGTTTGATAGGGATTGCATTGAATCTGTAAATTGCTTTGGGTAGTAGCGTCATTTTCACAATGTTGATTCTTCCAATCCAAGAACATAGTATATCTCTCCATCTATTTGTATCATCTTTAATTTCTTTCATCAGTGACTTATAATTTTCTCCATACAGGTCTTTTTTCTCCTTAGGTAGGTTTATTCCTAGATATTTTATTCTTTGTGTTGCAATGGTAAGTGGGAGTGTTTTCTTATTTTCACTTTCAGATTTTTCATCATTAGTGTATAGGAATGCTAGAGATTTCTGTGCATTAATTTTGTATCCTGCTACTTTACCAAATTCATTGATTAGCTCTAGTAGTTTTCTGGTAGCATCTTTAGGATTCTCTATGTATAGTATCATGTCATCTGCAAACAGTGACAGCTTTACTTCTTCTTTTCCAATTTGGATTCCTTTTATTTCTTTTTATTCTCTGATTGCTGTGGCTAATACTTCCAAAACTACATTGAATAATAGTGATGAGAGTTGACAACCTTGTCTTTTTCCTGATCTTAGTGGAAATGGTTTCAGTTTTTCACCATTGAGGGCAAGGTTGGCTGCAGATTTGTCATATATGGTCTTTATTATGTTGAGGAAACTTTCCTCTATGCCTACTTTCTGGAGGGTTTTTATCATAAATGGGTGTTGAATTTTCTCAAAAGATTTCTCTGCATCTATTGAGATGATCATATGGTTTTTCTCCTTCAATTTGTTAATATGGTGTATCACATTGATTGATTTGTGTATATTCAAGAATCCTTGCATTCCTGGGATAAACCCCACTTGATAATGGTGTATGATCCTTATAATGTGCTGTTGGATTCTGTTTGCTAGTATTTTGTTGAGGAGTTTTGCATCTATGTTCATCAGTGATATTGGCCTGTAGTTTTCTTTCTTTGTGACATCTTTGTCTAGTTTTGGTATCATGGTGATGGTGGCCTCTTAGAATGAGTTTGAGAGTGTTCCTACCTCTGCTATATTTTGGAAGAGATGGAGAAGGATAAGTTTTAGCTCTTCTCTAAATGTTTGATAGAATTCGCCTGTGAAGCCATCTGGTCCTGGGTTTTTGTTTGTTGGAAGATTTTTAATCACATTTTCAATTTCAGTGCTTGTGACTGGTCTGTTTATATTTTCTGTTTCTTCCTGGTTCAGTCTCAGAAGGTTGTGCTTTTCTAAGAATTTGTCCATTTCTTCCATATTGTCCATTTTATTGGCATAAAGTTGCTTGTAGTAATCTCTCATGATCCTTTGTATTTGTGTAGTGTCAGTTACTTCTCCTTTCTCATTTCTAATTCCATTGATTGGAGTCTTCTCCCTTTTATTCTTGATGAGTCTGGCTAATGGTTTATCAATTTTGTTTATCTTCTCAAAGAACCAGCTTTTAGTTTTATTGATCTTTGTTATCGTTTCCTTCATTTCTTTTTCATTTATTTCTGATCTGATCATTATGATTTCTTTCCTACTGCTAACTTTTGGGTTTTTTCGTTCTTCTTTCTCTAATTGCTTTAGGTGTAAGGTTAGGTTGTTTATTTGAGATGTTTCTTGTTTCTTAAGGTAGGATTGTATTGCTATAAACTTCCCTCTAAGAACTGCTTTTGCGGCATCCCATACGTTTTGGGTCATCGTGTTTTCATAGTCATTTGTTTCTAGGTATTTTTTTGATTTCGTCTTTGATTTCTTCAGTGATCTCTTGATTATTAAGTAGTGTATTGTTTAGCCTCCATGTGTTTGTAGTTTTTACAGGTTTTTTCCTGTAATTGATATCTCATCTCATAGCATTGTTGTTGGAAAAGATACTTGATAAGATTTCAATTTTCTCGGGCTTCCCTCGTGGTGCAGTGGTTCAGAGTCTGCCTGCCGATGCAGGGGACACGGGTTCGTGCCCTGGTCCAGGAATATCCCACATGCCGCAGAGCAGCTGGGTCCCTGAGCCATGGGCGTTGGGCCTGCATGTCCGGAGCCTGTGCTCCTTAACAGGAGAGGCCACAACAGTGAGAGGCCTGCATATCGCAATAAACAACAACAACAACAACAAAAAGATTTCAATTTTCTTAAATTCACCAAGGTTTGACTTGTCACCCAAGATATGATCTGTCCTGGAGAATGTTCCATGAGCACTTGAGAAGAATGTATATTCTTTTGTTTTTCGATGGAATGTCCTATAAATATCAATTAAGTCCGTCTTGTTTAATGTATCATTTAAAGCTTGTGTTTCCTTATTTATTTCATTTTGGATGATGTGTCCATTGGGGAAAGTGAGGTGTTAACGTCCCCTACTATGATTGTGTTACTGTCAATTTCCCCTTTTATGGCTGTTAGTATTTGCCTTATGTATTGAGGTGCTCCTATGTTGGGTGCATAAATATTTACAACTGTTATATCTTCTTCTTGGATAAATCCCTTTATCATTATGTAGTGTCCTTCTTTGTCTCTTGTAATAGTGTTTATTTTAAAGTCTATTTTTTCTGATATGAGAATTGCTACTCCAGCTTTCTTTTGATTTTCATTTGCATGGAATATCTTTTTCCATCCCCTCACTTTCACTCTGTATGTGTCCCTAGGTCTGAAGTGGGTCTCTTGTGGACAGCATATATATGGTCTTGTTTTTGTATCCATTCAGCCAGTCTATATCTTTTGGTTGGAGCATTTAATACATTTACATTTAAGGTAGTTATAGATATGTATGTTCCTATTACCTTTTTCTTAATTATTTTGGGTTTATTTTTGTAGTTCTTTTCCTTCTCTTGTGTTTCCTGCCTAGAGAAGTTTCTTTAGCATTTGTTGTAAAGTTGGTTTGGTGGTGCTGAATTCTCTTAGCTTTTGCTTGTCTGTATACCTTTTAATTTCTCTCTCAAATCTGAATGAGATCCTTGCTGGCTAGAGTAATATTGGTTGTAGGTTTTTCTCCTTAATCACTTTAACTATGTCTTGCCAATCCCTTCTGGCTTGCAGAGTTTCTGCTGAAAGATCGGCTGTTAACCTTATGGGGATTCCCTCGTGTGTTGTTTTTCCCTTGCTGCTTTTAATACTTTTGCTTTGTATTTAATTTTTTATAGTTTGATTAATATGTGTCTTGGCATGTTTCTCCTTGGGTTTATCCTGTATGGGACTCTCTGTGCTTCCTGGACTTGATTAACTATTTCCTTTCCCATATTAGGGAAGTTTTCCATTATAAACTCTTCAAATATTTTCTCAGTCCCTTTCTTTTTCTCTTCTTCCTTTGGGACCCCTTTAATTCTAACATTGGTGCATTTAATGTTGTCCCTGATGTCTCTTAGACTGTCCTCAATTCTTTTCATTCTTTTTTCTTTATTCTGCCTTGCAGTAATTATTGCCACTATTTTATCTTCCTGATCACTTATCTGTTCTTCTGCCTCAGTTATTCTGCTATTGTTCCCTTCTAGAGAATTTTTTTTTTTTTTTGCGGTACGTGGGCCTCTCACTGTTGTGGCCTCTCCCGTTGTGGAGCACAGGCTCCAGACGCGCAGGCTCAGTGGCCATGGCTCACAGGCCCAGCCGCTCTGCGGCATGTGGGATCTTCCCAGACTGGGGCACGAACCTGTGTCCCCTGCATTGGCAGGTGGACTCTCAACCACTGCACCACCAGGGAAGCCCCCTTCTAGAGAATTTTTAATTTCATTTATTGTGTTGTTCATCACTGTTTGTTTGCTCTTTAGTTCTTCTCTGTTCTTGTTAAACATTTCTTGTATTTTCTCTATTTTATTTCTAAGATTTTGGATATCTTTATTATCATTATTCTGAATTCTTTTTCAGGTAGACTGCCTACTTCCTCTTCATTTGTTAGGGCTGGTGAGGTTTTGCCTTGCTCCTTCATCTGCTGTGTGTTTTTCTGTCTTCTCATTTTGCTTAACTTACTGTGTTTGGGGTCTCCTTTTTGCAGGCTGCAGGTTCATAGCTCCCGTTGCTTTTGGTGTCTGTCCCCAGTGGCTGAGGTTGTTTCAGTGGATTGTGTAGGCTTCCTGGTGGAGGGAGCTAGTGCCTGTGTTCTGGTGGATGAGGCTGGATCTTGTCTTTCTGGTTGGCAGTTCCATGTCTTGTGGTGTGTTTTGGACTGTCTGTGGCCTTATGATTTTAGGCAGCCTCTCTGCTAATGGATGGCATTGTGTTCCTGTCTTTTTAGTTGTTTGGCATAGGGTGTCCAGCACTGTAGCTTACTGGCCATTGAGTGAAGCTGGGTCTTGGTGTTGAGATGGAGATCTCTGGGGGATTTTCGCCAGTTGATATTATGTGGAGCTCGGAGGTCTCTTGTGGACCAGTGTCCAGAACTTGGCTCTCCCACCTCAGAGGCACAGCCATGACAGGTTGCTGGAGCACCAAGAGCGTTTCATGCACATGGCTCAGAATAAAAGGGAGAAAAGAAGGAAAGAAAGAAAGAAAGAAAGAGAAAGAAAGAAAGAAAGAAAGAAAGAAAGAAAGGAAGGAAGGAAGGAAGGAAGGAAGGAAGGAAGGAAGGAAGGAAGGAGATAAATAAAATAAAGTTATTAAAATAAAAATAATTACTAAGAAAAATTTTTAAACATAATAATAAAAAAAAGGATGGACAGAACTCTAGGACAAATGGTAAAAGCAAAGCTATACAGAGAAAATCACTCACAGAAGCATACACATACACACTCACACAAAGGGAAAAAAGGGAAAGAATATATATATATCTTTGCTCCCAAAGTCCACCTCCTCAGTTTGGGCTGATTCGTTGTCTAATCAAGTATTCCAGAGATGGGCACATCAAGTTGATTGTGGAGATTTAATCCACTGCTCCTGAGGCTGTTGGGAGAGATTTCCCTTTCTCTTCTTTGTTCAAACAGCTCCTGGGGCTCAACTTTGGATTTGGCCCTGCCTCTGCATGTAGGTCACCTGATGGCATCTGTTCTTCACTCAGACAGGACAAGGTTAAAGTAGCAGGTGTTTAGGGGTCTCTGGCTCACTCAGGCCGGGGGAGGGAGGGGTACAGAGTGCAGGGCGAGCCTGCAGCAGCAGAGACCAACATGACGTTGCACCAGCCTGAGGTGTGCCGTGTGTTCTTCCGGGGAAGTTGTCCCTGGATTCTGGGACCCTGGCAATGGTGGGCTGCACAGGCCCCCAGGAGGGGAGGTGTGGACAGTGACCTGTGCTTGCACACAGGCTTCTTGGTAGCTGCAGCAGCAGCCTTAGCATCCCATGCCCGTCTCTGAGGTCCACGCTGATAGCCACGGCTTGTGCCAGTGTCTGGAACTCGTTTAGGCGGTGCTCTGAATCCCCTCTCCTCGTGCACCCCGAAACAATGGTCTCTTGCCTCCTAGGCAATTCCAGACTTTTCACCAAACTCTCTCCCGGCTAGCTGTGGCACACTAGCCCCCTTCAGGCTGTGTTCACGCAGCCAACTCCAGTCCTCTCCCTGGGATCTGACCTCCAAGTCCCGAGCCTCAGCTCCCAGGCCCTGCCCACCCCGGCGGGTGAGCAGACAAGCCTCTCAGGCTGGTCAGCACCGATTCTCTGTGCAGGAGTCTCTCCACTTTGCCCTCCGCACCCTTGTTGCTGTGCTGTCCTCCATGGCTCCAAAGCTGTCCCCCGCCACCCCCGTCTCCTTCAGTGAAAGGGCTTCCTAGTGTGTGGAAACCTTTCCTCCTTCACAGGTCCCTCCCAGGGGTGCAGGTCCCATCCCTACTCTTTTGTTTCTGTTTCTTCTTTTTTCTTTTGCCCTACCCAGGTACGTGGGGAGTTTCTTGCCTTTTGGGAGGTCTGAGGTCTTCTGCCAGCATTCAGTAGGTGTTCTGTAGGAGCTATTCCACATGTAGATGTATTTCTGATGTATTTGTGGAGAGGAAGGTGATCTTCGCATCTTACTCTTCCGCCATCTTGAAGCTCCTTCCCCCCAATCATCTTTAGAGTCTTCCTGTGTTAATCTTTTCCTGACAAATTCTTCCCAAAAGCATTCTCTCCTTTCTTCATCCACTACTACTTTGTTCTTTTTTGGTTTGTTTTGTTCTGTTTTATAGCATTAACTAATATACACATAATGCTTAATCCATATCAGACACTGTTCTTTACATGTCTTGGTTTACATATACGTGAATCATATTTATTCATTTAAGCCTCATTTAGATTATAATAGGCAGATGCATTATTTTTATTCCTATTTTATAGGTGAGGAAACCAAAAAGTGGTTTAAGTCCAGAGGTACCCAAATTGGAAGTGGATGATAAAAAAAAAGGGCCTGACCACAGGAGAATGGCTTCTGAATCAACATGCTTAGCCACTATAATCCACCGCCTCTTTCTGACCCTTGTATTTACATATGGTAACATAATATTATCTTTTACTTCATGATCTCCTCTTCCACCCTGAGGTTCATAACAAAAACTTCCATTTTTTCATCTTTGTCTTCAGAGCCAATTATGATATCCATTACCTTGTAAGTGTACAAAAATATTTGTTGAATAAATGAATTAATACCTGACTGGAAGGGGCATCCTTGTCAAAGGTACATAGTTTTTAAGGTTTCCATAAAGAAGTAAAGTTTGAGCATATGATAATACTATCAAGATAAAGTATTGATTCTTGAAACTTTTCAAAATTTCTATCATATGCAATGGCGATTTACTGATGATTAACTTTCTGTAAAATTAGTACAGTGTGGCAGAAGAAAAAGTTCATGTGTGAAATAAGGACTATTTTCTATTTATCAATTATTGAAGATAATACATATATATATATAGTTGTTTTTTTTTTTTTTTTTTGCGGTACGCGGGCATCTCACTGCTGTGGCCTCTCCCGTTGCAGAGCACAGGCTCTGGATGCACAGGCCCAGCAGCCATGGCTCACAGGCCTAGCTGCTCTGCAGCATGTGGAATCTTCCTGGACCGAGGCATGAACCCATGTCCCCTGCATCGGCAGGCAGACTCTCAACCACTGCACCACCAGGGAAGCCCAGAAGATACTATTTTGAGTTATATTTTCAGTCTGGCATGTATACTAATTCTTTTCCTTAAGTTCACCATCAGTATAAATTCTGCTCCAGAAAAGCTGCTCTATTTCTAACTAACACAGCCAGATTCTTTTTTTTGTTTTGTTTTGCTTTTTTCTTTTCTGCCATTGTTATTTTCTCAGCAGGTTACAACTGGCATTTTGTTGCTTTCAGCTGTGATGTAAGTTGTCTGCTTCCCAAACCAGTTGTTCTCACTCTCTTAACCATGGCTACCTGCTTGGTTTTCTACTATTTTTCACACCTTAAATATAAACAGTTGAGGTAAACTGTGTATGTTCTCGATGCTCAGTTCTTTATTATGTGAGACCCTTTTGAAAAAAGAAGCAGAAATGGAAACAAAGAGGATAGCATATGCTTTGGACATATGACAGGTGACAACAGGTTCCGGATCTTGTTGAGTGATTACGGAGTATCTGTAATCACAAAGTTTCCTTTACAGTCTTCCAGTACAGGGTGCTGCTCCTTTCTCAGGAAATAAATCATTCTTCTTTTTTTTCATACGAAATGTGCTGAATGATTGCTTAAATCTTCTCAACACTCTTTTTTTATTCCTGGCTCTTCTGTTTCTACTGGCTGTGTCAAGGAGAAATAATTCAATTAAGTAAGTGAATATGCTCAATCTGCACTGAAACTTCTGATGGTCTCCAAGCACACAGTGTTGCTTTGTAGGGTCATCAATGAGAGATGGAGAGGGTTGAGCTGAGGCTATATCACCAAGTCAAAGACAGTCAAATTTGTAATAGGCCTTTCAGGCATACATTGAATATTTGGTTGAGAAAAAGATTTTACAGTGAATCCATAGGTTACTAAACCTGGGGAGACTTCAGACAGTGAGAAATAGAAGAAATTCTACAAAGAATTTTTTCTTTTTTTTTTTTTTTTGCATTTACATTTTTGTTACTAACATGCTACGTGCTCTTTGTAAAACATTTAGAAAATATGGTAAAGCACAAAAGAGAAACTGAAGATAACCCATAATCCTACTACCCACAAATAACCACTGTTGATATGTTAGTATATATTTTCAAGTTATTTTGTGTGTATACACAAGTGATTAAGACCTGTAAAAACCTTTTTTTTTTTTTTTGTTTGTGGTACGCAGGTCTCTCACTGTTGTGGCCTCTCCCGTTGTGGAGCACAGGCTTCGTACGTGCAAGCTCAGCGGCCATGGCTCATGGGCCCAGCTGCTCCGCAGCATGTGGGATCTTCCCAGACCGGGGAACGAATCCGTGTCCCCTGCATCGGCAGGCGGACTCTCAACCACTGCGCCACCAGGGAAGCCCTGTAAATATCTTTTATTACCTATTTTGTTCACTTAATATTATGAACAATTTCCTAAAGCATTAAATATTCTCCTAAAATATATTTAAGTGGCTGCAAAATATTTTGCCATATAAGCTATCCACTGTAATAACCAAATTCCATTTTTGTGTGTATTTGATTTATTTGGCATTTCACAATTTATGAACATTATTTTAAAATAACCACCATAATAAGGGTCTCAAATGCCTCTGATGTCCCACCACTATGATCTGGATCTCACCATTGACTGCAGCAAAAACTGCAATCTTCTCAGAAAGAATAAAATGCCACAATAGAAGATTTCAGCACTGCAGTTCTACTCTTTTAGAAAATCAGTAGAATTCACCTTTACTTAGATATATTTATAGGTAAAATTTTCCATTTGCCAATTCTCAATCACTTGCTATTTGGTTTATATTATAATCTCCCTGTGAAATGTATTCAAAAGCAAGACATTTATTTGAATAACTCTGTAAGTGCAGTGTTTCCTTTGCCTGTGAAGGTCTAACCTAATCATCCCCTGGACAGCTAAGGTGCAACACCATAATTTTTAATCCACCTGCTCTGGCTCACATCCAGTGTTTCTGTGATTACATCACAAGCCCATAGTGATAAGCTGTTCTATGTATTCTGGTTAGGAATGTTTTACAGCAGCTGCTACTGGATCTCAAGGTTAATGAGGGCCTTTCCCTAAGAAAATTGACTCATTTTACTTGAGCGAGAATTCAACACTCACTATATAGTCTCTTAGGCTTTCTCCAGTTTTATTTTTATTGTTGCCCTCATAGCTCTAGTTTCTTATTTTGTAAGAATTATGTGTATCTTTAAGTAGTGTGTACATAAATACAAATGTTCTTTATTTGACAGCATTGCCAGTTCATATCTTTTTAGATAACATACTTAGACATGCAACTTTTACTTGACTATGTCCATGGTTATGAGTTCTCTTAATTCCTTTATGGCATCCTTTAACTATAAGATAGCCAATATTATTACTTACATATTTAATTTTTATTTTAATTATATACATTCCTTTTCCCACAAGGATTTAAGATACTTCACAAACAAGGCTTAGCTATAAACAGAAGTAGAAAAAGAAAATTAGAACCATGGGAAACAGAAGAATATAAATCTACCACCCCATTGATTAAGATGGGTGTTACGACCAGTGTGATGTCAATAAAGCCAAGAAGAAAAAGTGTTTCAGGGGCTTCCCTGGTGGCGCAGTGGTTGTGAGTCCGCCTGCCGATGCAGGGGACACGGGTTCGTGCCCCGGTCCGGGAAGATACCACATGCCGCGGAGCGGCTGGGCCCGTGGGCCATGGCCGCTGAGCCTGCGCGTCCGGAGCCTGTGCTCTGCAACGGGAGAGGCCACAGCAGTGAGAGGCCTGTGTACCGCAAAAAAAAAAAAAAAAGTGCTTCAGGAAGAAAGAGATGGCAAACCTTGTCAAATCCTGCTGGGGGAGTCTAGTGAGATGAGGACATAGACATATTCCTTGGAGTAGGCATCCTGAAGATTGTAAGCGACCTTGGCAAAAGTAGGTTAAATGACATCTTAAGGGCCATGCTTGGGGATGAAGCCAGATTGGTATAGATTGAAGAGTGAATAGTTGCTGAGAAAGGAGAGACAGCAAGCATTGATAACGCTTTTGAGAAGGTTTTCTTTGAACAGGGTTAGAGAGAGATGAGAATATAACTACAACAGACAAAATATGGAGTCTAGGAGCACCTATAATTCATTTTTAATTTGGGAAATACTAAAGTGTGTTCATGTGAATAGGGATATCATAAGATGGTTTCTCCTTGTGACCTTCCATAAAAGTCAAACACATACTTTTAAAAAAATTACCAGAGCAAATAAGAGTTATCATAATTCTTCTTTAAGGAATTTAATATGCACTGTTAAAAACAAGTAGAAAATTCCATTGAAGTTAACTTGAAGACACCCATTTAGGACATACTGGGATAGATGGGGAAGTATCTTGATGAGCATGATACACAGATAAATTATCCCCAAAGGAAATTATCATTTGACTGTTTCCCACATGCTAAATCCATGCTATAATCTCTGTCCCTTCAAGTTGGCAGAGGTATCAACCCAGTGGCTTTCTAACCCCAAACGTCTCACCTTAAATCTATCTTTCACCCTCTCATAGTCTGAAGACCCAATAAGATGCTAATCATCCTCCAATCCTATGCCCTAGTGATTTGCATGGGTATCCCTATATAAAGAACCAAAGGTTTCTGTGCTTCAGAGACTCAACTTCCAATGAAAATATTCACAGGGTAGCCTGAGGTTACCTCTCTAACCCTCTACTCTCACATTCTAAGCTTGACATGTGCTATACAGCAATGGAGTACCCTGGCCTTTGTGCAGTCAGCATAATCTTACTCGAGGTGACTTATATGTACAAATAGGTATTCTTACCCCTGAATCATTTCAATACAAATAAGTTGAAGATTTTGTATCATTATTTGTTCACTGTCTTTGGTGTATTTCTTTTTATGTAATGTTCACTGTGAACAGTGACATTTATGTGCTTCAATGACTATCACATAACATTTAAAATATCTCTTTATTATATCACATTCCATTGTGAGGAAATAATCATACAATTATGCAAAATGCTCTGATGTAACTTTTGAATGATAGAATTAATCAAGAGTATTTGGAGTTGAGATACTATTAAAATACCTGACAACTAGTAGGATAGTACTTGGAACTGGAGGATGGGCTTAGGAAAGAGGGAGAATTACATTATTATTTGTGAAATTAATGCCTTCATAAATCCAGAATAAAAATATAGTAATGAGATTATTTGGGATGAATAATTGGATTAAAGTTAATATGGTAAGAACACACAAAATAACTATATCCTAAATCTAATATAAATCATGTAAATCACTAAACTAAGAAACAACAGTTTAATAAGGTTTTTAGTCAACTTAAAGAAATTTTAAATAAAGATAAGTGTTGACAGGCACACATCAAAATGAGAATACTGATGACCGAGAAGTTCGGAAACAATGAAATCTCATAGCATGGTCTTCATTGACAAAGGTAACATTTCCCAAGACAGACATCAGATCTGATACTTACTCACAGGGAAAAAATTAGATGGGTTTCTAATAGTAGAAGGGAACCTTGAGGAAACAATCACAAGTAGATGAAATTGAATTCCTTTCCCTAAGGGAAGGGAATGGAAATGTCAGCAAGATTAAGAAGATTAACTTTAGGAAGCTAATTGTATCAAGCTTGAAAACTAGTAAAATGAATCATTGGGCTTCTCTTAGGAAGTGTAGTTCAAGGAAGTTGGCTATCAAAAAGAATATGGTTCTACCCATTCAAAACAAACTGTACCAGGATATTTGAAAGCCAAGAAGAGAAAACAGCCAATATGACTAAACCCAGAACTGAAGTTGAAGGGCAAATTAGAAGGTCACATATAGTTAAATTTAGAAAGAACATTGCAAAAAAGAATAGCAGAATCAGAGCCAATTAAATACCAAATAATCAAATATAAAATATTTGGAGAGAATTTTATTTTTTCAGAGAAAGATAAAAAATACAACTAAGGTGATATAAATATTTTCCCCATTTATTCATCCCACAGATATTTATTGAGAGCCTACTGTGTGTAGGGTATTGTTTTAGACATTGGACATTCACCAGTGAACACAACAAACCACATTCCTCCCTTGTTGACTTATATTCTTAAAATATTATAAATATATCATAAAAATTCATTAAGATATTTAAATACATAGTCAAAATTCATTAAAATCCAATATATACCTGATGTATTCAGTTCAATTCTCTACACTTTTTATATGTGTATTTTTTTGTAATGATGATTCTTGCCAATCCAAAATGATAACCCTGGGGACAAAAATCTTCTATAAAGTCTATTCACTCGAGTAAGAACAAATACATTTTAGAATATTCAATAATAAGGGTTGAAATGCAAACTTGTTATTGTTATTTATTCACTTAACCAGATAATCATGATATAATTAACACTACATTTGCCTTCCCAATATCACTCTTCTTTTTTTTCCCCAAGGGCACCCTGATTTTTTAGGTAAATACTATCCCACCCCCAACACACACACAGCTAGGTATCTTGATGAGGTGAACTCCACTCTTTCCCCAGGAAGAGAATGATGGTCCAAGGGGTAATCCTATTCCCCTTGCCTGTGATCATTTCAGTAATGGACATGTGACCCTGTTATGATTCATTAGCATTTTATTCATGAAGGGTCCAAATTGTTCTTCAATATTTAAGTGAAACTATTGACAGTGATCCACTTTTCATTATTTAAAAAGTAAAATGAATACATAAAAAAGAAAATAAGACCCTACTTTAATCTTGTCCCCGAAATTATATCAGGGCATATTTTAAAAACCTCACTCTAACAAGTCTGTTGATGTTTCTTTTTTCTCACCTCTCACTGAGTTAAATAAAAAAATTACATCTGGCATGAGAAGGTCATGATTGCTCAGTGGAACTGCTTTCCTAGGTGATTTAAAATTGATTGATGTCCTATTTGACAGTCCTTTCCTAACTGATTTTACTCACACTTCCCAAATAGTCCCCAGGAGACCTATGTCTCAAACCCTGGCTCCCTCTTAAGTTTCAGACTTACACCCTCATCTGCTTCTCTGAGTGTAAAATACGTGTCTTGCTCATACAGCAAAGCTAAAATATCTCAAACTGTGCCTATCGTCTTCTTTCCCTCAGTCAGCCCCACAGCCTTTGTTCTCCACCATGGTTTATGCAGCGCCACTACCCTCAAGTTAATCAACCAGAAGCCACTTCCTCAATTTCCTCTCTCTTCATTTATTCCCGAAAACAACAATTTGGCTATTATGACCTGGTATTTCTAAATCTCAATTTTTTTCTCAAATAAAACCACCCATTTCCCTTTCTGTAGCCAATGCCTTAGCCAATGCCTTATTCAGGAACTTAATAAGTTCCTGGATTTCACAGGAGCGATCTAACTGGTTTCTCTCCCACCTCTCTTTTCCTCACGCTACCATCAAGTTATTTTCCTCCCAGTAGTGTGTGCGTGTGTGTGTGTGTGTGTGTGTGTGTGTGTGTGTGTAAGTAACAAAATCTTGGCAGAACATCAAGGTCATCCATGATCTGACACAACTTTTCCTAGACTTGACCCTCATTTTATTCTCCTTCATGAACCCTGTATTATTGTCAACCCAGGACATTTATCTTTTCCAGAACATGCTTTTCTTTTTTCCTTGGTTCACAGTGATTTCTAGGGTGCCATTTCCTTGCGTCCCTTTCTGTTGAAATACCATCCACTCCTCAAATCACAACCTAAGACCTCCACTTAGAATTTCTTTCTGATTTCCAAGTACAATCATTCTCTTCCTCCTTGTCATTACATCAGTTTTGTTTGGGCGGCCTCTGGATTGGCAGTCATGAGATGAAAAGAGTGTGGCTCCTTGAACTATCACAAGAGGAGAGCTGCCAGCTGAAAAGTAGCCCCTTACTTCAACTACTAAAGGTATAAGAAATAAATGTCTATTGTTTCTTATCCTTTATATATGTTGGCGTATATTTCTTAACACAGACTATCCTATCCAATATTTTCTTCAGTCTTCAATTCCTGTACAATGAAACACTATGAACAAGATAGAATCAGGAAATAACAAAGATATTCCAAAGAATTATATGGAATAAACAGAAGGGGAAAAAACCAAAATATCCTAGGTAAATATCAGGTAAATATCCTAGCTTTTCAAGGCTGTTTGACTTTGCCTGATTTATTACAATCTTATTTGTATAATAAGCTTTCTTACAATTAAGGACAGTTTCCATAATATCAGGTCTCTGAAAACTTTGCTTGTTAGAATGAAGAATTTCATTTTTGTTATAAGAGAGAAAAAATGTTTTTCTCCACTTCAGTTATGATTGAAACAACTCTGCCACTTGGTGACATGTATTCAAATTTCAGTTTTAGTACTTTTTCCTATATTAAAACTGCAGAAATAATGGGATAATGTCCATAATGTCAAATTGTATATCCTTTCATATCTTTCTCTTCTGCATCAGTAAGCCAGCTAAAGCATTTTTAGTTCTCATTTTGTATTGAATACTTTAAATTGGCCACAGTTCCTAAAAAAACAGATGTGATTCATTTTGGACAGGACTTAAACATATAAATTTCACATGAGTTTAGAGGCCACTAAAGTCATGGAAGAAGCATCTCATGACTTATAAACACAACCCATTCTGGGCGAAGGACTATTTAAGGTGATAAGAGCAAGAAAAATATCTGAGACCACTTACAGTGAACTTTCTTGACCAAACTGTAAACTACATTCACGATGATTTCACATTGTTATAAAATTGCTTTTTTAATTTAAAACACCAAAATTTGATTTGTTATTATACTCTCTCCTTCTGTAGCCTCCTCTGCAAGTATCACCCTATGTGTTTGCACAAAGTCCAAATGTCAATTACATTCCAGGCATTTCTTTTGGCTTTGTGTGTTGTTCTTCTCTTTCCACCCATCTGCCAAGCCTGATTTACCCTACAAGATTCAGACTTTTGCAATTTAAAAATTCTAAGTCTCTTTAGAAGCTAGATCCTTAATAATTTTATATCAAAACAGGTTTCATTGTGTGGAGATATGTGGAACTATTTGAAAATGAATTCATGTATATGTGTGTGTGTGTAATTTTTTTTAAAGGAACAGTGATATAACTGAGCAATCTGTTTTTTAAAAAGAATTATTGTTATAAAATTCCCCAAATTGTATATTCCAATAAAAAATTGTCTCTGCCTAAGACTATCAAATTATACCACTGTTCACTTTCTTCAAACATAGTGAAGGTGTATATTTTAGATTTTTGATTGGGAATTTTTTTTTTTATTTCTTAGCTGCATTGGGATAAGTTCAGTGTATTAATTAGAAAGTTCTGATTCTGAGAGAAACTCACAATAACTTTACTTATACTTGGATTATGTACTCAAACACATATTTTGACAGTAAAGTTCTATGTAGGAATACATTTTTTGGAGACATTAAATCTATCAATTTATTAATATTTCTAAATCCAGTAGTACACTCATTAATGTGAGGGTGTGGCCCATAATAATGGGAATTTTATCATGACAATCATTCATATTGTGGAAAGCTATTTCCTCAGGATAAAAATGTGTATGTTCCAGTCAGATTAGCCTTATAATGTGGATGACATTTGCTTTGTGGAAGTTTTTCTTGATGTTTTTCCTGACACAGAACAAGGAGCATATGGGACATAGTTGAAGAGGAGTTTACTTACCACAAGCATATTATGACTCATAAACTGTTTTATGTCTACTGGCCCTGTGGCATGGACCCCAGCAGTGAGGCATCATTGTAATAGCTGTAATGGCCATTCTTTGCCTCATGAAAGCATGAATAAAGATCTGATGTGTCAATTAAATGAGAAATAGAACATAGTAGGGTTGTTTCTAAAATCTCATCTAATTAGCATGAGGAAAAATTAAAACTGAAACACAAAAATTTTTTAGAGCCGAAAGAATACTGATAATGCCTCATTTAGAATTATTTGGCAATCTTACCTCTAGTTACATATTTTGAAAACCTTCTTTGTAAAGAATCTGGTTAGTCCACAAATTCGCATGAATGCTGTGTACATTCTGAGAAAGAATGAAAAATTGTTCATTATAATTTGAAAATTTCTGAAGTAGAGTTTGGCCTTGCCCACTCATGTCCTCCTTGCAATTCATTGCCAGAAACAATAGCAAACACTTCAACAAATGTAGAGTTTATTACTCCAGTCTGGCACCAAATGACATGATTTAAACGTGAATGAAGGGTAAGGACAGTCTAAGGTATTGTACTTACATTTAGTCTACCATGTTAAAAATATTGGTTCCAAAATATTTAAGTAATTTACATAAATAATATTAAATTTATCTCATTCTGCTGCTCAGTCTACTGGTTAGTTCTGTGATGTTGAGAAAATTACTAGATTTTTATCAAACTAAATTTCCTTATTTGAAGAATGAGTGATTTCCAACTTGGTGTTCTCTAATGTTCTGTATAAATCTAAAATAGAATTTAATATATTTTGTCAGGGTGCTACATTGCATTAAACCAATACTTTATCTGAGTGTTTAGGATTAATATTGCTGCTGTAGTTTAATATTTCTATGATTTGATGGCTTGAATTCTGACAGACACACAAAAAAAGAATAAAGAAGATATTGTGGCATTTAATACATTTACATAATATAGATATATGATAAGTAGTCTAAGAGTTTATGAATATTATTGTTCCAAATTTTTATTATCTAAAAATATATCATGAAAGTCAATTGAAGAATATATTAAATGTCTATCATTTTACATAGCTTAAAATATCAGGTTTTAACTAAAAATGGAGCAAAAATAAATCCTAAATACTTAATAAACCAAAAGCAAAAAATAATTGCATTGAAAATCCTTTACTGTAGAGCTGAATTTGCAGTATTATTTCTTTTCCCTCAAAAATGGCAAAAGGCATTGTGCTCAATGAAAATGAAAAAAGAAAGAAAGAAAGAAAGAAAGAAAGAAAGAATGAAAGAAAGAAAGAAACTTAATTTACCAGAGAATCCTTGTTGATCTGCAGATAATGTGAAGTAAAATCACTCATCATCAGGATTAGTTCTAACAGCATCTGCAGAAACCAAAGGAGAGCTGTGATGTGACAGCTCTTTTGAAAACATCCATCAGAGTCATCTTCTTCCTCTTGTTATGTCTTTCCTTTTCAAATATTTCCTCAGCCTATGCATCTGGAGAATCTCCTGTTCTGTAGTAAATTATCTTTGTTTCATGAAATCTGTGCAATTTGTACAACACTCTCAATCATCATTAAAATAGACAACACCCTGCCTGAGTCACACAGATTGGGCCACTGAGTGAACACTTATACTATGCCTTTTTAGCCCTTTTGGCGATGGATAAAGCCACCACCACAAGGCGTTCTTTTTATTTAAAATAGGTACTGCATCATAGGATTCACAAATCACAATGACATAAAAGCAAGCCTTGCTCCTACCCCTCTCTACACCCACCTTGTTCCTCATCTACCCTTCCAGCTCCCTATAGCAAACATTTCAGTTCTGTATTTTTATAATTAATTCTTCATTTATTACAATGCCATGGTGATTTTTTAAATAGATGATAATTTGTTAAAGATATTTTTAAAAAAATCCAGTATTTGGCTTCTTCTAATCTTTAGAATCCTGAAAATTAATTTCTACTGTCATTTATTTGTAGGCTGAAATAAAACAAAATAACTGGTCTTGACTCTCAAATGTAATAGATAAATATCAAACATATGGTTGGTTTTCATTATAATCCACTGTAAAAACAGGAATGTACCAATGGAAACTACAAAGTGCAGCATAAAACCTCTGTTGTAATAAGCCAGGCCCTTTTAAAAGAAGATGGCAAATGTTTGGGTCCATTTACACTGATTTGCTTCAGAGGAATAAAGATAAAAGAATATATATTGGTAAGAATAAACTTTAAGAAAATATAACTAGTTCAGAAGCATTCACTATGTGGAAGTCAAGTCTCAGGGGCAGAAGTAGAGTGACCACAAGTATGTGAGCTTGTAAAAAACTAGTTAAAGGAGAAGGCACGGTATCACTAAATCAAGTCATAAGGTCTGACCACTAAGATGTACCATTTGCTATAACTTAGAATTACAGGGAGAAAATGGTTCAGGATGATCTATCCATTCTTCTTAGACTATTTGAAGCAATATAGTACCAGAAATATCTCGAAGTGAAGTCATAAATCAGATAGTGGAAATGTTGTTCCATTTAAACTAAACAGAATCAATTATCACATGTGGTTTAAAATATACTTAGTTGCTTAATTTGGGTCTTTGGAAGCAGGTAAACTGAGAGTGAGCAGTTAAGTTCCTCAACTTAATCTTCAACCTTTCCCTTGTGTCTCTAATACAAATCTTCCTCTCAAACCAGAGCATAATTTTTCTTTGAGGGCTGTAATCACAGGTCTCCAAATATCAGGTACCAAATCAACTCTGCTATGTTGACAGCCTTAATTGAATATGCTCAACATTAGATTAAAAAATTAAAAGTATAATTCCCGTCACCTTGCAGGGATGTTTTAAATTTAATTATATAACCGAAAGGAGAGAAAACAATCAACCTCATCATACATTAGGAAATGTTTCCATCATTGCCCGTCATTCATTAGGAATCATGCTGCATGATTTATTACTGAAGAATCTAGAACATTTTCTTTTTTGTCCAAGTTTATTACTAAATAGACTATGTAAAAAATAGTAAGATTTGTCTCCTCACTGTGAAACTTAGTTTATCATTTAAATAAAAAAACAACCAGCAGATTTATTTGATGCTACACTATTATGGAAGGAGAAAGAGCAGGCATGAAGTGCAGGAGAAAATATCCCCTCCCTCTGTGCTGTCTTGTGTTTGGGGTTCAACACTTTACAGAGTACTTTCTCTTTCTTCTTAGGGTCAAGATGCTAATTTCACTTGAGATGTGCTTGCTTTTCAAGACAGGAGATAAGATTTCCTTTTTCATTTTTTATTTCTAACTTTTAAAAAATTCTATAAAAGTAATCGGCATATGTTTTTTAAAAATGTATTAAAATGTTTGTAATGAGATCCATCAATCTCCTGCCCTTCCTGTCCTTATTTTCTAGTCTTGATCCACAAAGGTAGTTGCCTTCAACAGTACATCTGGCAAAGAAAGGTGATGAATTCACTTGAGCACATATTAAATTTGTCCAAGTGGAAGTGTCCAGAAAATTGTTGGATATATGGGATTGAAATTTAGGAGGGAAATCTTGGATACACGTATTGCTTTGGGAATTTTCAATATATGGGTGGTATTTGAAGCTATAAAAATAATATCTATTTTGCTTTTTCAAATATGTGTAGAAGAGCCATTTGCAAAAGTGTAATATAAATATAGCATATTCTTAGAGAATAAATAGGTTTAAGTGTGGTAATCGGAAGCTTAGTAGTAATATACCTTGGCAGGCTGTTGTACATCTTGACTGCAACTAGAGACAACAAGACAACAAAGAGATGATACAGCAAACTGGGTGAAAAACATAGCTCAAAAAAAAGCAGCAGTAGTTGGGCTTCCCTGCTGGTGCAGTGATTGAGAGTCTGTCTGCCGATATAGAAGACATGGGTTCATGCCCCGGTCCGGGAAGACCCCGCACATACCGCAGAGTGGCTGGGCCCGTGAGCCATGGCCGCTGAGCCTGCGGCAGCAGGAAAGGAGTGGAAGAAAAGACTAGAACCCAATCTTAGGTTTTCTTAAGATCAACCCTAGACTCCCTGCCCTGCAGAAGTTCAGAAATTGGAAAGAGGATAATGATTTCTTACGGAGCTTTACTGAATGCTTCGTAGGATTTTCCGTGAAGATGGACGTAACTAAAATAGAATATTCTTATAAGAAAAACTGGGCAGTTAGTAAATTTTTTCTCTGTTTCTTTCATCCATAAGTGCCTTTTATTGTTATACTATGGTTTCCCAGGATTCTTTGTTTCAATTCTCTACTCAGTTTAATCTCTTAGGATCAAGTTCCTTCATTGAGAAGTTTTTCCTTCACTTTCATCAAGACTCACCTGAAATTCCACTACTATCCATGAAAGATTAACTCCCATGGGAATTACCTTTCTGCCAAATACATTTATAAAATTGGACAAAAGACAAACAATTTCACACACTGAACAAGAGGTAGTGCACAACTCTGATCTCTGAGGTTAGAAAATAAATGAGGTGAACCCTAACATTTCCCCAATTTACACTGTGGGGGAGGGGGGGAAGTTAGGAGATTACAGTGCATCCAGGAGGAATTCAAGAAGGGTTTAGCATCTAGCTGCATTGATGACTGAGATCAGAGCTGAGAGAGGAAATTGGCCAAAATCCGTAGGGCAGAATATCCAAAAACAAAGGGATCCCACACATACACACACAGAGTTTTGGAGGTCTGCAAAAGTGTCTTCTTGAGTCTTTGATTGAATAGAAATTTATAAAGCATGAAGTAAAATTTCATGAAGCCAAGGAAAACACCAACTGAAAGTAGTAAGCTGGAAATTCTCTGGAGCTATGGCTTGGAAGAATGTGTGTTCCCACCAGTCAGGTGTAATAAACTTCATGATATGTGCAGTACTGGGTAGAGTCTTCGGAAGCATAAAGGCTTTTTTTTAAACTTCAATAGAAAAGTTAAAAAGCATACCTTGAAAGTATCAAATTTATTCTAGGCCAGAAAATAGTTCAAAACTATTCAAAGAAAAGAATCACCACTCAAAACCTCACAATTCACAATTTCTTGCATCTAATAAAAAATAACCAGCGTGTAAAAGAGCAGGACTATATGCCTCAGTGCCAGTAGAAAAGAAATCAGTAGAAGCAGAACCAGATCTGACAGAAATGATGGTGTGATCAGACAGAAATGCCTTAAGCATCTAATATAAACCTTAAAAACAGATTTAAAGATGTTAAGAAAACATAAGAAATGGAAGATATAAAAGTGAAATCTTTAGAACTTCTAAAGATTAAAAATATAATATCTGAATGAAAAATACATTAGATGTAATTAATTTCAGATTAGAAATTGCAGAAGAAAACATAGTGGACTTGAAGGCATACAAATAGAAAGTATCCAAAATAAAGAACAAAGTAAGAAAAGAATGAAAACAGGGATTGGTTTATCAGGGAGCTGTGAGATAATATCAAGCTGTCTTATATGAAGGAAGTTGGAGTCTGAGGGGGAAGGGATATCTGAAGAAAGAATAATAAAAATATTTCAAATTTGAAAAATTGTCACATTCAAAAAAAGCACTGAAGCTGAATAAATACAAGTGAAACCACACCATGACACATTATAATCAATTTACTGAAAACCAGTGATGAAAAGAAATAAAGAGAAGCCAGGGAAATGGCTCCCACGCAAAGAATCACATACAAAGACACAGTTCAGGGAAAAGTTCTATAAGTGATTATTACACAGTTATGCATTTTAAAAACCTCATCAAACTATATAGTAAAGTGAGTGAAATAATTTTATGCAAATTTTTCTTCAATAAACTGATTATTCAAAAAGGTTTGCTTGTTATATTCTATTCTATATTTATTTGACAAGTTATAATTGTATTAAGGACAGATAAAAGATAAATAAACTTCTTTTTTAGGGTACTTACATCTCAAAACAAGTTTTGGAGTGAAGGTTTTAACCTCAAAGACAGAACTTTTCATGATAGTCATTTTGAGTGCTGTGATGAAAGTATTTGGAGACAGGATAGATTTTCTAGCACTTATCAAATCTCACCATAGGACTAGCCAAATAGATGCAGTCCTGCATAAAAAAAAAAAAAGGTTCATATTTAAAATGTCAGTTCAGAAAATCATAGAGAGAAGAAACTTAAGTTATGGCAATTCAGCCACTTCTCAATAATTTGTTCTAATGAAGAAATACAGTGGCACTAACATTCCACAATGACCTCAAGTCCTGAGAAAATTTCTATTTGGCTTTATAACGTGTCATATGATTTTCAGCAGATTTTTTCCAAAAATTCAATTTTCCATAATAATATTGTGATATAAAGCATAGAGCAACTAAACTTCACAGAAGAGAAGGAGACGATATTAACAAGAAACACTTTAAACATCCTCCATGATAGGGCTCTGTGAAGGACATTGGGAGTAAAAAGACATGTCACCGGGGCTTCCCTGGTGGTGCAGTGGTTGAGAGTCCGCCTGCCGATGCAGGGGACACTGGTTTGTGCCACGGTCTGGGAAGATCCCACATTCCGCGGAGTGGCTGGGCCCATGAGCCATGGCCGCTGAGCCTGCGCGTCCGGAGCCTGTGCTCTGCAGCTAGAGAGGTCACAACAGCTAGAGGCCCGCCTGCCGCAAAAAAAAAAAAAAAAAAAAAAAATGGCAGGCTACATCTATCATCACAATTGATCTACACATCTATTGAAGAGAAAATTGATTCTGTTTAAGGTCCTGTCAACTTCTACTTGTATTTTGTAGGTCTAGGATTAACTTGCAAATAGTATCAAACTTACTGGAAGGACATGGTTTACTAAAGTGAAATATAAAACCCATAACAATCTTCAAAGTGATGGGTGCTTTATAGATTTTATGTGAAATAAGTTTAAGTTAAAAGTTGGCACTTGTTTCTTTCAACAGGCTGCATTTCCAAGAAAATACATGAAAGAGAAAGTACATTGATGTTCTTGGGGAGCTGCATTCAAGAATAATTTCTCTAGGTAGAACTAAGCCAAAGTAACGCTACAGAGAAAGAATGCGGGCAGCTTACCAGAATAACTGGGTTGTAACGTATTTCTACTGAATCAGCAGTCCAAGTGTAGCAGCGAGACCCTAAATCTCCACAATATTCATTAATAACCCTGACTACCAAATTAGAATTTCTGTCACAAAAGCCTTTATCAGAAACTTGATAATGGCTTTTGAGTTTATCATTCTGTGTTTCATAATATACCTTGGGACTTAAACCAATGACTTTTGACCCAAGTAATTTTTTTCTAAGATGAAAGTGAATTGGATGGGGCAGACTAGACAGATATCATTAAAGAATTTCAATTGCATTCTCTGGCCTAAAAAATATTATAAACCTAGCTGTTTTCTACTTACAACATAAGCAACGGTTAAATTATTTAAATAGGTTTTCAGAGTAAATATTGCTGATACAATGGAAAAACTGCAGTTTTTGTCTATTTTTATCACTTATCTATTCAAATGGCTTGGCCCTGACTTTTGACAGTTTTAGCTGGATTTCATTTGAACAAAGTAAGCAAGTTGTAATTTAACCCATTGATGCCATAAACCGTACTGCAATGCATATCCAAAATATATACTCATGAGCATAACACATTTTCATTATACACTAGCTCTACACACTCATTAATATAAAACACATTCACTGGAATTAAACTTATTGACTCAATGGATATATATATATATATATATATATATATATATATATATATATATATATATATATAGTGTATTGGTTTTGTAAAATGCACACTCAAGTTCTGAATCAGTCTCAGACCAAATGGTGGCTTAAGTTCCCCTGATACCCACTTTCCTAAAACTTTTGCCATCATTTTTCCTCTCTATCATGATGAATAAGAAAAATTCAAGCAATAAGAAGGCTGATGTATGACCCTACTTTTTATGTTTGTAAAGAAAGGAATTCATGTCCTAGTTTAATATGACTCCTCTACCTATTATTTGTTCTTCTTCGTTCTTTCTCACCGTTGTGGCCTCGCCCGTTGCGGAGCACAGGCTCGGGACGCGCAGGCTCAGCGGCCATGGCTCACGGGTCCAGCCGCTCCGCGGCATGTAGGATCCTCCCAGACCATGTAGGATCCTCCCAGACGGGGCACGAACCAGTGTTCCCTGCATCGGCAGGCGGACTCTCAACCACTGCGCCACCAGGGAAGCCCCTTTCTTTGTTCTTTTTAATCCATACTCCTTCCTTCCTTCCTTTTCTCTCTCCCCACCCCCCCCACCCCCTCCCCAGGTCTCCTTTTATTAACTCTTCACATTCTTTTCTGTATTCTTGTCTCACCTACAATGAGTGCATTTTTAATTTTAGCATATAAATTGAATCTTCTTATGTTAAAATTCTTGTCAAGCATCCCTTTTTCTGTATCTCTAAGTAAAATCTAACTAAAAAGTTTGTGTTGAGACTTTTTAGGAAACAGGTCACCTGGAAGGTGAAGGGATTAATAACATGTGAGCTGAGGTCTGGGGGTACCCGAGATACCAATGCGTGCTGTTAAAGATTCTTCAGTTTCTTTTTGGCATAGATATTCTGGTTCCCTGTTTTCACATATGTGAATCTGAACCCTTTGGACACAACTTATCTTTCCTGCAGCTGAGCCACTGAACTTCTGCTGGGACTGTCAACCAGACCATACAATGTGTCTCACTCCAGTACAGCCTGTGTTTCAATGGCAACCCCCTCTTTTGGACCTGTAGGTAGTTTCCTAACTCACTGGGTTTGGTTTATATTATTCTAAATAAGCTGACCTTGAGTATGATTACCTCTCCATTAGACATCACCAGGAATGTTGAGTTCCCATTGCTCTAAGAAGTAGTTTCAACATCTTATAGTGAACGGCTATATGGTGACAAATTCTTTATAATTAAAAAAAGTTGTTTCTAAACAATATATCTGATGCTCTGCTCATACATCAGTGATTATCCAGGAGATAATGATGAGAGTACACTGGATATGTTATAAATGTTAGGGGTAAGGAAAAGTCAGCTGTAGTCTAGCTATTTGTGTATCTTTCTTCTGGCATTATTTAGATTTTAGAAATCCAGTCACTGCTTCAAACCTACATTGTGGTAGACTGTATTCATGGCCCCAATACCCCCCCCCACCCCACCCCCTCCTATGTCTATGCCCTTTGCCTTGTGACCATGCAGTCCCTTTGAAAAGGGGAAAGGGTATATTTCCCCACCTCTTTATTCTGAATTTGGCCATGTGTCTTGCTTTTGTCCGTGGAATGATTCAGAAGTGAAGGTGTTCCTGTTTTGAACCTAGACATTAGGAGGTCTTACATGTTCCAGTACACTCTTTCTTAAGTCTTTGCCTTTGCCAGAAGATAGTCTGAGTCAGCCTACTAGACTTAAATAGCACATGACAAATGCAACGTTTCTCTGGTCACCCCAGCCGAAGCCAGGCTGTGTCAGCCAAACAGCCAGCTGAGCTCCAGGTATCTGAGCAAGCACAGGCAAGTTTAGCAGAGCCCCTTAGCTGACCCCCCACTTAATTACAGATATGTGCACAATGAACAATTATTGTTGATTACTGCTGAAGTTTTGTGGTTGTTTGTTTTGTGGCGTTACCACTGTAGTATTGTGACATCGATAATTGGTACATAGAATTTTTCAAAAGACAGTGTTCAGATCACAGAGTCATCAACAATTCCAGAGGGGATCTCTGACTTCCTTTCCTCTCACTGATAGTAAAACATTTCTGTGTCCTAGTCGGTTCACTACAGGAAAATCACTTGAACCTCTATTTTTATCTCTAAGTTCTATAGGCCAGAATATCATTCTGTCTTCCATTATTTGGGGCTTATCCTTAGGGAAACCTTTGTACCCCTTTCATTGTATTTCCATATGGAGTGACATTCATTAGCATAAAACCCATAGCCTTTATCCATTCCTTCACTCACTTTTCCTTTGAAGAAGAGAACTGAATTCCAACTGGGAAATCTTTTGGTAAAAACTGGTTATAGAGTCAGTTGCCTGCAGGGAGCATATGATATGCTTCTTTGCCTAAGTACTGGCAGGGTAGAGCTGCAATTTGAGATTCTGTATTTATTTACTCTGAGTGTGAGTGGAAAGACTATGTAATTCTGGGTTGTTATTCATATAAGCAAACTGGTTTAATAAAAATAACTTTAGAGTTCCATTTGCCCATCTTCATTACTCTCTCATTTGACTTAAACTCAGATAGTTAAAAGAAGGTTCCTCTCTCTTTCTGTCACATCCCACTAACTTCCATTCTACCCTTAGCATCAAAGACTCTTACCCGTCATGCATGCTCTTCTCTTCTGGGCTACCATTTCTCCAGACACTAACAATAACGACATAAAATGTAGAATTATATCTAGTCAGTTGTTTAAGCCTAAGATCAGTCAATTAATTTGAGCTTTTGCTTGCTTTCCTTCAATTATCAAAATTCACTGAGCACCTACTGAGAACCAGACCACGAATGAGACGATAGCTATGCCAATATGTAATAACATTGACCCCAGCCTTTAAGAATTGAGTCAACCATCTAAACTACCAATGTTGTAAAATCACCAGACTAATTTGTTTGCATGAAGCAAACCTCCAGTCCCCATTTGATGGATCACAAAGTAGCACTTTTTTATTCTTAAGTCTGCTTAAGATCAGAATTTAACCATTTATTCAGCAAATATTTATCATCATCATCTACTAGGTGTTAGGCACTGTCCTTAGAAATGAGGAAAAGTCATGAGCCACGTAAGTTTCATATCCTTATGCAGCTTTCATTCTCTTAGAGGAGATTGTAATAAATTCATACATGAGCAAATATGCACTATAATTTCCGGTAATCACTGGAAATATGGAGGGGAAATAAAACAGCTTAGAGGAAGAGATAATGAGGAATGTAGGTGATGTATTTTAGATACAATGGTCAGGGGAGGCTTCTCTGTGAAGGAGATTTTGGAGCAAATGCCTGAATGATGTGAAAGAAGAAACTGTGTGATAGCCTGCTGGAAAATGTTCCAAGCAGAGAAAAGGCAGATTAACATCCCCGAGGGAACAATGAGACAGACTCCAGTGGCAGGACTGAGTCAGAGAAGAATATAGAATCTGATTTTACAAAGAGTAGGAAAAACTAGAACATTTAAATCCAAGTTTAATAAGAATTAACTGAAGGGTTTTGAACAAGGGAATGATAACACATATTCTCTAAAGAGATTCTTCTACCAGTGTCTGCTATGTGAAGAATTAAGGGTGGTGGAGTCTGAGGATAGTAGGAAAATTTGCCAGGAGACTACACTATAGTAATTGGCTAAGAAATGAAGGTTGGAGGCTTGAAAAGTGTTGGTGATAGAGGGGATGGGAAGGCCAGCTGTAGGGTATATTCTTGAAGATAGTACTAATGTGGCTTGATGATATATTAGATGTGAGAGTGGTGGAAAAAGAAAAGTCTAAGATGATATCCAGGTTTTTACTTGAACAGTTGGTGAATGGTGGTACAGTTGTGCCATTTACTTGGTAGGTTTGGAGGCAGAGGTACAAAGGGTTGGTGTCGAACGTGTTAAATATGAGAGATTATTTGGCATCAAGGTGGAGCTGTCCAGTAGGCTGATGTGAGTCTAGGGGTCAGAAGAAGGACTACAGATGAGAGCTGAGACATAAATTTGGGAGTCATCGGCACTTAGTTGAGGTTGTACTGGACGAAGTCATTAGGTCATGAATGAAGATGCAGAAGAGAAGATGGCAAGGACCAAACTCTGAAGCACTTCAACACTGAAGTTGGAAAGGAAGAAAAAGAGTGTGCAAAGAGCTGGAAGGGAGCAGCAAGTGTGTAAGGAGGAAGCCAGATGTGTATAATATCCTGAAAGCCAAGTGAAAAACATGTTTCAAATATTGCTAAGAGGTTAAGAGAAGGACTGAGAATTTAACATTAGATTTTGAAGATAGATATTATACCTAAATTTTATATAAGTGACTTCAGAAGTATGGTGAAGATAAAAACCTGATTTCAGTGGGTAAAAGATAAAAAGGAAGGTAAGGTAAGGAAGTAGAGATAGTAAAAATAAACACATTTTTCTAAATATTTTGGCATGAAGAGAAACACACAAATTGAGTAGCTGGACAGAAATCTAATGTTAAATAATTTAAGATAAAAGAGGGTTTATTGAATAAGTAGGGGCAGTTGAGGGGATTAAAAGAACAGCTGAAAGGACAAGGGCATATGTGGGGAAAATCTGCAATTTTTAGAACCCGGGCCTTGCATGCTCTCACCCCTGCTTTTGTCACTCCTTCCTTCATCTTTTTTCATCTACAGGGAAGTCTCATTCTCTCATAACCAGCAGAAGCTATAGGATTCCCTCCTTCCAAGTCCAAGAAGAGAAAATAAAAAGAACTTCACTTTCACCTCCAATTCAGAACATACAGGGACTCCAACTGACCCTCTAGCTTCTCTTCGAAAGGACTTTGTTGGCAGGGAATACAGGACAGGTATTGACTCAGATGAGGTATATTGGGTGCAAGCGATGTAGAGGCTAAGATGAGACTTCCTCATGAGCTGATTAGCTTTGTAAAGACTCCAGTTGAGCTGGGACTGAAAGGGTGGGAAGGATTTGAATAGGTGACGTGGGTGAGAAGGGAACATGCTGGGAGCAAAATCATGGAAGCACAAATGCAAGGGATACAAGGAAGGTGACTTGATTAAAGAGGAGAGCAAGGGAAGGAGTGTCATTTGCTGAGAATCTAGGATCTACTAGGTAACGACTGGTACTTCACATATTACTTTCTCATTTAATCCTCATGGATAAGTTTTGGTACTTTTGGCTACATATAGTAGAAATGCCAGTTAAATCTGGGCTACGTGGAAAATGAGTTGGCTCATATCAGAAGTACAGATGTGAGCCAGGGTTTAGCATTGGTTGATCCAATAACTCAAAGATCTACTTACTGTTCCACAAATGTAGTGTTTTTCACTTAACTGTAATGCATCTTTGCACTGAAAAGACTTTTGTGTTCAGTTCATATGCTAACCTGCACTAACTAATTTAAATTGAGTAAAATAAAACATTTAGTTCTTCAATCACACTAGCCATGTTTTAAGTGCTTGGAGGCCACCTATGTTTTGTGGTTACGTATTATTATTGTGGCTACACACAGAATTATTTCCATCATCACAGAAGGTTCTATTGGACAGTGCTGCTCTACCTCCCTAAAGTACTTTCTAAGAATTCTCACTTTTTAGCACATTTACCTCTCAATGCTAAGATTTTTTGGGTCTTATTTCCTCATTTTATCCCTTAATTGTACATTGCTCTTGGGATGGTCTTTTAAATATTTTTTATGTATATATATTATCTGCACAAGATAGTAAATTTCAAGGGCAAGGAAATTTTCCATGCTGAATGATGAATAACCACTTGTTGCTTTGAATCTGAACACTATTTTAAGATTTCAAATTGACACCAAATACCCATATGAATATCAGAAAGGCAGCATTAAATTAAATTTTTATTTTAGAATAGTTTTAGATTCACAGAAAAATTGGAAAGATGGTACATAGAGTCCCCATATACCCCACATCATTTCCCTTATTACTAACATATTATACTAGTATAGTATATTTGTTACAATCAAATGATGGTTGATACATTATTATCAACTAAAATCCATGCCTTTATTCCATTTTTAATCTAATCTTCTTTTTTCTGCTCCAGGTTCCCATCCAGGATACCACATTATATTAAGTAGCCATGTTACATTGACTGTGACAGTTTCTCAGAATTTCCTTTTTTTAAAAAAAAAAATCTTTATTAGAGTATAATTGCTTTACAATGTTGTGTTAGTTTCTGCTTTATAACAAAGTGAATCAGTTATACATATACATATGTCCCCATATCTCTTCCCGCTTGCGTCTCCCTCCCTCCCACCCTCCCTATCCCACCCCTCCAGGCAGTCACAAAGCACCGAGCTGATCTCCCTGTGCTATGCGGCTGCTTCCCACTAGCTATCTACCTTACATTTGGCAGTGTATATATGTCCATGCCTCTCTCTCGCTTTGTCACAGCTTACCCTTCCCCCTCCCCATATCCTCAAGTCCATTCTCTAGTAGGTCTGTGTCTTTATTCCTGTCTTACCCCTAGGTTCTTCATGACATTTTTTTCCCTTAAATTCCATATATATATGTGCTAGCATACGGTATTTGTCTTTCTCTTTCTGACTTACTTCACTCTGTATGACGGACTCTAGGTCTATCCACCTCATTACAAATAGCTCAATTTCGCTTCTTTTTATGGCTGAGTAATATTCCATTGTATATATGTGCCACATCTTCTTTATCCATTCATCTCATGATGGACAATTAGGTTGTTTCCTGTCTTTAACGACCTTCATCATTTTGAGGAGTACTGGTTCGGTATTTCATAGGATGTCCCTCAGCTGGGATTCGTCTGATGTTTTTCCCATGATTAGAATGAAGCATTTTAATATGACCATTTGAAGGCTGATATTCAATACTTTTCAAAATAAAATTAAAGTGAAAGAAAAGAGCAGAAATCTAAGGATTGAGACCAAAAAGCATTACAGTTATAACTGGTACATAGAATAGTTTTGTGGTGTCACAAAACTATTTATACAGGTAATAGAGCTGAACAGTTATATACATAGTTCTAACTGAAGTCCTCAAACGCTAGGGATGAAGAGTGGTCAGAAGTCTTTATACAGGGAACATTATGAACATGAGATGGGGAAAATAGATACCTAAATCTATTTCAACAAACTGTCTTATTTTTTGTTTTTGTTTTGCAAATATTTTCTCTAATTTTTTGAGGTTGTCCTCTAATTCTATTGAATACTTTTCCTTTGCCATACAAAAGCTTTTAGGTTATTATTATTTTTAACACGTTTATTAGAGTATAATTGTTTTACAATGGTGTGTGAGTTCCTGCTTTATAACAAAGTGAATCAGTTATACATATACATATACCCCATATTTCCTCCCTCTTGTGTCTCCCTCCCACCCTTCCTATATCACCCCTCTAGGTGGTCACAAAGCACCAAGCTGATCTCCCTGTACTATGGGGCTGCTTCCCACTAGCTATCTATTTTACATTTGGCGGGGTATATATGTCCATGCCACTCTCTCACTTCGTCCCAGCTTAACCTTCCTCCTCCTCATGTCCTCAAGTCCACTCTCTACATCTGCATCTTTATTCCTGTCCTGCCCCTAGGTTCTTCAAAACTACTTTTTTTTAAGATTCCATATATATGCATTAGCATACGGTATTTGTTTTTCTCTTTCTGACTTACTTCACTCTGTATGACAGACTCTAGGACCAGCCACCTCACTAAAAATAAGTCAATTTTGTTTTTTATGGCTGAGTAATATTCCATTGTATATATGTGCCACATCTTCTTTATCCATTCATCTGTAAATGGGTACTTAGGTTGCTTCCATGTCCTGGCTATTGTAAAAAGGGCTGCAATGGACATTGTGGTACATGACTCTTTTTGAGTTACGGTTTTCTCAGGGTATATGCCCGGTAGTGGGATTACTTGCTTATGGTAGTTCTATTTTAGCTTTTTAAGGAACCTCCATACTGTTCTCCATAGTGGCTGTATCAATTTGCATTCCCACCAACAGTGCAAGAGGGTTGCCTTTTCTCCACACCCTCTCCAGCAATTATTGTTTGTAGATTTTTTGATGATGGCCATTTCAACTGGAGTGAGGTGATACCTCATTGTAGTTTTGATTTGCATTTCTCTAATGATTAATGATGTTGAGCATCTTTTCATGTGTTTGTTGGCAATCTGTATATCTTTTTCGGAGAAATGTCTATTTAGGTCTTCTTCCCATTTTTGGATTGGGTTGTTTGTTTTTCTGATATTGAGCTGCATGAGATGCTTGTAAATTCTGGAGATTAATCCTTTGTCCGTTGCTTCATTTGAAAATATTTTTTTCCCATTCTGAGGTTTGCCTTTTCGTCTTATTTATGTTTTCTTTTGCTGTGTAAAAGCTTTTAAGTTTCATTAGGTCCCATTTGTTTATTTTTGTTTTGATTTCCATTTCTCTAGGAGGTGGGTCAAAAAGGATCTTGCTGTGATTTATGTCATAGAGTGTTCTGCCTGTTTTCCTCTAAGAATTTTATAGTATATGGCCTTAGATTTATGTCTTTAATCCATTTTGAGTTTATATTTGTGTATGGTGTTAGGGAGTGTTCTAATTTCATTATTTAACATGTAGCTGTCCAGTTTTCCCAGCACCACTTATTGAAGTGGCTGTCTTTTCTGCATTGTATACTCTTGCCTCCTTTATCAAAGATAAGGTGACCAGGACTTCCCTGGTGGCACAGTGGTTGAGAGTCCGCCTGCTGATGCAGGGGACCGGGTTCATGCCCGGGTCCGGGAAGATCCCACATGCCACAGAGCAGCTAGACTCGTGAACCATGGCTGTTGAGCCTGCGTGTCCGGAGCCCGTGCTCCACAACGGGAGAGGCCACAACAGTGAGAGGCCCGTGTACCACAAAAAAAAAAAAAAAAAGATAAGGTGACATATGTGCGTGGGTTTATCTCTGGGCTTTCCATCCTGTTCCATTGATGTATACTTCTGTTTTTTGCGCCAGTACCATACTGTCTTGATTACTGTAGCTTTGTAGTATAGTCTGAAGTCCTGGAGCCTGATTCTTCTAGCTCTGTTTTTCTTTCTCACGATTCTTTTGGCTATTTGGAGTCTTTTGTGTTTCCATACAAATTGTGAAATTTTTTGTTCTAGTTCTGTAAATAATGCCATTGGTAGTTTGATAGTGACTGCACTGAATCTGTAGATTGCTTTGGGTAGTAGAGTCATTTTTACAATGTTGATTCTTCCTATCCAAGAACATGGTATATCTCTCTATCCGTTTTTATCATCTTTAATCTCTTTCATCCATGTGTTATAGTTTTCTGCATACAGATCTTTTGTCTCCTTAGGTAGGTTTATTCCTAGGAATTTTATTCTTTTGGTTGCAGTGGTAAATGGGAGTGTTTCCTTCATTTGTCTTTCAGATTTTTCATCATTAGTGTTTAGGAATGCAAGTGATTTCTGTGCATTAATTTTGTATCCTGCTACGATACCAATTTCAATGATTAGCACTAGTAGTTTTCTGGTAGGATTCTCTATGCATAGTATCATCTCATCTGCAAACAGTGACAGATTTACTTCTTCATTTCTGATTTGGATTCTTTTTATTTCTTTTTCTTCTCTGATTGTTGTGGCTAAGACTTCCAAAACTATGTTGAATAATAGTGGTGAGAGAGGACAGCCTTGTCTTGTTCCTGATCTTAGAGGAAATGGATTCAGTTTTTCACCATTGAGAACGATGTTGGCTGTGTGTTTGTCATATATGGCCTGTATTATGTTGAGTTAAGTTCCCTCTATGCCTACTTTCTGGAGGGTGCTTATCAAAAATTGGTGTTGAATTCTGTTGAAAGCTTTGTCTACATCTATTGAGATTATTGTATGGTTTTTCTCCTTCAATTTGTTAATATGTTTTATCACATTGATTGATTTGCGTATATTAAAGAATCCTTGCATTCCTAGGATAAACCCCACTTGATCATGGTGTATGATCCTTTTAATGTGCTGTTGGATTCTGTTTACTAGTATTTTGTTGAGGGTTTTTGCATCTATGTTCATTAGTGATATTGGCCTGTAGTTTTCTTTCTTTGTGATATCTTTGTCTGGTTTTGGTATCAGGGTGATGGTGGTCTCAAAGAATGAGTTTGGGAGTGTTCCCCCCTCTCCTATATTTTAGAAGAGTTTGAGAAAGATAGGTGTTAGCTCTTCTCTAAATATTTGAAAGAATTCGCCTGTGAGGTTATCTGGTCCTGGGCTTTTCTTTGTTGTAAAATATTTGATCACAGTTTCAATTTCAGTGCTTATTGATCTATTTATATTTTCTATTTCTTCCTGGTTCAGTCTCAGAAGGTTGTGTTTTTCTGATAATTTGTCCATTTCTTCCAGGTTGTCCATTTACTGGCATAAGTTGCTTGTAGTAATCTCTCATGATCCTTTGTATTTCTGCAGTGTCAGTTGTTACTTCTCCTTTTTCATTTCTATTTCTATTAATTTGAGTCTTCTCTCTTCTTTTCTTGATAAGTCTAGCCAATGGTTTATCAATTTTGTTTATCTTCTCAAAGAACCAGCTTTTATTTTTATTGATCCTTTCTATTGTTTCCTTCATTTTTTTCATTTATTTTTGATCTTATCTTTATGATTTCTTTCCTTGTGATAACTTCTGTGGTTTTTTTTGTTCTTCTTTCTCTAATTGCTTTAGGTGTAAGGTAGGTTGTTTATTTGAGAGGTTTCTTGTTTCTTGAAGTAGGATTCTTTTGCTATAAACTTCCATCTTAGAACTGCTTTTGTTGCATCCCATAGGTTTGGGTCATCGTGTTTTCATTGTCATTTGTTTCTAGGTATTTTTTTATTTCCTCTTTGATTTCTTCAGTGATCTCTTGGTTATTAAGTAGTGTATTGTTTTGCCTCCATGTGTTTGTATTTTTTACAGATTTTTTCCCGTAGTTGATATCTAGACTCATAGCATTGTGGTCAGAAAAGATACTTGATACAATTTCAATTTTCTTAAGTTTAGCAAGGCTTGATTTGTAGCCTAAGATATGATCTATCCTGGAGAATGTTCTATGCACATGAGAAGAATGTGTATTCTGTTGTTTTTGGATGGAATGTCCTATAAATATCAATTATGTTCATCTTGTTTAATGTATCATTTAAAGCTTGTGTTTCCTTATTTATTTTCATTTTGGATGATCTGTCCAGTGGTTAAAGTGGGATGTTAAAATCCCCTACTATGATTGTGTTACTGTCAATTTCCCCTTTTATGGCTGTTAGCATTTTCCTTATGTATTGAGGTGCTCCTATGTTGGGTGCATAAATATTTACAATAGCTATATCTTCTTCTTGTATCAATCCCTTGATAATTATGTAGTGTCCTTCTTTGTCTCTTCTAATACTGTTTATTTTAATGTCTATTTTGTGTGATATGAGAATTGCTACTCCAGCTCTCTTTTTATATCCATTGGCATGGAATATATTTTTCCATCCCCTCACTTTCAATCTGTATGTGTCCTTGGTCTGAAGTTTTCTCTTGTAGGCAGCATTTATATGTGTCTTGTGTTTGTATCCTTTCAGCCAGTCTGTGTCTTTTGATTGGAGCATTTAATCCATTTAGTTTTAATGTCCTTATCAGTATGCATGTTCCTATGAAAATTTCCTTATTTGTTTTCATTTTTTTATTGTTGGTCTTTTCCTTCTCTTGTGTTTCCTGCCTGGAGAATTCCTTTAGCATTTGTTGTAAAGCTGGTTTGGTGGTGCTGAATTCTCTTAGCTTTGCTTGTCTGTAAAGGTTTTAATTTCTTTGTCAAATCTGAATGAGATCTTTGCTGGGTAGAGTAATCTTGGTTGTAGATTTCCCCCTTTTATCTCTTTAAATATGTCCTGCCACACCCTTCTGGCTTGCAGAGTTTCTGCTGAAAGATCAGCTGTTAACCTTATGCGCATCCCCTTGTATGTTATTTGTTGTTTTTTCCTTGCTGCTTTTAATACTTTTTCTTTGTATTTAATTTTTGATAGCTTGATTACTATGTGTCTTGTCATGTTTCTCCTTGGATTTATCATGTATGGGACTCTCTGTGCTTCCTGGACTTGATTGACTCTTTCTTTATCCATATTAGAGAAGTTTTCAACTTTAATCTCTTCAAATATTTTCTCAGTCTGTTTCTTTTTTCTCTTCTTTTTCTGGGACCACTATAATTAGAATGTTCATGTGTTTAATATTGTCCCAGAAATCTCTAAGACTGTTCTCAATTCTTTTTATTCTTTTTTTCTTTATTCTTCTCTGCAGTAGTTATTTTCACGATTTTATATTCCAGGTCACTTATCCATTCTTCTGCCTCAGTTATTCTGCTATTGATTCCTTCTAGAGAATTTTTAATTTCAGTTATTGTGTAGTTCATCATTGTTTGTTTGTTCTTTAGTTTTTCTAGGTCCTTGTTAAACGTTTCTTGTATTTTCTGCATTATATTTCCAAGGTTTTGGATCATCTTTACTACCATTACTCTGAATTCCTTTTCAGGTAGATTGCCTATTTCTTCTTCATTTGTTTGGTCTGGTGTGTTTTTACTTTGCTCCTTCATCTGCTGTGTGTTTCTTTGTTAACTTACTGTGTTTTGGGTCTCCTTTTTGCAGGCTTCAGGTTCATAGTTCCCGTTGCTTTTGGTGTCTGTCCCCAGTGACTAGGTTGGTTCAGTGGGTTGTGTAGGCTTCCTGGTGTAAGGTAGGTTGTCTCTGTTCTGGTGGGTGAGGCTGGATCTGTCTTTCTGGTGGGGAAGACCACATGTGGTGGTGTGTTTTGGGGTGTCTGTGATGTTGTTATGATTTTAGGCATCCTCTCAGCTAATGGGTGGGGTTGTGTTCCTGTCTTGCTAGTTGTTTGGCATAGGGTGTCCAGCACTGTAGCTTGCTGGTTGATGAGTGGAGCTGGGTCATAGCTTTGTGATGGAGATCTCTGGGAGAGCTTTCGCCTTTTGATATTACATGGAGCTGGGAGGTCTCTGGTGGACCAATGTCCTGAACTCGGCTCTCCCAACTCAGAAGCACAGACCTGAAACCTGGCTGGAGTGTGAAGACCCTGTCAGCCGTATGGCTCAGAATAAAAGGGAGAAAAAAAGAAAGAAAGAAAGAAAGAAAGAAAGAAAGAAAGAAAGAAAGAAAGAAAGAAAGAAAGAAAGAAAGAAAGAAAGACATAAAATACAGTTATTAAAATAAAAAGTAATTTAAAAAATGAAAGAAAGAAGAGAGCAACCAAACCAAAAAACAAATCCACCAATAATAACAAGTGCGAAAAACTATACTAAAAAAAAAAAGTACAAACAGAACCCTAGGACAAATGGTAAAAGCAAAGCTTACAGACAAAATCACACAAAGAAGCAAACACGTACACAGTCACAAAAAGAGAAAAAGTGGAAAAAAATATATATATAAAAGGAAGAGAGCAACAAAATCAATAAAGAAATCTACCAATGATAATAAACTCTAAATACTAAACTAAGATAAACATAAGACCAGAAACAAGTTAGATTCAGAAAGCCAACCCCAAGTCAACAATTCCTCCCAAACTCCACCGCCTCAATTTTGGGATGATTCGTTGTCTGTTCAGGTATTCCACAGATGCAGTGTACATCAAGTTGATTGTGGAGATTTAATCGGCTGCTCCTGAGGCTGCTGGGAGAGATTTCCCTTTCTCTTCTTTGTTCGCACAGCTCCTGGGGTTCAGCTTTGGATTTGGCCCCACCTCTGCATGTAGGTCACCTAATGGCATCTGTTCTTCGTTCAGACAGGACAGGGTTAAAGTAGCAGCTGATTAGGGGTCTCTGGCTCACTCTGGCCGTCGGGGAGCGAGGGGTACGGAATGCGGGGCTAGCCTATGGCAGCAGAGGCCAGCATTACGTTGCACAAGCCTGAGATGTGCCGTGTGTTCTCCCGGGAAACTTGTCCCTGGATCACAGGACCCTGGCAGTGGCGGGCTGCACAGGCTCCCGGCAAGGGAGGTGTGGATAGTGACCTGTGCTCACACACAGGCTTCTTGGTGGCTGCAGCAGCAGTGTTAGGGTTTCATGCCCGTCTCTGGGGTCTACGGTGATAGCCGTGGGTTGCACCTGTCTCTGGAGCTTGTTTAGGTGGTGCTCTGAATCCCCTCTCCTAGTGCACCCCAAAACAATGGTCTCTTGCCTCCTAGGCAGTTCCAGACTTTTTCCCAGACTCCCTCCCGGCCAGCTGTGGTGCACTAGCCCCCTTCAGGCTGTGTTCACGCAGCCAACCCCAGTCCTCTCCCTGGGATCTGACCTCCGAAGCCCGAGCCTCAGCTCCCAGCCCCCGCCCTCCCCGACGGGTGAGCAGACAAGCCTCTCGGGCCGGTGAGTGCTGGTCAGCACCGATCCTCTGTGTGGGAATCTCTCTGGTTTGCCCTCCACACCCCTGTTGCTGTGCTCTCCTCCGTGGCTCCAATGCTTCCCCCCTGCCACCCCGTCTCCACCTGTGAAGGGGCTTCCTAGTGTGTGGAAACTTTTCCTCCTTCACAGCTCCCTCCCAGAGGTGCAGGTCCCATCCCTATTCATTTGTCTCTGTTTTTTCTTTTTTCTTTTGCCCTACCCAGGTACGTGGAGAATTTCTTGCCTTTTGGGAGGTCTGAGGTCTTCTGCCAGCATTCAGGAGGTGCTCTGTAGGAGTTGTTCCACATGTAGATATATTTCTGATGTATTTGTGTCGGGGAAGATGATCTCCACATCTTACTCCTCCGCCATCTTGAAGGTGTCAACAAACTTTCTTTTAATACAGTGATTTTCACCTTATTCTGAGTAAAAATTTCCAAGAATATGAATGGTGCACGCCAATGTCAATAATAAAAGCTAGATAAATCTAACAATATTCTTGAGTCAAATTTTTCCAAGAAAAAAAATGAATATTAGTTTTTATTTATCAATAAGTAAAATAGGGACTTCCCTGATGGTCCAATGGTTGACTCCGTGCTCCCAGTGCAGGGGGCCTGTGTTCCATCCCTGGTCAGGGAACGATGTCATTCATGCTGCAGCAAAGATCCCACATGATGCAACTAAGACCAGAGCAGCCAAATAAGTAAATAAATATTTCAAAAATAATAAGTAAAACAGTAGCTATATTGAAATGGCCCTAATAGGGTTTCTTAATAAGTGCACTGATAAGTTTTTCACTAAGACTGCCATACCACACACCTTCGTCTTTGAAACATTGTGGTGATGTGTTTATGTCAGCACATCAGAAGCATGAGTGCATGTGCTTTTTGATAAGTCAGGAATGTGAGGGTGGTTCCTAGTTTTCTTGATTTATCACATTTTTGCCATTGCTACTGAGTGTAAAGGTACATTGTTCAGAGATATTCTTATAGATATTTGAGAAAATATATTTCTCAAATATCTATAAACAATTATGTATATATTTTGATCTAAACTGCATATATTTGTTTCAAAATATTTTTAGGCATGAAAGCCAGAGTATACATCTGTGCCTGTGGGATGGTTAGGCTGAATAGACGTGCATACAATCCTCCAGAGGAGTGAGACAAACAAGTAGAAAGTGGGTCAAAGAAGGAAAGGGAATGCAATTACATAGAACAGTTGAAAAATATATTAGTTTTATATAGTTTTTATTTTTACCTCTCTGATATTATTTATTTTATCACTTCAAATCAGCCTACTCTCAGATCCAGACTTCTCTTTCCTTACATTTATAAAGCAGGAAAGGTTATATTAATTTGGTGCCTAATGTGTGCAATTTACTACGTTAGGTAATTACAAACTGTGTCCTATTTAACTGCATCTCACAAACTCCTAGGTAGTTTTATTATTTCCATTTTGTAATGAAGAAACTAAAGCATTAAGAAATTACATGGTTTACCCATTGTTAGAGAGCCGGTGAGTGATGAAGCTCATACTTATGCCTGGCTAATGTCAAAACTCATCTTCTATCTACTGATAAAAACATTTCCAAAATGACTGGATTGAGTCAGGCTAATTCCTAAAGTATATATTCAAGGGCAATATAAATAGTTTCATCTCTGATAGCTATTTTTTTTTAAAGATCAGGAAGCAGAGACATTCAATTTAAGGTTCGTTCATCCAGTAGCTCAAAGATTTACACACTGTTCCACAAGCATGGCATTTCAATAATTTTTATTCAGTATGCCTCATGGCTGAGACAGAGATTCAGCTAGGGCTCCACAGCAGATCAAACAGAAGGTTTAAGGTCATAGCAAGAGTTTCCATTGACATGAAAGCATAGGTTTTCTAACATAGAGGACTCCTCCCAATTCATTGAGTCATGTGCTCAACAGGGCTTTAGGAAGTCATCAGACACTTAAGTGTCTGTACATAAGGTATAGACACTTATCTCCAAAAAACCAATCCAATTTAAACCTAGGGGTGTGTGAGTAAAATCACCAAAAAGAGTGAAAGACACAAGTTGTTTTTGGCTGATTATGTAGAATCTTGGTTAAATGCCTTGCCACAGTTATTCTAGCTTTTTGAATGATTTTCAATCTGAGTTCATATGTTTGACCTTGATGCAAATGATAGCTCCAGCAGGGAGAATGATGTTGATTAAAGCATGGATGTGTTTCAATCCTGTTTCTACAATGTTTGATCATTGAAATATGGTCAAAATCAGGGAGTAGAAATATAATTACTCTCATAATTTCAAAAAGCCAGTAGAGAAATGATTATTAGGAAAACTTTATGTGGTTTGTGTGTGTGTGTGTGTGTGTGTGTGTGTGTGTGTGTGTGTGGTGTAGAAGCCTTGCAGAGAGTATCTTCACTTCAATAAAATATAACACCCCTTGAGGGCTAGATAGTGATTTTGATGACACATGTAGAAACAGGAGTTTAAGAACATGAAGGAGCTATTTAGTAAAATTCTTACTTTTGTTCCAAATTTCAATATATATTTTTCACAGCCCTTCTCACCAAGGAATAAGAAAACTTATTCAAAATTTAATTTGTTCCATATTTTAGAATTTATATATCTTTTAAATTGTATTGAATTGGCAGTTTACTTGCTACAGAAGGAATTGCACAAAGAAAATATTGGGCATGTCTACAGTTGACTATGAACTACATAAAATATTATTTGGACATATGTAGGAATAAACATAATGATTATGGGGGGAAAGTTCATGATTATTTTGGCTCTTTTTTTCTAGCACATTTTAAGAAATTGACCTGACTGTAGCTTTTCTTTGGAATGCTTATTGAAAAAGCATAACTGAAAGTTTAAAACTTGGATTGAAACTTAATCTATATGGTAATAGAACTTGGAAGAATCCAAGCTCAATTCAGACTAAAATGTCAGAACAGGTTTTGAAAATGGTACATCTCATACAACCTAAGGATATAAAAAAATAAACCATCTATCACTTAGTTTTTCAACAAAAAGCACAATGTATAAGGAAAGAAAATAAAAGTTCTAGAACTGTTGCTTTATTTAGCATATGTCTGTCCCCTTTATTATGTATTTCATCTGTGAAAAATATAAAGGGTGATTTACATAGTGGTTTACATGCTCCTCTCCTAAACTTTTCAGATCTTCATTAAACACTTTTATTTTGTTACATGTGTTTCACCTTCAGTACAAGTTAAGTTTTAATTAAATTGCTCTTAAATAGACAGAATCTACAAAAGAGCATTTCTTAAAATTGCAGTGATCATTCTTTCCTTTCCTGCCATCTTTCCCACCACCTCCCTATCTCATAAAACCACAACACATAATACAAAAGACAAATATATCTAAACTGATTTTCAATCCAAAGCACTAGTTCTCAAACTTGGCTACACATTGGAATTATCTGGAACACTTAAAAACTGCTGATCCTCATGTCCACTCTACCTGATTTGATTGGTATGGAGTATGGTTTGGATTTTTTAAAAGAAGTTTTGAAAGCTCCATAGATAATTCTAATGTGCAAAAAAGTGAGAACCACCAAATTAGAGTAGTGGTTCCCCATCCTGCTTGCACATTGGAAACTTCTAGAAATTCTTAAAAATATTGGTGCCAAGTTCCCACACTTCAATGTGATGCAATTGTCCTGAGGTGCAGCCAGAATATAAGGAGTCTCCTGCAGCCCCACTGCCCAGGTATTTCTAGTAAATGGTCAAGACTAAGAACTAGCGCTAGCATTTCACTTTTTGTTGGGTCAGAAGAAGATCAATATAAATTTCACATTTCTAAAGTTTCTCACATGGAATTTTTAAAATTTGAGTTTTAAAATAGACTTTATTTGAATGCAATTTAACAAATCAAGGCAAGAAATAACTGATAATTACATGTGAAGATATCCTGGAAGAAAAATCTTGTCCTTGTTGTAATAGTGTAAGATTCAAGGGTAAAGTTATTACTATTTGAAGAAAGAAAATTATAAAAAGTATAATTCAAAGAAGTTTTTTTTTTTTTTTTTTTTTTTCCTTCTGTACGCGGGCCTCTCACTGTTGTGGGCTCTTCCGTTGCGGAGCACAGGCTCCGGACGCGCAGGCTCAGCCGCCATGGCTCACGGGCCCAGCCGCTCCGAGGCATGTGGGATCCTCCCAGACCGGGCCACGAACCAGTGTCCCCTGCATCAGCAGGTGGACTCTCAACCACTGCGCCACCAGGGAAGCCCCCAAAGAAGTTATTTTTAAAGCAAGTATGACAATTAAGATAATCTTTGGGAGAACTTTAATACTCATAAGTAAAAATGAGATATAGAAGAGAAAAGAAATTTTTTGTCAGATTCACCACGTTTAAAAGGCATGATCAATTCTCAAACAAATATTTTCAGATGTGTGAAAGTCACCTATAAATGTTTATTTTACTTAGAATTTTCCTAAGAACACAAGCTTTTGATAACTAATGCAAACTGTCAATTGCTTAAAAGTGGAATGTAGAAAGGAATGGCTATTTAAAGCATGCTTCTGAGTGAAAAAGTAGTGTTGACTTTTTTCATTTAATGAAGGACTTGATAACACATTCAAAGAGAAGCCAGGTGTAAACTGTTTTTTTACACTTGTGCAATGGGTTTATATGATTGTGTTACTATAGCTTGCTGAAGTGTTGTGTAAACACCGGATGAGTTACTTCTTATTACTTAATTTATACACGCTAATACTTAAAGCATTTCCCCCAAAAAAACAAATACAATTACTTATACTTGAAATGATTCAGCAGAAAGGGGCATGTTCTCACTCTTCAGTATCAACAAGAAAATTTGCCCTAAAAATATACATATATTTTTAATTTGGGTGATGTGTGTGTGTGTGTGTGTGTGTGTGTGTGTGTGTGTATGTATGTATGTTGTATTTGATGATGGGGACTTCATTTCTCTCAATAGATTACTTTTCTTAAGAATTGTTTCTATAATTGTACTATCTGCATTGTAGGATCAATATTTTGTTAGCAAAACTAATACTAACTCCTCAATGTCTACACATGCATGATAAAATGCCTATAAAATGGTACAATCGGGGCTTCCCTGGTGGCGCAGTGGTTGAGAGTCCACCTGCTGATGCAGGAGACACGGGTTCATGTCCCGGTCCAGGAAGATGCCACATGCCGTGGAGCGGCTGGGCCCGTGAGCCATGGCCGCTGAGCCTGCGCATTGAGAGCCTGTGCTCCGCAACGGGAGAGGCCACAACAGTGAGAGGCCCACGTACCGCAAAAAAAAAAAAAAAAAAATGGTACAATCAGTGCATAACATATGAAGAAATTAAGAGCTTATTTATTTGCCATTCACTAAAAAGAAAAAAAAAAGTTAGTATTTAATCAGTGTTGATAAAAGGAACTATATAAATGCTTTTGTGTGCCTGGTAGACCTAGGAGAATCAATTCTTAAAGGAATTATCTCACCCTGGAAACTTTCTTAAAGTAATAGATTAAAATAAAAGGAAATACAACCTAGGATATAAAGGATATCTTGCAGCCAAGATAAATCCAATATTTTAAAACAAAGATAACATCTATCTGAGTTTTTAACTTCATTAAAAGTTTATCTTTTTCCCTCATTAATTATGCATTTGTGGCGTCATTTTGGTTGAACTTATGGGGTCCTTTTTGATCCAGGTTCCAACATTATCTATTCTACTAACTAACTGGGCAAAATAAAGGTGCAATTAGTACCCTGTTCCCAGTTGTACAAACATAATAAACATTTACTTAGCCAACTATTGCATTAGCTCTGTGGAAGTGATCTTATCTAATCCATAAGGCAACTGAAATCATCAGAATACAGAATAGTCCATTTATTTGTGTTTTATACACATGATGTAAACAATTGGAAAGTGTCAACATTTCATGAATTCGACCAATTTTGGTCACAGGCACTATGTCTGACACCAGGAATACAACAATTGAGATATGGGAGAAAGTTCAGAAAGGTTTTTCCTCGAGAGAGTTACAGTCCAGTGAGGTAGAGAGAATAACAGGCAACTAAAGTGCAGAATGATGTTAGGAGATTCACACAAGTCCTATGGGATCACAGAGACAAGACATCTGTCCCAGACCAAAGGATGGTGGCAAGGTGATAGGAAAGTTTCTTGGGTATGATGGCCAAGCTGGAATCTTAATGAACCTAAAATTATAATACACTTGTATAGTGGAGAGGTAGCTAATATGTTTGGAGAAATAAGCATCCAAAGCATGAGGGAGCCTGGAAGTAAGAAAGGTCTAAAAAGTTACTAAAATTAGGTAAATGAAACTTGAGGACTAAGTATGAAGATATGATAGGCAGAAAATATTATTCCTTTTACTTTTTAGAAGAATGTGCTTTTCATTTGTTACTTTGGTCACTATAATTCATTTTATCAATGAGCTGTCACTGTATTTAAACATCTGGAACCCATCACAATGGCCAACATTCATAACCAATCAATGAAAGTTTACTGTGAAGGATAAACATTAAGAATATGATCTTAGCTTTGTTGCAGTAATTAGGTGATGGAAAATATTGAGTCTCAGATCCTTATATCTTGCTGCTTGAAGAACTGTTATTGCCACTGTCTTTAAAATTTAAGCATCATCAATTATTTTATTCAAAACTCAATTTGTATAGATTTTTAAAATTTCTAAATCGTTGTCTAAATGATATCTAATGATGCCCTCCCCACCCCGAAAAATAAGAATATTATAGTAAGGATTTATAACTTTAACCAAAAGTCTTGAGTGACAGACCTCATGTAATTAACTTCTAAAATTTTGGCCTCGCCACTCCAAGAAACCACTTAAAAGAAGAGAGCGTTTTACTGGCTTTCAACAGAATTCCATTCTACTTTTATCTCTGGAGAGGATTTGCCTATAATTCTAACACTTCAGCCAGATTGTTTGCACACAGCTGAACAGAAATAACATATATTTTTACATCAGCATGTTTAATATCACAGGTTCTTCTATGTACTGACACAATGTTGGCAGTATTAACAATACAGACATCATTAGCTTTCCAAAAGATCCATAATTGAAGTCAGACTGTTGAAAAGTGCACCTTGTATGTACTATGCTAAGGGAATAAAGCTTTGCCTAAGTCCTTAAAAGGGCAAATAAAACTCAATTATGGCCTGCGCTGAATCCATAGGCACTAAGTTCTATTAGCTTTAGCACGCTGTTTGGAATTTTCATCTCTGATGAACCATTTCTCCTAAATTTGCAAGAACATTTCAATTTCCATCCTACTTGATCCTTATGTTCTAGCCAAGTTAGAAAGAAACAAAGATTTAAAGTAGGTTTGAAAATTGTATGTTTCAATATATTAAGATAACCAATTGTAAAATTTTTGTGAGTCTAGAGAAAAAAGGGACATTCTGTAGATTTGTTTGTTTACTAGAAGTAGAGTTCCTGGCAGGATATATCTAATTACTTTGCCAACTCAAGTTACAGATGATATTTAAAATTTAATTTTCAAGAATTATAAATTTTAATATTTAAAATTATAAATTTAAAAAATGTTCTAAAGGGGGAAAATTGTTTTCAAGTAAAACATTCAGTTCCCGTTTCCTTTTTCTCACAAACTTTCCCTTTCCACATTCCCTTTTTGTCCATATTTCATTCCCCTCTTTTACCTACACTCTGCTTTGGAGGGGAAAAAAAACCCCAAAGCCTTCGAAATTTAGAAAAATTGACTGAAACACCATATATTCAAAGTTCTCATATAAGCACTGCATGTGCTCCAGTTTAGAGAGATTTAAGCCAAAACCTGACTTGCTATTTTGGTTTCACAAGGCAATCGTGGTCTTACATGTGAAGTGTGTCTGTACTGGGGTGGGCCTGAGTCTGCTCATAGCTCAGGTCTATAATGCATTTAAAGGAGGGGGTGTTGAAATTGTCTATGTGCTATTAATTTCACTTTAGAAGATACTAATGCTGACTTTTAAAAGTCATATCTCTACATTTTTTCCCCCACCAAGCCTTTTTTTAAGTGTATCTAAAATACAGGAATGATGACTTAAGTGTAAGCTTAGGTATTGTGAACCTTTCCCTGGCACTGAATACCTAAGTGAGTTTCTGCAAATGAAACATCAGAAGACATTAGGAGACTGTATTTTTTAAATGAATTATATATTTAAATGAATTCAATAAACCCTTGAATCAACAAACCCTTGAGCCCAACCATTTTGAGTAAAACTGGCAAATAATGTGAACAAAAATTCTGGAGTTGGACTGCCTAGGTTTGAATCCCAGCTCTCCTGATATTAGCTGTTTGTTTGTTTGACTGTAGCTATAAACATTGGTGCCTCCTTTTCTTCATCTGTAAAAAAGATGTAATGATAATTCCTATTTCATTTTTTTGTTCTGACGATTAAATGAGTAATTCATCTAAAGCAATGGTTCTCAAACAGTGGTGATTCCCCTGCCCCCTACCCAGGTGACATTGACCATGTCTAGAAACACTTTTTTTTTTTTCCATAAATGAGGTTGAGGGTGTGTAACTGGTGTAGTGGATAGAGGCCAAGGATGCTGCTGCACATCCTACATTCACAGGATGGGTGCTCCCAACAAGGAATTATCCCACCCACTATGTCAACAAGGCTGAAGTTAAGAAACCCTGATCTGAATCACTTGAAACAGTGCCTGATGCAGAGTAAAATCTTACTTGAAAAATGTTAAAGTTGTTTTACTTCCCCTTATTGTATACAACTTTTCCTATCATTTTTTAATTTTGTCATTGTTTCTGTACTTCATATTTTCCTTTGGGAGTTAAATCTAACAGAGCCTGCAATTTCTTAAGGAGCTGATTTCAGCATCAAACAATTCAAATTTTTCTTTTTTAGTTTGCCCCCAAGAAACACATTCCCAGGATACTTGATAATAGATGAACGCCTCACAACTGCTATCCTCTGGCTTCTGCCCTGGTGCCTTCTACTTGTGTGCCTGTTGCTTCACAACAATAAAAAAAAAGAAAAGTTAAGCATATATTAGAAAAATTTAATCTTGTACTCTATTGGTATACAAATTCAGAAACGAGAAAGCAGGGAGAGATCAGGATACAGTGAAATTGTACCAACAAACAGAAAATTCACCTGCATTACATGGAAAAAATTACTAAAAAAAGATATCATGACAGATACTTTACTTTTTAGGTGAGATATTACATCAGTCAGGCTTATTTCTTATAAGTGATAGAAATGGACTCTAGTCTGAGCAGAAAGGAATATAGTGGAAGGCTGATAACTTGTGCAATGGATGGGGATGCCAAATCAACAGGCAGAAGCAAAGAAAGAGAGGCAGCAGGAAAAGAGCAAGGTTCTCATTGGGGAGCCATTGGGTTGGGATGTACCCCTGTCACTGCTGCCCTGCACATGGCTTTCTCAGGACATGTGAAGCCACAGGTGCTATATTTTCAATGGCACAAGTAACCTTTGGTCATGTTGTTAAGACTATAAATCTCATACTGGTCAAATGCTCATGCTGTAACTGCCAGAGACAAGAAGACAGAATACCTGGCTATCAGGCTTCCAGCAGAGGAGATGAGAGAAAATTGTTAAAGTGCAGACTTTTAACAGGTAAATTAAGCATTTCAAGAAAAGCCAATCTAAACTCTTGGGGCTTCAAGATGTAGTTACAGTGCCACATTCAATATCCAGCTATGGCCAATTCATTACACAACTTCCTGGAGAATGGAAGTGTTTCTTGAAGACTGTATGAAGGAGCTGTGGTTTGCATTGATTGTATTTTCAAATTAAAGTTTTTTCATTTGAGCAATGTTTTGTCACTTGTTAAGACTGTAAACATGGGACAACATTGTTTTTTTAAAAAAATAGCCCTAGATTCTTTGTCAAATAGGAATTTAACATTGGGCAAAAGGTTGGCAGAGTTTGGCTACCCACTCAACGACATGAGCCTGTATATGCTGCTGACTCAGAGAAATATAAGGAAAGAGACCCACAAGGCAACACTAAAATGTTGGTATTTTCCTTTTCCATGTAATCTCAGTTTACAAAAAGCTTATTAAAGTTTCTCACCAACTGTAAAGTTTATATAGTACATTGTGAAGAGACGTAATTGTTGGACAGATAACACACTCATAAGCCAATTTCCTAACTTAGAAATGTGTCTCCAGGTCATAGTAGCTGTGACGATAGCCAAGGGTGTACACCTCTACCATTATTAGTCTCATAAGTAATGTCAAAATTAACTTTACATAATTTTTAGTTGAATTTGGCAAGAGAAAACAAAGGCTAATATTTAGATTGTAGTTTCAAAGGGTGATTTTCCTGGATAAGAGATTATCAGTGCCTCTTAGAAGAAAAGCAATAGAATTGCAATTCGGTCCGTCAGGAATGGAGGGGGAAGATTTGTTTTTGCCATATAAAGTTTAGTTTATAGAGTCCTTTAGTTGGATTTCTTCATCATTTTGTGCTTTGAAAATTTCCTAATTGTGGGGAGTGTCCTATACTTATTATTAATGTAATGTTTATATCTGTGGCAAGCTATTGTTGGTTCTGCATAACTGGACATTTTAGCAATTATAGTCTTTTGATATTTGACCATTTTCCCAATAAGTTATATTGCCTTAAATATTCTGTACATATTTATTTTATTTTTTTCTTGTCTAGTTATTCCAGCATGTGATAAACCAAATTATTTTCCTGTTGCTTCTATTGTTTCCTGATCATAACTTGTTTCATTGTGTATTTGTCATTTGTTAAGAATTAAATCTATTTGCTGGCTTTAATCTTTGAAATTCCTGTGCTACTAGATTAAGGATCTCCAGAGAAGAATTGAGGTTGCCTCTGCTAGTACCTGGATACCAATAAACGGGAACTTTAAATTCATTTCTCAAATTGAGGGGCCCCTGACCAGTTCAGGTGGTGTAAATTAGTGAGGCAGGCCTATGTTTATCAGGTTCAGCAAATGTTATTTTTACTCTATCCAGAACCGTAGTAGAGACAGACAGATCTCCTTCTGGTTCCATTTGTTACGGTTGCTGCTGTTTTAACCAAGATTCTCACTGAGCTTATAGTATCTTAGATGTCTCCAATCTTGTGCAGGGCCTCAGATTTAACTGTCCATCTTGTGAAGACCCAAGAGGTCATTAATTTCCCCCAAATTCGAGGTTCCTGATAATAGCATTTGGCCTCAGGACAATCATAGTTCCCCATTTACTTACCACTCTGGTTTCAGCAATTAGTGTGTGTGTGTGTGCCCATGCTAATGTGAATATTCCATGGGTACTAGAAAATTTAGGCTTGTTCTTATACTCAGGGAACAAAGTTAACTTTATATCAATTAGCACATCTCAATTTTAATACATAAGTCTATATTTTGGAACTTATTTTATGACTCCTTGAGCATGTAAGGTGAATAAAAGTTACCGACCACAAATGCATTCATACCACTTTCTTCAGGTATTTTCTTTAGGTTTTTTTCTGGTTGATTATTGCTGCTATACCTTTTTTGTGCATAGAAAGTTATCTGTTAGATGTTCACTGTGGATTTCACTCTTATTCATTATATAATAGTATACTTTTGTTATATACTGCTTTTTCCTTTGGATTTTGCCTGGTCTGATGTTAAGATTGTGACTGATTTATTTTTTTGTGACTGATTTATTTATTGTGACTGATTTTCATTTGTCTGCTACACATTACCCATCTTTCACTTTCAATCTCTCTGTGTCATTTGGTTTTAGGAGATTCTCTGGTACACACTATAAAGATTAATATTTATAATGATTCAAAAATCTTAAAATTTTTATGGAGACACAGAAGACCCTGAATAGCTAAAGCAATCTTGAGAAAGAAAAACAGAGCTGAAGGAATCAGCTACAGTCTTCAAACCAGTATGGTACCGTCACAGAAACAGAAATATAGATCAATGGAACAGGATAGAAAGCCCAGAAATAAACCCAAGCACCTATGGCCAATTAATCTATGACAAAGTAGACAAGACTATGAAATGGAGGAAAGATAGTCTCTTCAACAAATGGTGCTGGGAAAACTGGACAGCTACATGTAAAAAATGAAATTACAACACTAACACCATACACAAAAATAAACTCAAAATGGATTAAAGACCTAAATGTAAGACCAGATACTATAAAACTCTTAGAGGAAAACGTAGGCAGAACACTCTTTGACATAAATCGCAGCATTATCTTTTCTATCCATCTCCCAGAATAATGGAAATTAAGACAAAAGTAAACAAATGGGACCTAATTAAACTCAAAAGTTTTTGCACAGCAAAGGAAACCATAAACAAAATGAAAAGACAACCCACAGAATGGGAGAAAATATTTGCAAACGATGTGACCAACAAGGGATTGGTCTCCAAAATTTACAAGCAGCTCATTGTAGCTCAATATCCAAAAACCAAAAAAAACCCAATCAGAAAATGGGCAGAAGACCTAAAAAGATATTTCTCCAAAGAAGACATACAGATGGCCAACAGGCACATGAAAAGATGCTCAACATCACTAAATATTAGAGAAATGAAAATCAAAACTACAATGAGATATCACCTCACACCACTCAGAATGGCCATCACCAAATAATCTGCAAACAATAAATGCTGGAGAGGGTGTGGAGGAAAGGGAACCCTCCTACACTGTTGGTGGGAAGTAAATTGGTTCTACTCACTGTTGAGAACAGTATGGAGGTTCCTTAATAAACTAAAAATAGAGCTACCCTATGATCCAGCAATCCCACTGTTGGGCATATATTCGGAGAAAAACATGGTTCAAAAATATACATGCATCCCAATGTTCATTGCAGCACTGTTTACAATAGCCAAGACATGGAAGCAACCTAAATGTCCATCAACAGAGGAATGGATAAAGAAGATGTGGTACATATATACAATGGAATATTACTCATTCATTAAAAACAATGAAATAATGCCATTTGCAGCAACATGGATGGATCCGGAGATTATCATACTAAGTGAAGTAAGTCAGACAGAGAGAGACAAATATCATATGATATTGCTTATATGCAGAATCTAAAAAAATGATACAAATGAACTTATTTACAAAACAGAAACAGACTCACTGACTTAGAGAATGAACTTACGGTTACCAGGGGGGAAGGGTGGGGAGGAGGGATGGAATGGGAGTTTGGGATTGACATGTACACACTGCTATATTTAAAATAAAATGCTTTCCATGAATAAAAAAAGTGAGTTTGGTCCACTTACAGTTTTTAAAATCAAGATGTGTTTTATCTTAGTTCTTCATATATATATGTATTATATATATAATTATCCTATTTGTTATAGTTTTTCAAACAGTCCCATTATGTATTTAATGACTTTGTGCCGTGTGTGCGTGTGTGCACACATGACTTGTGTATTTTTTTTCTGATATTTACCTTTAAAACCAGGAGTAGATCCAGTAGAATCTAAAGCTTATAAAATTTGAAGGAACTTCTTCAAGAAAATAAAGTAATGAAACAAAATAACCAGGCAAGTGAAAATTTTTTTAGAATTAGGAAATGAATCACAACAAAATGTAGAAAGTGTGCAGAAGAGGGACCTTGAAGCATATTTCATTAACTTCATGGTAAATACTCCATAGTTGTTTACTACTTATATTTTTTAAATTATTTTTCAAATTGTGGTAAAATATACAAAACTTAAAATTTACCATTTTAACCATTTTTAAGTGTATACTCAATGGCATTAACTATAATCATATTGTTGTGCAACCACCACCACCATCCATCTCCAGAATCATTTTCATCTTCACAAACTAAAACTCTATGCCTGTCAGACAATAACTCCCCATTTCCCCCTCACCCTAGCCCCAGGCAAACACCATTCTACTTTCTGTCTCTGAATTCCACTACTCTAAGTACCTCAGATAAGTGGAAAGATACAGTATTTATCTTTTTTGACTGGCTTATTTCATTTAACATATTGTCTTCAAAGTTCATTCATGTTGTAGCATGTGTCAGAATTCCCTTCCTTTTCAAATCTGAGTAATTTTTTTTTAATAACAGACTAATTCTTCTGCACTTACTGAGATGTTTATTGACTCCCTAGGAGAAGCAATGATGTAATTATACATTGAGTCTCTCTTCCTCTTCTCGTTCCTTTTATCCACCACTTAACACTAGTTGGTTTTGTTATTTACCTTTGATTTTATAATTTTGTATTAAATTAAAAAATAATAAATGAGCTCCTCAGATTCTTAGCCTTAAAATGAGAAAATTAGTGTAATTGCACTACCTATGGGCTTCTCATTCCCTTTTCTTACCGAATACTATTATTTTGTATCATTTTGACTGTCAGGTTTACAATATTAATATTCCTTTCTGTAAATGTAATTACTTGATTTATTGGTGTTTAATACTGTGCATGATCCATTTACTATTGTTTCTCAATTCATATCTTGATTGTTTAAAGTTGGTTCTCAAGTGGTTTTACAAGATAGCTTCCTGAGAACAATGTTTCCTGAGTTCCTATATACCCAAAATGTTTCTCACTGCTTTTATATATGCACATACATTGGCTTTGTGTACACTTATTTCCATAAGTTATTCATGGCATTGTTCCACTATTTTCTAGTCTTTGGTGCTGGAGAAATGTGAGATGAGTCTGATTATTTCCTCTCATAGAAATTTTTATTTTAATTTTTTTCAGTCTGTCTACAAGCAATTTTCCTCATGAATTATCTGTTTAGTTTTCCTGGATCAATATGTAGATCTGTTCTTCTCCGATTCATTTGTAATTCTGTCAACTTCATTTTAACTTTTTTTCTGTTACATTATTTCATTTATTTTCCTTCTGTGATACAAACTGTGCATATTTTAATCCTCTTTGTTTGAATTACATATGAATCACTTTTCTATAATCCTTTATACTTTTAAATTTTCATATCATTTTTTCCCCTTGTGTTACGTTAGTTTTGGCTCCTCTTTATTCACTTTATTCCAGCTAATGTGAGAGTTTTTCTCCTGGAGCACATATTTACAAAAAATTCATATAGGCAAAGGCCAGGACTATATTAAAAAGTAAGCAGGTATTTTCCTACTACCTCAGGGTTGTTTATGCAAATGAATTCCCTTGGCCCTTGTGACCCTTCCATCCTCCTTGGGCCAATCAGCTGAGGTTGACAGCTATAGAGTTACTCAGAATTCAATCTCTCTTATCCCTGCCAGCCTCAATAGCAGACTGCTTCCTGCATATGTCTCAAATGTTTTATTGTTGAGCTTCATCATCTTACTTTTCTTTGAAATTAGCTCAAGCACAGGGGCTCTTCCAAGTAGTGGATTTATACCCCAGACATACCACTTTTTAGATGACACATGCTAAAGGGCTTTTTTAAAATGATATCTGCAGCTGTAGGTACCCTCTTTTAGCATCTTCCTGAACTACTGTTTATTTTCTTCATAGATTTAGGCAGCCATTTTGTGATTTAGAGTTTCAGATATCCACTTGTTGTATTGAATTTTGTCAATTTGTGTTTAGTTCATTTTGCATGTTGTCTTCTTATTTCTGTTGCTTTGGGACAATTTCTGAGAGTAGAAGGGGGAAAGTCTTTACCTAGCCCCATTGTGTTACAATTACATACTTTCTAACCACTTTATAAAATGAGACTGTTCACTATGAAAAGGAGGTACTAGCCAAACACTTGTTTGCTTGCTTGCTTGAACTTACTGGTAGGGTCTGGATAAAAACCAAAGAGCTTTTTATTCCATCACATTTCCTTGCATCCTGCACATATACACCACAACAAAGTCCTTATTTTGATAGGCTAACCTGGAAGGAGAATTACTTACACTGGTACTGATTTTTTATCTTCATCTTCACCATTCTTTGCAACTCAAATGAGAATTTGAAATAAACCATGTCTGCTATCACTCATAAATAATAAAACTCCCTGAGGCACTAAAATAGTTTTGTGATCAGGCAAATATTTATTGATCCTAAAACTATACTAGCACTATGAGAGAGCAGGATATAAGACATGGCTTCAACTACTCAAGTATTCATAATCTATTTAAAGATAAAACTTTAATAGTACATAAATAGCAATCATTAAGCAATGGTAAATTTCATTGTGCTGATTATAAGTGTAATGGGTCAAAGACAATTCAATAGTAGACTGAATGGATAGAGTCTTGATATGAACATTTAGATAAAAGAAAGGTAAGTTTCCAGATGGATGACAATCTCAATTCTTTAAATAGACAATCTCACTAGACAGATTGAGACTAGGAGGATCAACTGATGGTCCAGAAATGAGAAGCTTAATTCTTGGGTGACAGCGGTTGTGGACAGAATGGCAAAGAAGCTGTGATGCCAAAAGATATCTCAAAAGATAAGTAGGTAACTTTGGTGATTATTTTTTTTTAAAGATTGATAAAAAAAGGAAAAGTTTCTCTAAGTTTCTCCAAGATTTCTTGCATGTAAACAATAGAATAATGGCAGTGTTGTTTATAGGTTTGTAGCATTTGAGGAAATTAGTAAATGATAAGTTCTACTTTGTGCAAGTTACGTTGGAGGTCATGATGGGACATTCAAGTATTGAATTTCCTGTGATTTTTGGACAAAGTTTGTTCTTGCTTGATTTAGAGTTAAAAATAAGTAAGCTCTTTTATCAGCAATGGTAAAAGTTTGTTGGAAATAAAAAGTTCTAGCAGCAAATTTGGTTCCAGAAAATAATGGAATGAAAGGATTCAGGACAGACAAATTGCCTTGCTTATTTTTAAAGGTATATAGCATACCTTCTTTCCAAATATGTTTAGAGTTTTGGATTAATCTTGGAGTCCCCCAAATCCTCTTAATTCTAGCTAAGTGTGATCATTAATGAGCTCAATATTTCTGTTTAACACTATTTAGTCAGTTAACTGATGGAAGTCTTGTTCAATTTTGTGTATGAAAAATATTTTTTACTAATTTTTATTACAAAACCCCTACTTGTTTATTACTGAAAAAAGAACATATACAAAGCAGATGAAGAAAAGATTTATAAAAACCCAATTTAAATTGCTTACTTGTTTAATTAATTGATTTTTCATAGCAGCATCAGTTTAAGCAACAAGATGTACAAATAATCCTAGACATTCAATTCTCAGAGATCACCTAATATAATATATTTCAGGTTCTTCAGAGAAGAACTTTCTGCAGAGCATCATAAAGATAAATAGAGCAACAGCAACATAATTTTTGAGAATTAAGAGTACTGCATAAGTTTTATAATAGTTTTACTACCAAGGCTTGATTTGACTACAATTGCTAGTGCTTTTAATATTACTTGGATTTTTATAAAAATTATATCTTGAATCTCTTTATCTCATAAATCTGCTTAGTCCATAGGTTCAAACATATTTCAAAAGCAGCTCTTACCCTCTCTTTTAAACTATAAATCCTTCATAGAAAACATCTCTAATTAATGTTTTTACTCTCAATTTATTTTAGATAGTGATTTGAGGCTTTGAGTTCTAGGATTTTAGTTTTACTTTGCACTCAAGTTGGAAAAAATCATACTGGAGACAATTTATGTTGCATTTCAACTTTGCAACAAGCTCAACATATAATCTAAGGTGATTTCTATAGTAACTAAAGAAAAAAGAATATGGTTCTTATGATGAGAGGTTGGTGTCATTATTAACATAACTATTATTATATTACATCTAATGGAAAGTAGTTTTCTTCTGAAAAGTGAAAGGTGCTTAATAAAGTCATGTGTAATTTGCCACCATTATTCAAATAAGACCACGCTGGGAAGGAAACTCTGAAACCACCCACTGGCTAAGTCTGGGAAGACCTCCTGACTCTCCATCTGCTAGCATTTATGAAAGTAGAAATGCCAATGCTTCCTTTGTCTCTTTCTACTAATTTCAGATAATACTGTTGAATAGTGACTGCAATGAGGGATGACAGGACAGATTCTGCACTGTCCTATGTAGTGCCAGAAAAAAAGCAGCTAAGGAAAAGAATGTTATTGATGCACTTTCTGTGTATTTTGATCCAAACACAATCACATTTAACAAAAGCACCCTTATAGTCAAAAAAGGCAGTTCATAAATTAATGAAAATATTTGTTAAGAATATTCAACATACTCTTACTACTTTGATGAACATTTATTTTGGAATAATTTTAGGTTTATAGAAAATTTGCAAAGATCATACAGAGAGTTCCTGTGTACCCCCTCAGCCAGTTTCCCCAGTGGTTAACCTTTTACATTATTATAGTAAATTTGTCAAAACTGGGACACTGACATTGGTACATGACTGTTCACTTCTTAACTAAACTCCAGACTTTATTTGGATTTTACCAGCAATTAGTAGTCAATTCTCCAGTCTCTCTGGTCTGTGACTATTTCTCAATCTTTTTTTTTTTTTAATGAGCTTTTTGAGGGGTACTGACCAGGTATCCCATAGAATGTCCTCTGATCTGAGGTTGTTTTTTGTTTTTCTCATGATTAGACTGAAGTTATATTTTTCAAAAATGCCAACTAGGTGAAGCACCATACTTGTAACATCATATCAGGTATGACATGATATTCACATGAAATCACTAACAATGTTAGATTTTATCATTTGGTTAAGGTAGTGTTTTCCAGGTTTCTGCACTAAAAAGTTACTTTTTTTCCCATTCCCTACTCTATACTTTGGAAGCAAGTGGTTAAGTCTAGCCCATCCTCAAGTGTAGGGGGTCAGATGAGAATTAAATTCCACCACCTATAGGAGAAAGAACCTACATAAATTATTTGAATATATTCTTCAAGAAAGATTTGACTCTTCTCCCTGTTTACTTATCAAGCATTTATTTATATCTATATGGAGTCATGTATAATTATTTTATACTTTGGTTTATAATCCAATACTACATTATTTATTTTGTTGCTTACATATTTTTGTTGCTCTGGCTACTGGGGTCTTTCAGGTTGGCACCTCTTGTCCTTTGGACAATTACCTCATCTTTTTTTTTTTTTGAGCTCTTTCTTACTTTCTCAAACCACAAGGCGCTCCACGTACATCTTGTATTTCTCAGCCTCAATCCCAGAATCAGCCATATCAGACGTATTTAGTAGAGAGTGGTATAGAAACCAAGGTCTGGGTACTGGGTATGCTTGGTGACACTGAGATGTCATTGCTTAATGTCTCTCTCAGCATAAAGAATTAGGTAATACATTTATGTGTGATAACCAATGAATACACAGGCAATTGAGTGTCTTCTTATATGGCTGGTATGTCTTACGATCAAAGTTCGTCTCACATTCTAAATTAAGATATGGACATTTTGGTTTGTGAATTTGATCTTCTGCATTTGGTTTATAAGAATCAGTTCCCAGAATTTCTTATAGTGTGGACAATGGACCTGTAGTTCATGCCTCTCCTCCAAACCTCTCCTTCTATTGCCACACTAGATATTAGCATTATCTAAAGATCTGCTTGATTTAGCCAGCTGGATTCTTCTTGAAATCAAAAGCTAATGCACCCTCTCCAAGACCAATTTACTTATCTATATCTAAGAGGACATTTGTCTCAATGATCTCTGGGGATTTCTCAGAATTAGCTTTCTATGACTAGCTCTCTGTAAGACATTTATCAAACTGTATATAATTGATTAGCTATAATAACATCCTACCTTATTCCAGTCACTTCTGGTTTTGAGCAATGAAATATTACTCATCATAGCCTAAGAAACAATGGAATTTTGTCATGAACATGACTGGGAAAAATAATAAAATAGCTAAAAATAAAATCAAAAGAACCAAAAACTGAGTTTTAGGGACTGGAATTGGGCAAAAATACCAAAATCTCCCTCTCAACCCTTTCAGACCAACTATCTCCATATAGCAGAAATAAAATCTTATATGGCTTCACTTCTACATATTTAGGGCTTTTGATCCAAGATGAATTAAAAGCTACCCTCATTCACTTCCTGTTTAGAAAATTTGGGAAATGGTCTCTGGACTGAACATGCTCATCTTTTAGAACAATCATTATGTCTAGGAGATTCAGTATTGCATCTGAGCCAGTCTACATCAATTGGCTAATCTAAAACCCTGTGAAAAAAGTGACACCATGATTGGCAGCTCCAATATGAATGAATATAGAAAGAGAGGATTTCCTAAAGCTGACTGGTACTGTTAATTCAAGGATGATGATCATAAGGCATTCTGGATAGCTTAAAACAATTGCTATAATAACATAAGTGTGGGGATGAGGGAGTGGGAGCTACAAACTATTAGACGTAAGATAGGCTCAAGGATGTATTGTACAACACGGAGAGTATAACCAATATTTTGTAATAAGTGTAAATGGAAAGTAACCTTTAAAATTTGTATTAAAAAGTTATAAATTAATTAATTAATAATTATTATTACTATTACTACTATTGCTACTAATATACACTATTATGTGTGCTGAGCATGAGTGGGTTATGGTAGATTGTAGAAGCTTATCTTTTTACAGAACTTCATATTTGCCAAGCACCTTATATTTGCCAAGTTTTACATAAATTAACTCACATTCCTCACAACACTATCAGGCAGCTATTACTTTTGTTATTATTTTTATAATTATTACTCCTACGTTACAAGTAAGATAGAGAAAATTAAGTTATTTGCCCAACATCACACAAGTCAAGTCAGTCATGTTGATGGAGACTTTTATTTGGATTTTTCACTTAAGGTACCAGAAGAGAGGAACAATGTTTTTCCCTACAAGTGGAGTTGGGAGGATATAAATCTGGACTTACTAACAACTATCTTTTCCCTCTGAATAAAGGAGAACATCTCTGAGAATCGAGCAAACTCAGAAGTAAGCAGAGCAAGTAGTCAGAAAGAAACTGTGTCATGAGGATATCGTTTGAGTCCTTGGATATACAGCTCAGGTTGTCACTGGAATTTAAGTTCTTTAAACTAATAAGTTATTTTTCTGCTCAAATGAATTGGAATTAGATTTTGTTAGTCAAAATTTAGAGAATTCAAACTGATACAGACAGGTCTATGGAATAGTTCTTTCTCATTTCTTCAACTCCTCCCTCTCTCTCTTTCTTCTCTTTCTCTTACCAACAATCCAAGACCATTGCAGAATTACATAATTAATCCTTCCTGAAAAATAACCAGTTCCTAACGTTTTGTCCCAAGCTAAATGAGGAGAGGCAGAGAAAGAATAAATAAGGTCCCTCAACAATTCTGTGTGCCATGCCCTAAAACATACACACATGAACAAAATACAAAAATGGGCAAATGACATGTAAGTGTATGGTCAGTAACAATAAAAAAAATGCTTAATCTCTTCAGCATTCCCATCTCTTCAGCAGGGAAATAAAAATTATAAGCAAATTGAAATATTATGCTTATTATATTGATACATATTAAGTAATTATTCAGTCATCTTTACTTCTCCTTCTTACCCATGACATCTTTGTATATATTTTATCTTCTAAATACAGCCTAAATCGTTTTTTCCCTTTTCTTTTTTTCGTGGTTCCCTGCACTTTATTTTATTTATTATTTATTTATTTATTTTAACATCTTTATTGGAGTATAATTGCTTTACATTATTGTGTTACTTGCTGCTGTATAACAAAGTGAATCAGCTGCTTTTTTTTTACTGTTTCATTCTCACTGTCATTGCTTTAGTTCACAAAGTATTGGAGAGAAAATGGATCTAAGGAGGTGAAAGCTGCGAATTATAAAATACTGATAAAGGAAACTGAAGATGATTCAAAGAAATAGAAAGATATCTCATGCTCTTGGATTGGAAGAATTAATATTGTTAAAATGGCCATACTACCCAAAGCAATTTACAGATTTAATGCAATCCCTATCAAATTACCCATGACATTTTTCACAGAAATAGTAAAAATAATCCTAACATTTATATGTAACCACAAAAGACCTGGAATTGCCAAAGCAATTCTGAGGAAAAAAGAACAAAGCTGAAGGCATAACACTCTCAGACTTCAGACAATACTACAAAGCTACAGTAATCAAAACAGCATGGTATTGGCACAAAAACAGATATACAGATCAATGGAACAGAATAGAGAGCCCCAAAATAAATCCACACATCTATGGTCAGTTACTCTTCAACAAAGGAGACAAGAATATGCAATGGAGAAAAGACAGTCTCTTCAGCAAGTGATGTTGGGAAAGTGATGCTGGGAAAGCAAGTGATGTTGGGAAAGCTGGGCAGCAGCATTAAATCAATGACATTAGAACACTCCTTCATACCATACACAAAAATAAACTCAAAATGGCTATGCCCTTTCTAATTTTCAATGGGCCAGTTTATATAAAAGCTTGTGATGTTCATTCAGGACATTACTGAAGGAAAGGATTTAAATCAACTCTAAGAATTATGATATTTTCCAGCAAGTCTCCTATAGCTCCAGTCTCAGTAAGCACATGAAACCCAAAGATATGCTTCTTGTGGTGTAACAAAGGCTGCCAATTTCCATCCTGGGATGATGGAATCATCCTTGTAACTTAGCCCACCTCAACACAGCCAGTTTTCCATTTTAGGGTCTTCTTTTTCCAACATAACTTCTCGTATTAATTTCTGTTTCATTTGTTTTGGTTGCAGATAACAGGAATTCTTCTCAAATTTCCTTAAACACAAAGAATTTTATTTGTTTATGTGGCTGGGGGAGACAGTAGAGTAGGTTAGAATTGGGAAAATAAATGTCTTTCTTTGCTTCTGTATTTATCTATCTCTCACTAGCTGTCTGTCTGTCTGTCTCTCTCTCTCTGTTCTCTGACTCCTTTAAATGTGTCTGTAAATCCTCTTCTCATTTGTACTTTTTTCTCTTGTTCTCACTGTTTCCTTCTGCAAAGTGGATTTTTCCATGTCAGTAAATATAGATGCAGATTAATCCAGAATTATACACTTAAATGTCACTTAAGAAAAGGAAAATAAAGCTATACCTCTATAAGGAATGCAGATAATTCCAATAAGGAATTTCAATTCCTTCAGTTTGAGTTGCTTAGTCACACTTATACTAAACATGATATTTACAGAAATAGATGATTGTTTCAGGTTAGGTCACACCTGTTTTACTATTGACAACCACCTGAGAACCACATGGAAACAGGTAAAAATTTCCCCAAAACTAGTAAGATATGTTCTGGGAAGAAAGGGATGGGAAAGTTCCCAAATAGGTTAAACACAAAGGCTCTTCTCACTCATCACATAATCTTTGTAATTTTATTTATTGATTGATTATCTGTATGAAGTTAGGATTTGTGAATGAAAAAGCATCCTAGCAATAATATTTTCTTTTATTGCTTTATTTTTGCTAAGTAATTTCCCTCATAATGAAATAAATATTTTAAACATAAAGAAAATGTTTCAATAGGTACATATAATACCTAATTCCCTGATAAAATGTGTTTTTGGGTCGTGTGTGTGTGTGTATGTGTGTGCATGTGTGTGTGTGTGTTTTTCTGAAATATTTACACAAATGTGAAAATGATTCACCTAAACACTGATTAGATACTGAGCACATGTGTGTTAAAATGTGTGTTAGACACAACTGCTTTTTTTTTTTAAATTTTAAAATACATGCATGGGAAAGAAGTATGTACATAATCACAAAAATGATTTTAAAAAGCCCATTTGCTTACTTTCAAAATGTCTCTGGAAACATTTCTGTTTAAATATCAGCATGTTTCTGTACACCTGAAACTAATATAATATTGTAAATCAACTATACTTCAATTAAAATAATAAAAATAAATAAATAGAATATTTCAGAGAGTAAACTAGTTCTGTGTAAACCTAAGAACGATGGTATGTACAAAGCATTTGAGTATTTACAAATTAGATTCTCACTTTTATGGGGGTGATCATGTAATAGGAAGTTTCCTTATTCCTACATCTGTATGATATTATTCTCAGTTATACATATATGAAACATATGTGATATGTGTAGAAAGATTGTCATCATATACAGATTATAAATTGATACTTTTATTTAGGATGTGTACCAAGGGACAAAAAGAAGAAAAAGGGGCTACATAATCTTACAGAATTATAGATCATGCTCAAAATTGTCCAATGGCTTCTTATTATAATCTAATACTAAGGACTGATGTCACTTGACTTCTTATTAACTCTGTAACATCTTCCTTGCTATGCCTTCATACTCAACTCAGGGCCTCTGCACTTGCTGTTCTCCCTGTCCAGATGCTCTTCTCTCAGATATACTCAGATGTTATGCCCGCGTGTGCACAAGCACACACACAACACTTATTTTTCCTACTTATCATCTGATCCCTACTGGAATGTAAGCTTTATAAAAGCAAAGACTTCTGTCAGTTCTATTCTCTACTCTATCTGTATTTGTCCTGCATATAGTAGGTGCTCAATAAATACCTTTTGAACTGAATTAATTAAAGAGAGATCTATCTTAAGCAACATATTTATATGGGTACTAGACTCTATGAACTTCTCTTGACACTTAGAGATCCATTTAGACATAGCATCATATCATCCTGGTGTCACCAGAGACGAAGATATATCACAGAATTGGTGAATAAGTATTCATTTTATTGTGTACATTGCTGAGGAAAAATATATTCAGGACATTGTAGGTGATACAGCAGATATAAGGGAAACAAAATAAATTGTGGCTGCCCTCCAGTTAAAGAGAAAATACATAGGCCCAGAAATTTGCTATATTGAACAGCCCAAAGCCATGAATACACTGCTGTGAATGTGACTAGCTGCCCAGGAATAGGGAGAGGGGTCAGATGGGCTCTTTATATAAGGATAGATTTAGGATGGCCAGAAAAAAGAAAGTAAACACTTTAGAAAGGGAGACATGGGGAACAAAGTCATGTCACAACCAAATGCATTTTTTTTTCAATTATAGGTACAGAATAATAATTACTGACTTTCCACTGTTGTATTTTTAAGAGTTTATTTAAAGAACTGAGGCAAAACCTGATGCATTCTAAAGCAAACGCTGTTTCTCATTTCCTGAAATGTATAGATTTGTCTTTTTTCTAGACCCGTTATTAAGATGAGACTAGCAAGTAAATATTATGGCAAGGTTAACTCATAAATTAATTAAATTTTCAAGTATGATAATAAGTATACATATTATTTAACATATTGTGAGGTCTCCAGAGAGACATTTGCTTCTGAAAATAAGAAAACAAGAACAAATTAAATTGCTTCCAAATAGCAGTAAATTTATCTGTCATCTTAGATCTCAGAAAACATGATAATAATCATTAAAAAATGTACAGATATAATCCTTAATTTCAAACTACCAAATCACTCACATTCCTAAGAAAGAAGGCTCAAAGGCAGTCAGTAAGATTTGATTTGTGATACAGAGCTCTCAATTTAAGCTTAAGAAACTTTGAATCCCTGAAGAACCTGTGATCATAATAAACCAAAAAAGAAAACTGTTAACTTTTAAAATATGCTAACAATTTATTAATCTGAAGTTTTAATATTTAAGGGAGTTGAAATCATACTTAAAATTTTTGCAATGACTCAAATTTGTATCAGACAAAAGAGAGTTTAATTGGAAATTTAACAGTAAAAAAATAACCTGAATTTTGAATATGTTTGCCTAGAATTGTTGAGAAATATAAGAGATGCAAAAAAGGCCAACTGAAGCATCCTGAATCTTTTGATAGGTAATCTAAATCCAGGATCTCTAGAAAAAGTCCCATTAGGTTTTTATTTTTAGTGTTAAGCAATTTTTGAGCAGGATGAGTTTGAAAATAAAGATTTTTTTAAAGGCAGAATTTGGTAAATTCATGGAATAAAGAACTCTGGAAGCAGAAACAGGGCTAAAAAGAAGCACAGAGAATTCTATTTCCTGCTTTTGAAGGCTAGATAATTTACTGTTGGCTAGTCAGTGAATTCTAGAGTTTCTAAGCAATTGACTTAGGATTTAAAATCTAGCCATCTTATTTTGATGCGTTTTAAGAAATATTTCTGTACTGTTTTTTTTCTAGTTGTAACCAAGATACTGGGGGCTATGCACGAGCATATTTTGTTGCCAACCTCCTGACTTTGAAACAGAGATCATTATGCGGGTGAAAAATATATCCAACCAAAAAATGTCAATAGTAAAAATGGATATTTTACTGAATATTTTGTTTGAAGATATGATACAAGGTTTTAAACATATGCCATATAGTAAAATTCCATGAAAGGTTTTTAAAAGCATATCTTTTTCATAATTTATGTCTCCGCAAACCACATCATATCTATCCTTTCTCTTCCATTTCTAAATAATCTCCTTTACTGTGCTCCCAAGTATTTGAACAAGGGAGCATGTGCTCCCTTGGCTTGTACTTTTCACTCAATAAAATGAAAGATCAATGACTTCTGCCAACCAGAGGATCTAGCATTCTTCAGGCATGCCCTTGGAAGACTCTCTACATTATTTCACTTAGCCTGTGCTCCTTTTCTCCTTCATTACTACCATCACCATGAGCAGAAGGAATAGCAGCAGCATCTATTTTTTTAGCATGTGTAACGTGTGCCTTTAATGGTCTCATGGTACATAATTAAACAAACTTCAGCTATTTTTAATTCTCTAAAGTGAAATTAATCCTTTAAAATGAATGAACTTAACACAAAGAAATCCAACAGTATACAACGATAAGCTACTAGTAACAGAAAACTATGGTTAGAAACATATATTATACAGTCCATAGACATAAAAATAGCAACACATTGAGATAGGTGAAGAAAGAAAGATTGTGCGTGGTGCTATTTCAAGGAGTTTATGAAGGAAGGGAAAAAGTACTCCAGGTGGAATTACGGCAAGAGTTTCTTACTAAAAATATGTAGGATAAACAGGATATTCAAGATATACAGACATTAAATTAAATTCCATGTGCACAAAGTTCTACTGATGAAGAATTGCTTTCTTAAGTTAACTTAAAAAGATAAATACCAAAAACTGAAAAAATGTTAAAGTGTACAGTTAACTTAATTATCACAAAATGAAAAAAACTCATGGAACAATAACTCAGGCTGAGAAATAGAACATCACAAATCTCCCAGAACCTCCCCAATTCAAGCTCTTCCAATCACCCTCCAAAGATAACTCCTCTTCTACTTCAACACCATAAGATAATTTTGCCTGGTTTTGAATTTCATAAAATGAAGTTATGTCATTTGGATTATTTTTGTCTGCCTTCCTTCATTAAAAATTATGTGCTTGAAATTCATTCATGTTGATGCACAAGTTTGTTCATTTTCATTGCTGCATAATATTCCACTGTATAAAAATGGCACACTTTGATTTAGGAGTTCAAATGTTGGTGAATAACTGGGTTGTTTAAATATTTGACTGTTCTTTTTATGCAGCTATAGGTAGCTATTTTTGTTGGGTATAAATTTAGTATGGGTATATTTAATTTGAGTAGACAATGCCAGTTTTCTAAAGTGTACCCATTTAAATTCCTAATATCAATTTATTAGAGATCAAGTTTGTCCACATCCTTGTCAACACTTACTATTATCAGTCTTTTGCATTTTCGTTCTTCTTTAAAATTTTAGTAGAATTGCATGGCAAAGCCATCTGGACATTCTCCTACAGACACGTTTTTCAAATATGAGGGAAAAGATTCTGATTTTTTTTTAACATCTTTATTGAAGTATAATTGCTTTACAATGCAGTGTTACTTTCTGCTATATAAGAAAGTGAATCAGCTATATGTATACATATATCCCCATATCCCCTCCCTCTTGCATCTCCATCCCACCTTCCCTATTCCACCCCTCTAGGTGATCATAAAGCACCAAACTAATCTCCCTGTGCTATGTAACTGCTTATCACTAGCTAGCTATTTTACATTTGGTAGTGTGTATATGTCAATGCTACTCTCTCACTTTGTCCCAGCTTACCCTTCCCCCTCCCTGTGTCCTCAAGTCCTTTCTCCACAAGACTTCAGATTTTTAATTCTTCCTGTGCCCATTGGCTAATTTTGTAATTTTAGGAATTTGTCATTTGATCTAAAATTGTTAAATGTATTGGCATAAACTTTCTCAAATATGTTTTCATTGTTCTTTGAAGCTCTAGGATCTATAATGAATTTCCTTTTCCACTTGTGATATTGGTAATTTGTGCTTTGTTTTCACCCTTGATTCATCTTGCAAAGAGATTGCCAGTTTTATTTATCTTGTCAAAAACCAAACTTCTAACTTTGTGGTTTGTGCTCCCACCCCCCATTGGTTTATGCTCTTATTTTTATTATTCCTTCCTTTCTAAGCTTTGGGCTTCATCAGATGTTTCATTTTATTTATATTTCATTTGTCATTTGGATGCTTGGATTAGGTCTTTAAGCTTTTATTGTTGGCTAATATTGGAATTTAAGGCAATAAACTTTTCAGTAAGGGCAGTATTCAATACATCCTATGTGTTTTGATATGTAGCGTTTTCATTTCCATTCAACTCAAAATATGTTCGAATTTCAATTGTGATTACTTTTTGACACATGGACTACTTAGAACTGTACTGAATAATTTCCAAACATGTGGAAATATTATAGTTATTTTTTTGTTCTCATTTCTTGGTAATTTTCACTGTGATCAGAGAATATACTCTCTAAGATTTCTGTTCTTTCAATTGTTTAGGTAAAATTTTTTTTTTTTTTTTAGCGGTATGCAGGCCTCTCACTGTTGTGGCCTCTCCCGTTGCGGAGCACAGGCTCCGGACGTGCAGGCCCAGTGGCCATGGCTCACAGGCCCAGCCGCTCCGCGGCATGTAGAATCTTCCCGGACTGGGACATGAACCCGTGTCCCCTGCATTGGCAGGCGGACTCTCAACCACTGCGCCACCAGGGAAGCCCTGTTTAGGTAAATTTTATAACCCTGGATATGGTCAAGTGCCTCTATCCATTCATGAAAGAAAGATTTTGAAATTTCCCATTCTGATTGTAGATTTGTTTCTTTCTCATTTTAGTTTTAGTTTTACTTAATATATTTTGAATTGTTCTTATTATAAATTTTGAATTGCTGGATATTTTTGGTGGACTTTACTTTTGAAAATTATCATATACCCTCATTATCATTAGTTAGGCTTCTAACATTAAGGTCTTCTTTGTTAGTATAGCTATACAAGCTTTCTTCTGGTACTGATCAAAAAGTACAGCATTTTCTATTCTTTTATTTTCACCTTTTGGTATACCTTGTTTTTTATTAATTTAATTTAATTTAATTTTTATACAGCAGGTTCTTATTAGTTATCTATTTTATACAAATCAGTGTATACATGTCAATCCCAATCTCCCAGTTCATCCCACCACCACCACCACCCCAACCCCTGCCACTTTCACCCCTTGGTGACCATACATTTGTTCTCTGCATCTGTGTCTCTATTTCTGCTGTGCAAACCAGTTCATCTGTACCATTTTTCTATATTCCACATATATGTGTTAATACACAATATTTATTTTTCTCTTTCTGACTTACTTCACTCTGTATGACAGACTCTAGGTCCATCCATGTTTCTACAAATGACCCAATTTCATTCCTTTTTATGGCTGAGTAATATTTCATTGTATATATGTACCATATCTTCTTTATCCATTCATCTGTCGATGGGCATTAGGTCATTTCCATGACCTGGCTATTGTAAATAGAGCTTCAATGAACATTGTGGTACATGACTCTTTTTGAATTATGGTTTTCTCAGGGTATATGCCCAGTAGGGGTATTGCTGTGTCATATGGTAACTCTATTTTTAGTTTTTTAAGGAACCTCCATACTGTTCTCCATAGTGGCTGTATTAATTTACATTCCCACCAGCAGTGCAAGAGGGTTCCCTTTTCTCCACATGTTTTCCAGCATTTGTTGTTTGTATATTTTCTCATGATGTCCATTCTAACTGGTGTGAGGTGATAACTTATTGTAGTTTTGATTTGGATTTCTCTAATAATTAGTGATGTTGAGCATCTTTTCATGTGCCTCTTGGCCATCTGTATGTATTCTTTGGTGAAACGTCTATTTAGGTCTTCTGTCCATTTTTTAATTGAATTGTTTGTTTTTTTGATACTGAGCTCCATGAGCTGTTTGTATATTTTAGAGATCAATCCTTTGTCCGTTGTTTCATTTGCAAATATTTTCTCCCAGTCTGAGAGTTGTCTTTTTGTCTTGTTTATGGTTTCCTTCACTGTGCAAAAGCTTTTAAGTTTAATTAACTCCCATTTGTTTATTTTTGTTTTTATTTCCATTACTTTAGGATGTAGGTCAAAAAAGGATCTTTCTGTGGTTTATGTCAAAGAGTGCTCTTCCTATGTTTTCCTCTAAGAGTTTTATAGTGTCTGGTCTTACATTTAGGTCTTTAATCCATTTGGAGTTTTTATTTTTGTGTATGGTGTTAAGTAGTGTTCTAGTTTCATTCTCTTACATGTAGCTGTCCAGTTTTCCCAGCACCACTTATTGAAGAGACTGTCTTTTCTCCATTGCATGTTCTTGCCTCCTTTGTCATTAATTAGGTGCCCATATGTGTGTGGATATATCTCTGTGCATTCTATCCTGTACCATTGATCTATTTCTGTTTCTGTGTCAGTACCATACTGTCTTGATTAATGTAGCTTTGTGCTATAGTTTGAAGTCAGGGAGGCTGATACCTCCAGCTCTGTTTTTCTTTCTCAAGATTGCTTTGGCTATTCAGGGTCTTTTGTGTTTCCATACAAATTGTAAATTTTTTGTTTTCATTCTGTGAAGAATGCCATTGGTAGTTTCATAGGGATTACATTGAATCTGTAAATTGCTTTGTGTAGTATAGTCATTTTCACAATATTGATTCTTCCAATGCAAGAACATGGTACATTTCTCCATCTGTTTATGTCATCTTTGACTTCTTTCATCAGTGTTCTATAATTTTCCGAGTACAAGTCTTTCACCTCCTTAGGCAGGTTTATTCCTAGGTATTGTATTCTTTTGGTTGTGTTGGTAAATGGAATTGTTTCCTTAATTTCTCTTTCTGATTTTTCATTATTGGTGTATAGGAATGCCAGAGATTTCTTTGCATTAATTTTGTATCCTGTAACCTTACCAAATTCATTGACTAGCTCTAATAGTTTTCTGGTGGCATCTTTAGGATTATCTATGTACAGTATCATGTCATCTGCAAACAGTGACAGTTTTACTTTGTTTCCAATTTGTATTAATTTTATTTCTTTTTCTTCTCTGATTACTGTGGCTAGGACTTCCAAAACTATGTGGAATATGAGTGGCGATAGTGGACATCCTTGTCTTGTTCCTGATCTTAGTGGAAATGCTTTCAGTTTTTCACCATTGAGTATGATGTTTGCTGTGAGTTTGTCGTATAAGACCTCTATGACGTTGAGGTAGGTTCCCTCTATGCCCACTTTCTGTAGAGTTTTTATCATAAATCGGTGTTGAATTTTGTCAAAAGCTTTTTGTGCATCTTTTGAGATGATCCTATGATTTTTATTCTTCAGTTTGTTAAGATGATGTATCGCATTGATTGATTTGCGTATATTGAAAAATCCTTGCATCTCTGGGATAAATCCCACTTGATCATGTTATATGATCATTTTAATGTGCTGTTGGATTCTGTTTGCTAATATTTTGCTGAGGATTTTTTCATCTATATTCATCAGTGCTATTCATCTGTAATTTTCTTTTTTTCTAGTATCTCTGTCTGTTTTTGGTATCAGGGTGATGGTGGCCTCATAGAATGGGTATGGGAGTTTTCCTTCCTCTGCAATTTTTTGGAAGAGTTTGAGAAGGATGGGTGTTAGTTTTTCTCTAAATATTTGATGGAATTCACTTGTGAAGCCATCTGGTCCTGGACTTTTGTTTGTTGGAAGATTTTTAATTACAGTTTCAATTTCATTACTTGTGATTGGTCTGTTCATATTTTCTATTTCTTCCTGGTTCAGTCTTGGAAGGTTAAAACTTTTTAAGAATTTGTCCTTTCTCCCAGGTTGTCCATTTTATTGGCATAGAGTTGCTTGTAGTAGTCTCTTATGATGCTTTGTATTTCTGCGGTGTCCATTGTAACATCTCCTTTTTCATTTCTAATTTTATTGATTTGAGTCCTTTCCCTCTTTTTCTTTATGAATCTGACTAAATGTTTTTCAATTTTGTTTATCTTCTCAAAGAACCAGCTTTTAGTTTCATTGATCTTTGCTATTGTTTTCTTTGTTTCTGTTTCATTTATTTCTGATCTGATCTTTATGATTTCTTTCCTTCTGTTAACTTTGGGTGTTTATTTTTCTTCTTTCTCTAATTGCTTTAGGTATAAGGTTAGGTTGTTGATTTAACATATTTCTTGTTTCTTGAGGTAGGATTGTATTGTTATAAACTTCCCTCTTAAAACTGTTGTTGCTGCATCCCGCAGCTTTTGGGTCATCGCGTTTTCACTGTCATTTATTTCTAGGTGATTTTTGATTTCCTCTGCGATTTCTTCAGTTTTCTCTTGGTTGTTTAGTAGCACATTGTTTAGCCTCCATGTGTTTGTATTTTTTACAGTTTTTTTTCCTGTAATTGATATCTAGTCTCATAGTATCATGGTCAGAAAAGATACTTAATACAATTTCAATTTTCTTAAATTTACCACAGCTTGATTTGTGACCCAAGATATGATCTATACTGGAGAATATTCCATGAGCACTTGGGAAGAAAGTGTACTCTGTTGTTTTTGCATGGAATGTCCTATAAATATCAATTAAGTCCCTCTTGTTTAACGTGTCATTTTAAGCTTGTGTTTCCTTATTTATTTTCATTTTGGAGGATCTGACCATGGTGAAGGTGAGGTGTTAAAGTCCCCTACTTTATTATGTTGCTGTTGATTTCCCCTTTTATGGCTGTTAGCATTTGACTTATGTATTGAGGTGCTCCAATGTTGGGTGAATAAATATTTACAATTATTATACCTTCTCCTTGGATTGCTCCCTTGATCATTATGTAGTGTCCTTCTTTGTCTCTTGTAATAGTCTTTAATGTTTATTTTGTTTGATATGAGAATTGCTACTCCAGCTTTCTTTTGATTTCCATTTGCATGGAATATCTTTTTCCATCCCCTAACTTTCAGTCTGTATGTGTCCCTAGGTCTGAAGTGGTTACTTGTAGACAGCATATACACGGGTCTTGTTTTTGTGTCCATTCATCCAGTCTATGTCTTTTGGTTGGAACGTTTAATCCATTTAGTTTTAATGTCCTTATCAGTATGCATGTTCCTATTAAAATTTCCTTAATTGTTTTCGTTTTGTTATTGTAGGTCTTTTCCTTCTGTTGTGTTTCTTGTCTAGAGAAGTTCCTTTAGCATTTGTTGTAAAGCTGGTTTGGTGGTGCTGAATTCTCTTAGCTTTTGCTTGTCTGTAAAGGTTTTAATTTTTCTGTTGCATATGAATGAAATCCTTTCTGGCTAGAGTAATATTGGTTGTAGATTTTTCCCTTTCATCACTTTAAATATGTCCTGCCACTCTCTTCTGGCTTGCAGAGTTTCTGCTGAAAGGTCCACTGTTAACCTTATGGGGATTCCCTTGTATGTTTTTTGGTTGCTTTTCCCTTGCTGCTTTTAATATTTTTTTCTTTGTATTTAAGTTTTGATAGTTTGATTAATATGTGTCTTGTTGTGTTTCTCCTTGGATTTATCCTGTATGGGACTCTCTGCACTTCCTGGACTTGATTGACTATTTCCTAGCCCATATAAGAGAAATTTTAAACTATAATCTCTTCAAATATTTTCTCAGTCCTTTTCTTTTCCTCTTCTTCTTCTGGGATGCCTATAATTTGAATGTTGGTGTTTTTAATATTGTCCCAGAGGTCTCTGAGACTGTCCTTAATTCTTTTCATTCTATTTTCTTTATTCTGCTCTGTGGTAGTTATTTCCACTATTTTATCTTCCAGGTCATGTATCCATTCTTCTGCCTCAGTTATTCTGCTATTGATTCCTTCTAGAGAATTTTTAATTTCATTTATTGTGTTGTTCATCATTGTTTGTTTGCTCTTATTTTTTCTAGGCCCTTGTTAAACGTTTCTTGTATTTTCTTCATTCTATTTCCAAGATTTTGGATATCTTTACTATCATTACTCTGAATTATTTTTCAAGTAGACTGCCTATTTCTTCTTCATATGTTTTGTCTGGTGAGTTTTTACTTTGTTCTTTCATATTCTGTGTATTTTCCTGTCTTCTTATTTTGCTTAGCTTACTGTGTTTGTGGTCTCCTTTTTGCAGGCTGCAGATTTGTAGTTCCCATTGTTTTTGGTGTCTGTTCACAGTGAGTAAGTTTGGTTCAGTGTGTTGTGTAGGCTTCCTGGTGGAGGGGACTGGTGACTGTGCTCTGGTGGATGAGGCTGGATCTTTTCTTTCTGGTGGGCAGGACCACATCCGGTGGTGTGTTTTAAGGTGTTTGTGAACTTAGTATGATTTTAGGCAGCCTCTCTACTAATGGGTGGGGTTGTGTTCCTGTCTTGCTACTTGTTTCGCATGGGATGTCCAGCACTGGAGCTTGCTGGTCATTGAGTGGAGCTGGGTCTTAGCATTGAGAGGGAGATCTCTGGGAGAACTCTCACTGACTGATATTATCTGGGACGTCTCTGGTTGTCCAATGTGCTGAGTTTGGCTCCCCCACCTCTGAGGTTCAGGCCTGACACCAGGCCAGAACACTAAGACCCTATCAGTCATATGGCTTTCAACTGAGACATTTTCCCCTTTCCTTTGATAATGGAGGGGAACACAGAAGACTTTGTCTTGCTTCTCTTCTGTAGCTAGTTTTGCAACAAAGATGCAATCTGCAGGCATGCAACCTTCATGCAAGTGGAATTTCTCTTGACCGAGGCAGCAGATGGACTTTCAGGGAATCCAGATGGACATGCACACCTTGCAAAACAGACTGGAAAGTGATTTTTCCCCCAGTTGCAACGTTAGGGAATGCTGTGCTGCAGCTACATGATGGGCCTGTGCTGACAATATTTTTTATAATGGAAATCATTGGATATATTCCAATTACAAGTCTATATATTACATACACTCAATAAGTACAAATGTAAATTTTTTAGGGAAAGAAGAGTTGTACTTTTCCTTAACTGTTAATATATCTTTGCTTTCACAAAACAATGAAGACACATACAATATCCAAAAAATTGCTATATTGAAAGCTAATTACCAAAGGTAGTTACTGTGACTAAAGAAATAATATCTGCTGATTACTTTATAGGGTTTTGATGTGACTCAAGAGAAGTAGTGCATGTGAAAATGCTATAAAAAGTGCAAGATGTTCTCACTAAAAATATCATAGTCAATAGTAATAGTGTGTTTTTATGCCACCTTAGAAAAGAGATGTGTCTTTCACTATCATTTCACAGAAGTAAAGTAGAGACTGTTATGCATAGGCTTAATATAAGTTAGTCTAGGATCAGGTGTGACACAGTAGTGAATGGTTCTGGTTTCAATTAAAGAAATAGTTGAATGAATACTTTTCAGGGAAATACAGTGATTTAAAAAAAGGAAAGTTACCTGAACATTCTGTCAAGCTATTTTATATGATGTATGTCACTTAGTACATACAATTTCAACACATAAATAAAATTCAGTTTAACATTGAATACCTCAATGAAGTACACTAACTCAGCTCAGCAATAAAGGTTAATGTCAAGAGTTATACATCACATTGGTAGCATATAGTCTTGTTACAATTTGTTAAGATTAGCACATTATCTCTTTGGTCTTCCTCCCAAAACCCACAACCCCAAACTAATATTGAGGAAAACATCAGAAAAATCCCACTTGAGAAACATTCTACAAAATACCTGATCAGGACTTCTCAAATACCTGATCAAGACTTCTTAAAACCATCAAAAAATGAGGAATGTCTGAGAAACTTTTGCAACAAAAGAAGATATGATGACTAAATGTAATATGGCATCCTGCATGGGATCCTGGAATAGAAAAAAGATGTTAGGAAAAAAAATAAGGAAATCTGAATAAAGTATGAACTTTAGTTGATAATAAAGTATTGTGACAATGCACTTTACTAATGTAAGATATTAATAATGTAATGTAATAATGTAATTAATAATAGGGGAAACCAGATGTGGTATATACTGGAATTCTCTGTACTACCTTTCAAATTTTTAAAAAATAAACCTAAAACTATTCTAAAGTAAACTTTTTTTCATAAAAAGACATTTTATTTTAAATATAGCTGTGTGTACGTGTCAATCCCAAACGTGGAGATTATCATACTAAGTGAAGTAAGTCAGACAGAGAAAGACAAATATCATATGATATCGCTTATATATGGAATCAAAAAAAAATACAAATGAACTTATTTATAAAACAGACTCACAGACGTAGAGAACAAACTTATAGTTACCAGAGGGGAAGGGTGGGGTGGAGGGATAGATTGGGAGTTTGAGATAAACTTTTTTTTTAATTAATTACCTAGTAGCAGGAATTTTCTTTTAAATGCTGCAAATAACCAGCTAGTTTGATTTTATTTTTGTTCAGGGGAGAATTTATTGATTAGTTCCTGTTTCCTAATTTAGTTGTTATTGAATGATTTGGATGTTATGATAAGTTTCAATAGCTCCTGGTCATTTAGGGTAAACTTGATTAACATATTAAGTTTATCCATTGAGGAAACTCCATGTGTCTGCTGGAGTGTTCTTCTTTTCCCCAGACTCAGAGTTATATAGGTTTATCTCCATCTGAGGAACTCCATATTAAGACACATCAAAATGAAGCAGAACACTTTGACCTGATTCTGTCAGTACAGCCTCAACCATATCTTAGCTCCTGCCTTCCCGACAGAAAAGCATATAGTTTTCAGGAAGTTCTAAGGCCCCACTAATCCCTTTGCAACTCTACAAAAGCATTGCTCCTATTTTATCACGTCCTTTAAACCATCTCTCTTCCAAAGTTCCAATCCTCAGCATCAACCAGGTAAATTATTGTTCAAACTTGATATAATTCCATACTATATCATGTACATATTGCAAAACCTAAATATATCTAAATTTGTAACCAGTGTCAGGGTTAGAAAATTAAACTACAAAATATCTGAATTCAAAACAAAATTGTTTCAAATCATATTCTGAAAGATACTGCACTGAGATCTAAAAATAAGAGGTGTTCTTTTGCTTCTTGCATTAATTTGAAAGAGCAAAATATTTTCAAGAGAATACCTTCAGCAAACTACTTGGAACCCTTTTGCTCTTACAACTTTTTATTTGCTGATGGCTCTCAATACTTCTCCAGATAATGTATTTTGTGTTTTTTGTAATTATGTTCACTAAAGGAGGACTTTATTAAAGTATCAGCACAGGGTTTGTCCAGTTTGGCACTATCGATATTTCTGAAAAGGGGAAGAACAAATCTGACTCCATATTGGATCTGTGTCTTTTACTTTAACCTTTGTATTCTATTGCTTTTGCTACAGGTTAAGAATGTTGCCTATAGCCTGAAATATACAGCATAGCCCATTCTCAAGATTCTGACCTTTAAAGGTATAACACTTTTCCATTCATACAGAGATAAAAAGTTGCAGAACAGAGAATAACATTTGTCTTGGATATTTATAGGAACATTGTGACCAGACCTATGTGGACAGCTGAAGAACAAAAGATTCTGGCACCATGAAATTTGCAGCAACCAACAATACCTCCTCCCCTTTTAGTATAAAAGAAGGCTGAATTCTAACTTGGGGAAGATTGTTCTTTGGGACACTAGTCCACCATCTTCTCCGTCTGCTGGCTTTCCAAATAAAGTTGCTATTTCTTGCCCCACAACTCATCTCTCGATTTACTGGCCTGTCATGCTGTGAGCAGTGTGAACTTGGATTCAGTAACATTTGGAACTGGATAATCTTTTGTTGTTGGAGACTGTCCTGTGCATGTAAGATGTCCAGTAGCATCCCTGGCCTCTAGCCACAAGATGCCAGTAGCAACCACTCTCCAGTTATGACAACAAAAAGTGTCTCCAGACATTGTCAAATCACCTCCAGTTGAGAACCATTGATCTAGTATAATGATCAGAATTCAATTTTATTTAAACTGTTGAAATATTTCAATTGATTTGGCTGTGAGAAGCAATATATTCCATTCCTAATGGGCAGGAAAGACACCTCACTCATTCCTTTCACTAGGTGAACACTCTCTGTATTTTCCTGTGCCATGCAAGTTGCAACATTGCTGTGGATGGAGTGGAAACTGAGTGCAGGAGTCTAATTAGAAAGAGGTCTATGGAATTTGTATTGATGCTTCCATTGCATTGCCAGCCAGCTTTTCCCCTAGAGAGACATTTAGCAGAAGCTATGGGAGTTGGAGCTTAGCCTTTCTCTTTGACAATAAACCTCATCATCAGCCACTTTCATTCTCACTCCCCAAGAGCCATGCTTTGGCTCAGCTCTGGTAAACATGTTAATACTTTAGAGTGGGAGTTGTTAATAGTTCAGTGCAAGTGCATAGCCACGCCCATTATTCTACATATGATCAATTGCTGCCTTCCTGCTCCAACAGCAGATTTCTGTAGTTGTGGCAGAGTATGGCTCATAAAGCCTAAAATATCTGCTCTCTCTCCCTTTACAAAAACAAATTGACAACTCCAGTTTTAAAATCCTAAAATGTGCAAATTATTTAAACTGCTCAACCTAAATCCTTTGTCCCATACATTGCATTCATTTAGCTATAACAGTAACAGTCACATTTGTAAAAGTATCTGATTCTCTACAGTTCATGCCAGGGGCAAGATTAATTTAGACACAATCCTCAGCCTTATGGGAATAAGCAGCTTGCCACTTCACATTCAAAGACAATTTTTTACACTTTTGCATATTCTGTCTTTCCATAGGCTCAGCAAATCTAATACATTTTACCTGCTGTTGTAGATGTTCTTCCTCCGGCCCTTGGGAGATCGAGACCACCTAGGAGCCAGTTTACTCTCACTGGATGTATTCATTTACCTTTAATTAGGATTGAGTGATGCAGAAAAGCAGATGACCTTGGCATAGGAAAGAGTACCTAAAACGTTCTTCTTCCTTTTCCAGAATCAGTGGTCATGTTTAAACTTTTCTTCATTGCTTTGTTTTTGCTGTTTAAAAGGAGAGTAGACACTTCTGATAAAGTTTGTCTAGTTAGTCTGCATAATTTTCATTTTGTTTGTTTTCGCTAATAATCATGGGTCTGGGATGGTTTTTCTTCATGACCAGTTAGTGCTGTTATATTTTGCCTGAGGCTTACATGATGCTCTACAATATGGGACTCTTTAAAGTGCTCCTTTAATTATGTGGCAGCCTGGATGGGAGGAGAAAATGTGTAAAGGCTGAGAAACAAAGCATTCATATGATACTTCATTATCTGTGGTCATGTGATGTGTGGAGGAACATAGGAAGGGAAATGGGATATACAACCTACTTACCACCTCTTACTCCATAGATTATGCCTTGTTTTCAGTTGTATTAGAAATAACTATTGTGAAGATATCATGACAAGCTTGTAATCCTCATTTTTGTTCATTTCCAGAAAAGACTAAATTGGAAATAATAAGACTAGTTACAGTATTAAAGGTATCTTTGCATGCAATGCTTATTTGCACACATATTTGTGTTTTTCTTGTGAACTAATAAACTGAGAGTAATATTTCAGTGCTGGAGCTTAGAGAATATTTACATGACTAAACCGTATGTTCAAACTGCTGCCCCCTTCATTAGCTGTTCTGCTCCACCCTAGCATGCCGAAGGGAAATCACTGAAGCCAGAGTGAACCAGAACATTACCAGTGAATGCAAGTGTGGTTCCCACTCACCCACACTGGTCTTCATTCACATTTTAAACAGATCCCTGCTAAATATAAACTTAAATCTGCCTTGCATTTTGTTACAGTAAGGTTGGAGCTATAATAAAATATAGAAACCCTACCTCTTAATCAAAGGAATATTCAAGTACAGTCAACATCTAAATAGTTCCTGGGTTTGAAATGAAAGAAAAATGTCTATTGGGTGGTACTACTTCTGCACATGGCTCACTTGCAAACATTCACATCTAAATGACCATAGAGTCACTATGTTAAGTTTTATAAATTGATTGAGAGAAGGGAGGAGAAAATTATGAGATTGGGGGAGGTGTTGAAGAAATGCAAAAAGACTGAAGAGGTTTTGAATGTGCATAGTAGACTAGTGGAAAGACTATGTTGGAACAACATTGGAAAGTCTATTGGAGAGATTACCTTGGAACAACATTGAAGGAGGAAGAGGTGGAAGTGGGAGAAAAAGGTAACGAGATAAGATCATTCATAATCCATGCTCCAAAAATAAGTGGATTTTCATTTTCTATGAGATAAATATTATGATTTTGTAACCAATTCCAATGTGTGGGGTTTTCCCCAACATGACCAAGCAATTCTCAGACACAAGCTGGGTGTCCTACGGTTCAACTCAATTCAACTCACTTTCTACCTGGAGATACCATCAGATTCCACAGGTTAAGGGCTCAGTCCTACAAGACGGCCTCCCACTTCAGATACTAATTGCAAGTCCAGGTTTTCTCTTGTGCTTCTGATCAACTGACTATAGACTAGAGATTCCAACAATGCCTTTTTTGCGTTGGATTAATTTGTTAGAGAAGCTCACAAAACTCAGAGAAACATTTTGCTTACTAGATTACCAGTTTATTATAAAAGAATGTAATTCAGAAACAGCCAGATGAAAGAGATGCATGGGGCAAGGTATGTGGGAAGGGGCATGGAGCTTCCATGCCCTCTCCATGTGTGCAACTCTCCCCACATCTCCAATTGTTCACCAACACAGAAGCTCTCCAAACTCTTTCCTTTGGGGGTTTTATGGAGGCTTCCTTATATAGATATGATTGATTAAATCATTGGCCATTGGCCATTCACTCAGCCCCTCACCTCTCCCTGGAGTTCAGGGGATGTGACTGAGATCTCCTACCCTCCATCACATGGTTGGCTCCCCTAGCAACCAGCATCCTTAGATGCTTTCCCAAAGTCATTCATTAACATAACAAAGACACCTTTATGCTCTATACTTGGGAAATTCCAAGGGTTTTAGGAGCTTCGTGCCAGAAATGGGGATGAAAACCAAATATATATTTATTACAAATCACAATATCACAAACATCAAGGTCTTATCCTAGGTTGAATTCATAGTTTGTCACCTAATTACTGAATTTTCCACCTCTTTCACCTGATCACCTTTCCCATGCCTAACCCTAAGCCTTTGTTCACTCTGGTTTCTCTCCTCTTTTCCTTCTGAAGTGCCCTCCATTCTGTCCCTCGTGCTCCAAGGCCCTTCTCAAGCTCCCTCTTATTTATGAAGCTTTTCCAGTTGAATGCAGACTTCAGATGTTTCTTCTCTAAAGTAGTATACCCATCCATTTTACAACCTGCCTTTGGACATTTGTTAATTTGCTCTACTGAACAGAGCTCTAATTATTTGTGTATTGATGACTTATCAGTAACTATATTGAAGGAGGGTACTATGTTATTCTTTTATGACTATTATAGCAAATGGTACAAACCTGTGAACAAGGTATTTCTCTTTGGAGAGAGAGAGTGAGAGAGAGAAAGAGAGAGAGAGAAGTTCTGTTTCATAATATCATAGTCATATAGTCATTTCCTGGAAAGTCACAGTTTCTCATCAGCTTGTCACATGAAATTCAAGGGATCAGTATTAAATGATGCTCTTTTCATTAGGTATTGTAATCGGTTGAATTATTGTCCCCCAAAAGATATGTCTCAGAATGTGACCTTATTTGGAAGAAGGATCTTTGCAGATGTAATTAAGAAATTTCAAGAGCCATCAGATTCTAGAAGATGCAAAGAAAGATTCTTCCCTAGAACATTTTAGGGCAAATGTAGCCTTGCTGACAACCTGATTTTGAACTTTGAGCCTCCAGAAATATGAGAATAAATTTCTGTTGTTCTAAGCCACAAGCTTTATTTGTTATGTCAGCCTTAGGAAACTAACACAGATTTTTTCCCCCCAAGTGGATGACATATAGCAAAATATAAGCCATTATTATATTTTAGGAAAATGAAATGTTTAAGACCTGCTTTGAAGAAGGTAAGTCTATTGGACAGAAATACAGGTATTATAAAATTTCCTGTTTTATACCATAAAATTAAGTTAAACATAAGATTTGTTAAAATATCATTCAGTAACTTGCCATTTTGGTATAATCTAGCCATCAAGAAGTCACTATCATTGCAAGTAATCCATGCCGCGTGACAAAAAATACATGTCCCATGACAGAATCTCCAGACATTGAAACAATAACTGAACACTGGAAAACAACCTCAGAAAATACCAAGAACTTCACAAAAATGCTTTCTCAGAGAAAAAGAAGAAGGAGAAGGAGGAGGAGGAAGAGGAGAAGTAGGAAAAGGAGAAGGACTTCTGCTTTCATGATGAAAGAAAAAAATCAGATTTACTCTCCTGCCTTTAGCAAAGAGAGAACTGGACAAAGTATATTAAAATGCATTAAATTACTGTTTGGATGAAAGTGGTCAAAAAGTGTAAACTTGGGCTGCCGTGGTGGCGCAGTGGTTGAGAGTCCACCTGCCGATGCAGGGGACACGGGTTCATGCCCCGGTCTGGGAAGATCCCACATGCTGCGGAGCGGCTGGGCCCGTGAGCCATGGCCGCTGAGCCTGCGCGTCTGGAGCCTGTGCTCCGCAACGGGAGAGGCCACAACAGTGAGAGGCCCGGGTACCGCAAAAAAAAAAAAAAAAAAAAAAAAAAGGTGTAAACTTTCAGTTATAAGTATTAAAGATGAAAGGTACAGCATGATGACAATAATTAACACGGCTATATGGTATATATGACAGGTGTTAAAAGAGTAAATCCAAGATTTCTCATCACAAGGAAAAAGGGATTTCCTTCCTTTTTTAAATCTTTATGAGATGACAGATATTAACTAAACTTATTGTGGTACTTATTTGACAATATATATAAGTCAAATCATTATGCTGTATACCTTAAACTTACACAGGTATTTCAATCATATCTCAATAAAACTGGGGGAAAACACAGTTAAGGTTATATCAAATAAAAATGCACTAAAAATACAATTAAAGGGTAAAATAATAAAATAATTTTAGAAACTACTGTTTCTGTACATTGGACAATGGCTAGTGCAGGACTGTGATCCTTAAGAGACTAGGAACGAATAAGGTGAGCCTTATGATTGCCCTAGATTTCTATCTGGAGTTATATATTCTAGAACCTGGAGTAGGGAAGATGGTTTTAATCAGGTAATGGCTATATCAATAATTTGAGAAGAAAGAGACTGTAATTCAAGAAGTTTAAGAAGCATGGAAATAGTGAATTGGAGTTCCAACGAGGAGGGAGCTATGTAGAAGAAGAACACTAGAAATCTTAAGAAGGTCCTTTGAAACTTAGCTGAATAATAAGATGTAAACACATGGGATGAAACCCTATGACAATAGGCAAAAACTGACTGGGAGAGATGTGGATCCATATGTTTGCTCCAGTCACTGTGGAGAGACCTCACTGATGACTCTTAAAACTCAATAGAGATTTAGGAAAAGCCACATTTTAGGAGGGGAGCCAAATTATACCTAGAGTAAAGGCTATCCAAGTCATATCCAAAGAAAAATTTAAAAAGATGAAGTTAAACAGCAGGTAACTTAATTGCATTCTAGAACAAAGGCCACCACTCTTTAAAGTAGGACAACAATTACTGATCATCACCACTGTAAAGAGTACACATCCAGCATCCAGCCAAAAATTACTATGCATGCTAAAAAACAGGAAAATGAGACACATAACCAAGAGAAAAACTACCAAAATTAAGCAGAACAAGGAATCATAGAAATGATAGAAAGAGAATTGGAAGAAAAGGATATTAAAACATCTATTATAGTTTTGTTCAATTGAGTACAGAAAAACAATCATAGTGTAGAGACAAAGGAAATATTTTGAAAAGAACAAAATAGAATTTCTAGAGATGAAAAATAGGATATCTAACATGAAAAATTCACTACATGGGATTAATGGTAGATTAGATACTGCAGAAGGAACACTAGAGAACTTTTAAAGAATGTCAATAAAAACTACCTACAATGAAACACAGGGAGGAAAACAAGAGTGAAAAAAAACTGAAATATATTTCAGTGACCAGTGGGACAATATTAAGCAATCTAAAACTTGTATAATTGAAGTCCCAGAAAGGGGTGGTGGCAGAGCAAATATTTAAAGCTATAATGAACAATTTTCCAAATTTAAGAAAAAAACTTAACTATGTAAGATGCACAATGAACCCTAAGCAGGAAAATATACGGAGACAAAGTGAGAAGACATATGTCACCAATATTAGGAATGAAAAAGGGGTCATCAATATAAATTCTACTGACATTAAAAAGATAAGTGAATACTATGACCAGTTTTAAGCCAATACATTTAAATAATTGATGGAAAGAACAAATTCCTTGAAAAGAGCTATGAATTACCCAACTGACTCAAAAAGAAATAGAAAATCTGAATAGCCATACATCAATTAAAGAAATTGGAATTAAAATTTTAAATGATCCCACAAAAAAATCTCCAGATCCAGATGGCTTCACTGGTGAATTCTATCACGTATTTAAGGAAAAATAATACCAATATTATGTAAACTCTTATGGAAGATTGTAGGATACTGGAACGTTGCTTAATTCATTTTATGAGAGAATATTACCACGATTCAAAATAATATAAGAAAAGTACAGACAAATATTCCTCATGAATTTAGACACAATAGTCCTGAACAAATACTAGCACACCTCATCCAGTAAATCTGTAAAAAGGAAATATAACCATATGGTGCTTTCCCAGGAATGAACAGTTAATTTAACTTTTTAATTTCAATCATTATAATTCATTAAGTTAACAGACTAAGGGAGAAGAAACACTAGATATTTAACTAGGTTCAGAAAAAGCATCTGACAAAATTCAACACTTATTTGTGAAATAATATCTCAGTAAACTAATGATAGAAGGGAACATTCTGATCTAGTCAAGCAGCTCATACAGCTCAATATCAAAAAAACAAAAAACCCAATCCAAAAATGGGGAGAAGACCTAAATAGACCTTTCTCCAAAGAAGACACACAGATTGCCAACAAACACATGAAAGGATTCTTAACATCACTAATCATTAGAGAAATGCAAATCAAAACTACAGTGAGGTATCACTTCACACCGGTCAGAATGGCCATCATCAAAAAACCTACAAACAATAAATGCTGGAGAGGGTGTGGAGTAAAGGGAACCCTCTTGCACTGTTGGTGGGAATGCAAAGTGATACAGCCACTATGGAGAATAGTATGGAGGTTCCTTAAAAAACTAAAAATAGAACTACCATACGACCCAGCAATCCCACTACTGGGCATATACCCTGAGAAAACCATAATTCAAAAAGAGTCATATACTACAATGTTCACTGCAGCTATATTCACAATAGCCAGGACATGGAAGCAACCTAAGTGTCCATCGACAGATGAATGGATAAAGAAGATGTGGCACATATATACAATGGAATATTACTCAGCCATAAAAGGAAACGAAATTGAGTTCTTTGTAGTTAGGTGGATGGACCTAGAGTCTGTCATACAGCGTGAAGTAAGTCAGAAAGAGAAAAACAAATACCATATGCTAACACATATATATGGAATCTTAAAAAAAAAATCGTTCTGAAGAATCTAGGGGCAGGACAGGAATAAAGTCGCAGACATAGAGAACAGACTTGAGGACACGGCGGGGAGGGGGAAGGGTAAGCTGGGATGAAGTGAGAGGGACATGGACATATATACACTACCAAATGTAAAACAGATAGCTAGTGGGAAGCAGCTGCATCGCATAGGGAGATCAGCTTGGTGCTTTGTGACCACCTAGTGGGGTGGGATAGGGAGGGTAGGAGGGAGACGCAAGAGGGAGGAGATATGGGGATATATGTATATGTATAGCTGATTCACTCTGTATACAGCAGAAACTAACACAGCATTGTAAAGCAGTTATACTCCAATAAAGATGTTAAAAAAAAAAGAATATCTATAAAAAACTACAACTAACATCATACTGAAAAGTGAAAGATTGTTTTCTCCCTAACATTAGGAAAAAGGAAAGGGCCTCCACACTTAACATCCTTAACCAACTGTAGTGACGTGCAATAAAGCAAAATAAATAAGTAAAGACACAATGTGAAAGTAAGAAGTAAAACTGTTTTAATTAGCAAATGACATGATGACTTATGTAGAAGCTCCTAAGGAGTCTACAAGAAAAGCTACTAGGATTAACAAGTGAGTATAACAAGATTGCAGAAGATAAGATCAATATAAAAATCAACTGTATTTCTGTGTACTAGTTATGAACAAAAGGTAATTAATTTTTAACTATTCACGATTGCATCCCAAACTATGAAATATCAATACTTAGAATTTAACGAACTGCCAGGCCTGCACACTGAAAACTGTAAACTTTGCTGAGGAATTAAAGATCATTATGGAGGGACTTCCGTGGTGGCGCAGTGGTTAAGAATCTGCCTGCCAGTGCAGGGGACACAGGTTCAAGCCCTGGTCCGGGAAGATCCCACATGCGGAGGGATCTGTGCACCCTCCGCATGTGCACCACGACTACTGAGCCTGCATGCTGCAACTACTAAAGCTGGCGGGCCTAGAGCCTGTGCTCCGCAGCAAGAGAAAAGCCAGTGCAATGAGAAGCGCGTGCACCGCAACGAAGAGTAGCCCCGGCTCACTGCAACTAGAGAAAGCCTGCATGCAGCAACGAAGACCCAATGCAGCCAAAAATAAATTAAAAAATTAAAATAAAAAAGAAATCATTAAAAAAAAAAGATCATTATGGAGAGCAATACCATGTCATGGATTAAGGTACTCAATATTAAAAGTTACAACTTCTCCCTAAATTGATCTATTGATTCCACACTATCCCATTCAAAATCCCAGCAAGTTTTATTTTTGAGAATTGACAATCTAATTCAAAAAGTTATAGGGACATACAAAGGACCTAGAATAGCCAAAATAACTTTATAAAAGAACAAAACTTGAGTACTTAGATTTTAAGATTTCCAAAAATCTACAGTAATCAAGACAATCGTATTGTTGAAAGAATTCACATACAGATAAATGGAGAAAAAAAAAAAAGTTTAAAAGTAGACCATGCATATGTTGGTCATTTGATTTTAAACATAATAATCTAGACAAAATAATTCAATGGGGAAAGGAGAGTTTTTTCAACAAATGGTGCTGGGAAAATTAGAAGTATCTACAAATAGATTTAAAAAAATCGACCCTTACCTCAAAATACACAGAAAAATTAAATTCAAAATAGATCACAGGTACAAAAATAAAAGCTAAAATCATAGAACTCCTGAGATAAAAATACAATAGTTTTGTTTTGAGATAGAAATATTTTCATAGGTAGTTCAAAAAGTAACAATCATTTTTAAAATGGATAAAATGTACTTCATCAAATATAAAAACAGCTTTACAGTAGAGTGTTTAAAATTGAAAATGCAAGGGCTTCCATGGTGGCGCAGTGGTTGGGAGTCCGCCTGCCGATGCAGGGGACACGGGTTCGTGCCCCGGTCCAGGAGGATCCCACATGCCGCGGAGCGGCTGGGCCCGTGAGCCATGGCCGCTGAGCCTGCGCGTCCGGAGCCTGTTGCTCAGCAACGGGAGAGGCCACAACAGTGAGAGGCCCGCGTACCGCAAAAAAAAAAATTGAAAATGCAAGCCACAAACTTAGGAAGAGCATTTGCAATACATATATGTGATAAAGGAGTTGTATTCAGAATAAATAAAAAACTCTTAAGACTCAATAATAAAAAAGTTTTAAACAAGTCAATTTTTTAAATGGGCAATCTATTCAAACATATTTCACAAAAGAAGATATACAAATGGCCTCTAAGTATGTGAAAAGATGCTTGACTTCATTAACATACCAAATATGTATTACGGAAATGCATATTAAAACCATAATGAGTACCATTATATTCCCATTCAAATGGCTACAGTTTAGTTGACTGACACTTTCAAGTGTTTGTGGAGCTACAGAATAACTGGAACTCTGATACATTGTTGTGCATTGTAGGGAGTATAAATTGGTAGGATCACTTTGGAAAGCATTGGGGGCAGTTTCTTACTCAGATTAAACATATACTTTCTATGTGACCCTGCAATTCCACTCAAGACAAATGAAACATATGCCCATGGAAACACTTATACTTTGAATGTTCATAGCAACTTTTGTTTTCTTTCTAAATGAAAGTCCAAATCTGGCATCAACAAAAGTGTCTACCTACTGTTGAATGGAATGGATAAAAACATTCTGATAAATTCACATAAATTCACTCACTGCAGTGGTAGGTAGCTTCTAATATAACTCCCAGGGATCCCAGCTTCCAAATGGTATTCACAGCTTTCTGTAATCCCCTCCCCATGAGTGTTATATTTCTAACTAATAAAACACCTCATTGTTAAGGGGATGTCAGTTCTATGATCGTATTACTAGAGATTGTGGCATCTTACTAGCAGACCCCCTCTCTTACTGGTTTTGATGAAGCAAACTGCCATCTCCAGGAGGCCCACAAGGCAACAAATTAAAGGAAGCCTCTGGCTAACAGCTGTCTAGTATCTGAGGCCATCAGTCTAATAACTTCAAAGAACTGAATCCTGCCAACAATCACATTAAGTGGACCCTTCCCACTGAAAGTGGGCTGTCCCCAAGTTAACTTTCAGATGAGACCTCAGTGCTGGCTGACACTGTTTGCAGGCTTGTAAGCAACCCTGAATCAGAGGATTATTCACAGAAGCTAAGCCCAGATTGCTGACCCACAGAAACTCTGAGATAATTGTGTGTTGTTTTGACACTAAATTGTTGGTGATTTCTTATGCAGTAGTAGATAACTCACACTCACCAATAAGAAGGAACAGTTCAATGACATATGCAATGTATTGGTTTTCTATTGGTGCATAATGAATTACCACAAACTCAGCAGCTTCAAGGAATGCCCATCTATTAATTCATAGTTCTGTCCACCAGAAGTCTGGGCATGGCATAACTGGGCTCTCTGCTCAGGTCCCACCAGGCTGAACTCAAGGTGTTGGCCATTGCTTTGTTCTCCTGAGGCTCAGGGTCTCTCCTAAGTTCACTGTGGTTGTTGACAGAATTCAGTTCTTTTTGGTTGTAAGACTGAGGTTGCAGCTTTCCTTGCTGGCTGTCAACACAGGGTTGTTCTCGGCTCCTAGAGACTGCTTGGTGTTCTCTGCTATGACTCCTCTACAACATGGAAGTTCTCTCTTTAAAAGGCAATAGCAGAGCTTCTCTCAGACTTCAGATATCTCTAACTTTTTGTAAAGTCTCATCTGTTTAGCGCAGGCTCACTGAGGAAAATCTCCCTACTTAAAGTAAACTTAGAGAATTTAATTACATCTGGAAAATACCTTCACAACAGCATCTAGATTAGAGTTTGACTGAATAACTAAGAGAAGCTTAGAATCCTGTCCACCACGTCTAGAATGTGGATAAATTTCAGAAACAGTCTGCTGAGTAAAATAAGCCAGATTTAAAGAGGATACATATACGATTCCACTTACTTGAATCTCTAGGAAAGATAACTGTGATCCGTGGTAATAAAAAGCAGAAATCAATAGTTGCCTGGATCAGGGGTGGATGATTAACTGGAAGGAGGCACTAGAAACTTTTCTGGGGTGAGGGAATTATGTACCTTCATACTGAGACTGGTTACACGGGTCTACACGTTTGTTAGAGCTCATCAAACTATAAACTTAAAATGTATATTCTATATAAAGTGTACCCCAATAAAGGTCACTTATATACTATATAATGTGTATCCCAATGAATGTCATTAAAAATAAACAATCAGCCAGCCATGTGACCTTTGCCTCACTGTCACCTTCTAAGTGTTATGCAAGGTCATCTGGTTGGTCAAACATCATTTCACCCAGAAACCAAGCTGCAAAGCAGTCTAGCTAATGCAATTTCAGTTTTAGGTATCCTTCTTCATGGTAAAGAATTGGACACTAGAAAGTAGACTGTACAGATGTTGAGCTATGCCAGGTCCTTCAGTTTAAGGTAAAAATATTTCTCCTCATTCCTTTGGTGTATTTAGCAGATTAATGAGTCAAACAAACACATACATGTATACACATGTGTATACGTATATGGGCACACAATCCCCATTGACAAGCACTATAATTCATAAAGAGAAACAATGTACATAATGATAGCTGCTTATAATAAATAGTTTTGCATGTGATTATACAGAGCTCTTTTAGCCCTTTGACTGTTCCACAAACTAAGAGGCAGAGGCCTGGTTTCAAGTCCTGAAATTCACTAACCAGAAATATTACCTCCGTGGATAAATGCCACCGTAGAGATGATCACTTCTTGTTTTAAAACTGTGTTGCAGTTTTGATACCTAGGAATGGAAACTCTTCTAGGATCTTATGATTCTTAATTGGAAAAAACCCCTGAGTTATACATGGATCCTGCAGACATCTTTAAAATAAAGTATTTTTTCCCTTTCATTTTTGGATCAGCTAAATTTATAGGGCAGAGATTTCTGCAATAATCTCTATTTGAATAATAGGGGTGGAGTGGGCAGGATATGAATCAATTATTCTCAAGGCCAAGTAATCCTCCGGGATTAAAAGAAGGGTGTTTTCTCTTCCAGTCACAATCATGTGTACTCACTTATAAAAAATAAAGTACACAAATTAATAAAAAATTTTGAGCACATCTGGGAAGGATTTCCAGATGATGAGCTGTAGGAGCACACCACTCGAGAACCACTGACACAATAAATTATACAAACTGGGCAAAAAGCAAGATTGAAGCAAATCACCAATGTTCATTGATTGTGCTTCTGCAGTATATACTACACCCAGAGAGAAATGAACTTAATTAAAGCAACATTATGTAAGGGGAGCTGCTTATTTGACTTTTGCCAAACCTAGGCATATATATAGTAATTGAATTCATCTATTGATATACACAGAAATTACATATTTACCTCTAAGACAACTCTCATATGTTCTTTAAACCTAGGCTTCAGGAAAAAGTAACAAAGAAATATTCATACACCATATGTCATTCAGTACAATTCCCCTGCACCATGGGCAGAGATGGAGTTATTTCACTAGAGTTATTTCAGTGGAGTTATTTCATGGCTTTGGCCATGGAAATTCTCATCAGACTTGAAAGTCATGTGCTCCCCTTTTCCTTGGAAGGGCAAATGTATCAGAACTGTGTCTGGTTTCAAGAAACCTCAACAGTGAGTTAAATAAGTGGTTTACTTCTTATGCAACAAGCCATGGATAGAAAGATCAGGGTGAGTACCGTGGCCCAGTGTCATCAAGGATCCAGATTTCTTCCATATTCTTACTGGGACCAATCCTAAAATGTGGATTTAATGCTTATGATTGCAAGAGGAATGCTCATCCAGACATCTATCTGAGAGGAAGGCAAAGGGAATAAAAGAGCAACCCAGTGAGTTTATTTCTCTTATAAAACTTTCCTGAAAGCCCTAGCAAGAGGCTTCCACTAATTTTATCTTTGGCCAGAATTGGTCTCTTGACTACTAGATACACCTGAGGCTGCAAAGCAAAGTTTTTAGCTGAACACAATTCTCTGTAACTGGAATGGCTGTTAAGAAAGAGAGAAGTGGGTACAGAGTAGGCATTGGGTAGTGGCTGTCACTGTTAGTGACTAACAAGATAAGATCTGCCATCTTGACACAGCCTTTTCCCATCTAACCTTCAAATTACACACACACACACACACACACACACACACAGAGACATGTACTTGGGCCACTTCATTTTGCTCACTTGCATTCAATATCTGTGGATTTCCTCAGTAGATTCTTTCACTGAAAGGATAAGCATACTCTTGGAGGAATATAAAAACATAAATGCTATTTGCCTAGGTTTCTATTTCTGTAAATCAAGTGTTCAGAAGTTCAGAGGTTCAATTATTGTTTAATCAGAATTGAAATAAAAAGAGTTCTGGATGGTCCTAACTAACCTTGCAGCATGTTTCCAGAGTTAATCAAAGATTAATATTTATATCAATTGAGTGCATTGGAGTCAAGAAACATTTATTGAGCATCAACAATGTGCCAGGTCCTGTGTTAAAATAACCAAGAGGAAAAAGACTAAGTGCCTCCCATCAGGAAACTCACTGTCTGATACAACAGATAGGTATGTGAACACACAACTACACCAGAGGAAAATATGAGAACAAATTAGAGGACAGCACATGGTGGAAGAATGTTTAGCTTTATTGGGAGAGGGGTGCAGAGAAGACTTCTCCAAAGACATGATATCCAACCTGGATGAGTCAGTGTTAGGACCAGTCCTCACGTTTGCTGATTTTCAGTCTAATGCATGTCTCACAATCTAAAAATGGAAATTAAAAAATGGCAATGCAAAATGTATCTTCAATAATATGTTTAAATCTATCTATGAATAACTATACAACCCAAAGTGTTGGTCTGGATTTTAATGAAGTATTTGGGTTACTGCTTTGGCTAACCCAAAATGCATTATGTTATCTTCACAGTTTGTCATAAGTTTCATAAATATAGAACATTTCACAATATGCTTGCACCTACTGAAAAACAAACAGCAAAGTAACTAATAATCTAAGAAAGTATTGTCCACAAAATATGCTAGACATTTTCATAATGGACTGGAGAAGTACTTAAATTTCCATTTGTATTCTGTACTAAATATTTCAAAGTCAGAGAGATTAAATATTTTTTAATTAACTCTACTATATAATAATGGTCTAAACTGCAAGTTGCACTGTAGTTGAACTTCTTGATGACTAAGTTACATATTCTAGAAGGTCTATATATGCGTTTTAGATTCTGAGGTGGGGGTGGAATTTCACAGCAGTCCTACATAATTGTTAACTACGGCTTGTTTCCCCTTTTCCCAATGACTCCCTGTTTTCATCACCATCTTTCCATTCAAGACACATTCCCCAAACCCAATTCTGTTTGCCTGGGAAAATAATTCACATTTATAAAAATGTATCAGAGTGCTCTCAAATATTCTATTCCTTTAATTCTTAACAACATTCCTGAAAGGTTGAGTGAACTATCTTATGTGGGTTTTGTGAACTTAGGACACTCTATTTATGTTCCCAGAAGTCTGCTAAGAGGAAAATAGATATAATAAGCTTCAGTTTCTGTCTTCTAGGAAATTACAGTTTATTTTACTAATATAAGCATTATGATGGCTAGAACTTTAATAACCAATTTGCCCTAAATGACTGGAGCAGTGCCTGGTGCTTAATATATTTTTAATAAGAATATACAATCATAAATGTAATATTTAAGTGAGTTTTCAAGACTAGAAAGCATATTATGGGTGTAACTGTGAAGGAAAATAATGTAGCCAATAAGATACAGAGTGTGAAATGGAAAAACAGCAAAATTCTAAGCCCAGACTCTCAAAGACAGTACAAACATTCTGGGATAATTAAGAAATTCCTGGCAGGCTTAGCCAAAGTGTAGAAAAGCCAAACCTCTTTTGGACTTGTGTCTATCAAGAATCTTAGCATAGACTTTGAGCTATTTACAAATTTTAGAACATTTCCGGCAAACAATAGTATGTGCTTACAGGCATCAAAGTAACAACATATCAGCACAATCCTTTTATAAACATGAAGGTAACATTTTCTGAAGCAGGGGGGCTAGAAGAGAACGAGGCTCTGGAAAAAGGAAGAAATTTCACAGTCAGATGAAATGAGCACAGATTAGAAATAACAGAACTATTATCTTAGCTAAAATCGGTGTAAGTTTCTGGGTTTGGGAAAACTGGAAACTATACTAAATCTCATTGAATACCAATTAAAGTTCCATTAGGTTTGAGTATATATTGCCAGTTTGAAAAGAACCTATTCATTGTTTTCATTTCCCAGTGTGGGTTTAATCATTCTTGACCTGTCCTCTGTCATCAAAATATGAGTCCTTTTAGAGATAGATGCTTAATTTATACAAACCCTGTCTGACTACTATGAGTGGGTATCCTTGGCAAGATGCTGCTTCAACAGCTATAGTTAGCTAAAATTTACTGAACAAATTCTCTGTGGCGGGCAGATAAAGGAACTGAGGCACAGAGGGTTTGTACAAGGTCTCATAACCAGTAAGTGGTAGATCAGGATCCGAGCTCAGGAAGTCTGGCTCCTGAGCTGGGGCTCTAAACCCCTAAACAAGGCTTGTATTCATCTATATCTTCTACATGATGCAAGTATAACGTTCAATTTATGCAAATGTATTTTGCCTTCTTGGTGGATTTTCATGACAAGAATTTAACTCTAGAATGATGTCCCCTTGCCATGCAATATTGATTGTTTTGTATCTCACAAAGTCATCAGTTTTTGTATGCCTAGGAAATATGATTTTCATACTAGCCTGAAATCAACAAGAGGCAAACTAAGAAGGGAAAAAGTACATTTTATGATTTCAAAATTCCATCCAAAAGGAAATATGATGGCATGTGATTGACAAATCTAGTAACTTTAATTTTCCAATCTTCCAGGAAAATTTTAAAGAAGTGAAAACCTAACAATAGTCACCCACACAACATGGGCATGAAATTGTTAAACTGCAAACCCAACTGGTTAGGGAAGATTTAGCCCTGGAGGGGATGAGTTCCCTATAGAAGAGAAAACTCCAATGAAACAGAAATTAAAAAGACATAAGGAAAGTGTATTGAAGTAATGAGAGAGGAGTTTAGAAAGTCCTCGACAAAGATGTTCTCTAAGCCTGACTCTCCTTGACAATGGTTTGCAAACTTTATCACGCAAGAGAATCACCTTGTTAAAACACAGATTTCTAAGACCCATCCCCACAGTTTCTGATAATTAGATAAAGATTGTCACTTTTTCCTATATGAAATGGTGAGTCCTGAAGATTTTTAAACTGGAACGTAACCTATTAGACCTGAATTTTAAGGAATGAAAATATATATCAATTAGGGCTCTTCCAGTTGAAAATGAAACAACTCAAATTAACTTTAGCAAAATGGAAAGCATATTGTCTCCTGTACCAAGAGTAAGTTAGAAAACATATTCTTGGTTGTATCCACACCCTCACACAATATTCTCAAGATTTTGCCAATTTTCCCAATTGTTCCTGAGATGGATGGTATTTTGCAAGACTTTAGTCTAATTTTGAACCATGAACCAATGTCTATGGCCTCAAGTAGCTGGAGGGCTAGGTTGGTTAGAGCCGAGGCACAGTCACCTTGGAACATGAGCAGCCTCATCCAGTCTCAATTCTCCCTGGTTTATCCCAGTGTTCCATAAGAATATTACCATTTTAAATGCCTAGAGATAAAAGAATTTGAAAAAAATGCTCCAGAAAGCAAAGTATCAGAGGATAAGAAATAAGCCATGTGTTTTCCAATTATTCCTATGATTCCAGTGAAAAGAACATTCAGGTGTCTTTTTAAACATTTTATTATTATTATTATTATTTTTTGCAGTACGCGGGCCTTTCACTGTTGTGGCCTCTCCCGTTGCGGAGCACAGGCTCTGGACGCGCAGGCTCAGCGGCCATGGCTCACGGGCCCAGCTGCTCCGCGGCATGTGGGATCTTCCTGGACCGGGGCACGAACCCGCGTCCCATGCATCGGCAGGCAGACTCTCAACCACTGTGCCACCAGGGAAGCCCCGAACCTTCAGATGTCTTAAAGTCAAAATGAAGTGTATAAAACCAACATCCCTAACTGTTGCCCTGTCACCTAAGTTAGGTAGATAATAAATCCCTTATAGAAGTGGCTTCTGCACTCTTCAAAGATGAAGAGCTGGGGGAAGTGGATAGAGAGGGCTGAGAGAGAACACCTGGACACTGGTGCTGCCACTCCCTCATCCTTACTCCAACCTGAGTGATTTTGGATCTGTTTACTGTTTTCTTGCTTTTTTTTTTTTGGCCGCACCTCGAGGCATTTCGGATCTTTGTTCCCCGACAAGCGATCTAACCCATGCCCCCTGCATGCGGGATTTTTGTTCCCCGGCCATGGATCGAACCTATACCCTCTGCCTTGGAAGTGCCGAGTCTTAACCATTGGACTACCAGGGAAGTCCCTGGATCTGTTTCTTCCTATTTTCCAGATAACCTTTGCTTGAGGTCGGGATTCAATAGCTAAAAAAAAACTTGCAAAACGCCTCCTTTAGAACAGGCCTAAGCAGAGACTCCTCCGTTGTAACGAGGGCAGCCTTCGTGATAGGAACTCAGAGATATTCTTTTCTTGAAAAACCCAAGCTAACGATTATATGAATCCTACACCTTTCAGTTCCCTCTTAAGGATAGTACAGGGAGTAAACTCTCTGGGATTGAACTTTTGATGTAGTTAGGGTGCAATAGCTTAGGACATGGATTTAACTAAAGCTCAGAAAGTAACTTGTTGGCTTCCCCAGGCTTCCAAGCAAGGCATGTCATACACTGGTTTGGGACAATTCTGGCAACAGTCCAGCACAAAAATATCATATGCCAGATTCACACTCAGCTATCTACAGTTTGAAAAAAGTCTTTTTCTCTGCATTCAAAAAAAGTGAGGGGGAGAAAAACTCATAAAATGATAAGCAATACAGACCCTTTAGGATTAGGAGAACTTTTAACTTTTAAGTGCCTCCTTGCTGAATCACACAAAGATGATTTTCAAAGACAAATTTTGGAGTGAGACGTATAGTTCTGGGTCTTCAACAAATTCTGACAAGATTTCACACACTGTCAGAGAGGTTCTTTGCTCTTGCCCAGCTTCCCTGCGGTGGGAGAGGGGAAAGAGCCAATGCCCCAACCTCTTCGCTCTCAGGGAGCCACTTTGACCCAATTCCAGAAGCCCAAGGGCTGTCCTTAATTAGCATTGTAATTTATATTGCACAATTATGCAAATTGGGTACATAAACAAAATTATCCTTTCAGTTTGGCTTTGCTACCCAAGAAATGCAAAGCCAGTTAAAGATAAGAATAAAGAAAAGAGAATACATTTGCTCTAATTCAATGCACCATTTCTTAATTTATCCATTCTTTTGTTTTACTCTTTCACTTTGCACCTGGGCTTTTTCTAATTTTTATTTTCTCTTATTTTGCTTTTTCTTCCTTTTATGCTGGGTTTTTCTTCTTTTATCTATCCTTGGCTCTTTTCCTTGAGAAATTTTCCATGTCATTAATTCTGCTGTAGCGATTCACAACTCTTCGGGCTATTTCTTTGTTTTTGGATATGACTATTACCTTGACTGTCTATAGTTTCCATTTTCTTTTTGCTTGCAGATTCTCTCCTTTCTCCTGTCATCCCTTTCCATTTTATTCCATTTTTCCATTAGTTTGACTTGCTTTTATAGTTGTATGATGCTCCTTGTCTGATACCTAACAAACACCCTCAAGATCCAAATCACCTTTACTAAGAAAACTGAAAATAAGCATGGCAAATAACAGAGCTTGGAAGATGGGAAATTGAAGATACAAAACCCGATGAAGGAACCTTCAAGGTGGCAGAGGAGTAAGACATGGAGATCACCTTCCTCCCCACAAATACGGAAATACACCTACATGTGGAACAACTCCTACAGAACACCTACTGAACGCTGGCAGAAGACATCAGACCTCCCAAAAGGCAAGAAACTTCCCACATACATAGGTAGGGCAAAAGAAAAAAGAAAAAACAGTGACAAAAGAATAGGGAAGGGACCTGCACTTCTGGGAGGGAGCTGTGAAGGAGGAAGTTTCCACACGCTAGGAAGCCCCTTCACTGGCAGAGATGGGGGTGGCTGGGGTGGGGGGAAGCTCCGGAGCCACAAAGGAGACCGCAGCAACAGGGGTGCAGAGGGCAAAGCAGAGAGATTCCCGCCCGGAGGATCGGTGCCGACCAGCACTCACCAGGCCGAGAGGCTTGTCTGCTCACCTGCCGGGGCGGGCGGGGGCTGGGAGCTGAGGCTTGGGCTTCGGAGGTCAGATCCCAGGGAAAGGACTGGGGTTAGCTGCGTGAACACAGCCTGAAGGGCGCTAGTGTGCCACGGCTAGCAGGGAGGGAGTCCGGGAAAAAGTCTGGAGCTGCCGAAGAGGCAAGAGACCATTGTTTAAGGGTGCACGAGAAGAGGGGATTCAGATAAACGAGCTCCAGAGATAGGCGCGAGCTGCGGTTATCAGCGCAGACCTCAGAGATGAGCATTAGACGCTAAGGCTGCTGCTGCAGCCACCAAGTAGCCTGTGTGCAAGCACAGATCATTATGAACACCTCCCTTCCCGGGATCCTGTGCAGCCCGTCACTGCCAGCGTCCTGTGATCCAGGGACAAGTTCCCCGGGAGAACACACGGCACACCTCAGGCTGGTGCAGCATCACGCTGGCCTCTGCTGCCGCAGGCTCGCCCTGCATTCCGTACCCCTCTCTCCCCCTGGCCTGAGTGAGCCAGAGCCCCCTAATCAGCTGTTACTTTAACCCCGTCCTGTCTAAGCAACGAACAGACACCCTCAGGTGACCTACACACAGAGACAGGGACAAATCCAAAGCTGAATCCCAGGAGCTGTGCGAACAAATCTCTGGAAATCTCTCCAAGCAACCTCAGGAGCAGTGGATTAAATCTCCACAATCAACTTGATGTACCTGCATCTGTGGTATACCTGAATAGACAACAAATCATCCCAAAATTGAGGTGGTGGACTTTGGGAGCAACTGTAGACTTAGGGTTAGCTTTCTGTATCTAACTTGTTTCTGGTTTTATGTTTACCTTAGTTAAGTATTTAGTGTTTATTATCATTGGTAGATTTGTTTATTGATTTGGTTGCTCTCTTCCTCCTTTTTTTTAATATATATATATATATATTTTTTCCTTTTTCTCTTTTTGAGAGCATGTATGTGTATGCTTCTTTGTGTGATTTTGCCTGTATAGCTTTGCTTTTACCATTTGCCCTAGGGTTCTGTTCATCCATTTTATTTTTTAGTATAGTTTTTAGCACTTGTTATAATTGGTGGATTTGGTTTTTAGTTGGTTGCTCTTTCTTTCCTTCTTTTTTTACTTTAATTTTTTTATTTTTAATAATTATTTTTTAAATTATTTTCTTTTCTTTCCTTTTTTTTTTCTTTCCTTCTTTCTTATTTTCTCCCATTTCCTCTGAGCCATGTGGCTGACAGGGTCTTGTTGCTCCAGCCAGGTGTCAGGCCTGTGCCTCTGAGATGGGAGAGCTGAGTTCAGGACATTGGTCCACCAGAGACTTCCCAGCTCCATGTAATATCAAACAGCAAAAGCTCTCCTAGAAATCTCCATCTCAACGTTAAGACCCAGCTCCATTCAACGACCAGCAAGCTCCAGTGCTGCACACCCTATGCCAGACAACTAGGAAGACAGGAACACAAGCCCACCCATTAGTAGAGGGGCTGCCTAAAATCATAATAAGGTACTACAGACACCCCAAAACACACCACCAGGCGTAGTCCGTCCACCAGAAAGACAAGATCCAGACTCATCCACCAGAACACAGGCACCAGTCCTCTCCACCAGGAAGCCTACACAAACCACTGAACAAACCTTAGCCACTGGGGGCAGACACCAAAAGCAACAGGAAATATGAACCTGCAGCCTGCCAAAAAGAGACCCCAAACACAGTAAGTTAAGCAAAATGAGAAGACAGAGAAACACACAGCAGAAGAAGGAGCAAGGTAAAAACTCAGCAGACCAAACAAATGAAGAGGAAATAGGCAGTCTACCTGAAACAGAATTCAGAGTAATGATAGTAAAGATGATCCAAAATCTTGGAAATAGAAAGGAGAAAATAAAAGAAACGTTTAACAAAAACGTAGAAGAACTAAAGAGCAAACAATGATGAACAATACAATAAATGAAATTAAAAATTCTCTAGAAGGAATCAATATCAGAATAACTGAGGCAGAACAATGGATAAGTGACCTGGAAGATAAAAAAGTGGAAATAACTACTGCAGAACAGAATAAAGAAAAAACAATGAAAAGAATTGAGGACAATCTCAGAGAGCTCTGGGACAACATTAAATGCACCAACATACAAATTATAGGGGTCCTAGAAGAAGAAGAGAAAATATTTGAGGAGACTATAGTTGAAAATTCCCTAATATGGGAAAGGAAATACTTAATCAAGTCCGGGAAGCACAGAGAGTCCCAAAAAGTATTAATCCAAGGAGAAACATGCCAAGACATATACTAAACAAACTATCAAAAAATAATACAGAGGCTTCCCTAGTGGCGCAGTGGTTGAGAGTCAGCCTGTTGATGCAGGGGACACGGGATCATGCCCTGGTCCAGGAAGATCCTGCATGCTGTGGAGTGGCTGGGCCCATGAGCCATGGCCACCGAGCCTGTGCGTCCAAGAGCCTGTACTCCACAATGGGAGAGGCTGCAACAGTGAGAGGCCCGCGTACCGCAAAAAAAAATAACAATAATAATAATAATAAGAAGAATACAAAGAAAAAATATTAAAGCAGCAAGGGAAAAACAACAAATAACATACATACAAGGGAATCCCCATAAGGTTAACAGTTGATTTCTCAGCAGAAACTCTGCAAGCCAGAAGGGAGGGTCAGGACATATTTAAAGTGATGAAAGGGAAAAATCTACAACCAAGATTACTCTACCCAGCAATGATCTCATTGAGATTTGATGGAGAAATTAAAATCTTTACAGACAAGCAAAAGCTAAGAGAATTCAGCACCACCAAACTAGCTTTACAACAAATGCTAAAGAAACTTCTCTAGGCAGGAAACACAAGAGAAGGAAAAGACCTACAATAACAAACTCAAAACAATTAAGAAAAAGGTATAGGAACATACATATTGATAACTATCTTAAATGTAAATGGATTAAATCCTCCAACCAAAAGACATAGACTGGCTGAATGGATACAAAAACAAGACCCATATAAATGCTGTCTACAAGAGACCCACTTCAGACCTAGGGACACATACAGACTGAAAGTGAAGGGATGGAAAAAGATATTCCATGCAAATGGAAATCAAAAGAAAGCTGGAGTAGCAATTTTTTATATCACACAAAATAGACTCTAAAGTAAAGACTATTACAAGAGACAAAGAAGGGCACTACATAATGATCAAGGGAGCAATCCAAGAAGAAGTTATAAGAATTTTAAATATTTATGAACCCAACATTGGACCACATCAATACATAATGCAAATGCTAACAGCCATAAAAGGGGAAATCAACAGTAACACAATTATAGTAGGGGACTTTAACATCCCACCTTCACCAATGGACAGATCATTCAAAATGAAAATAAATAAGGAAACACAAGCTTTAAATGACATATTAAACAAGAGGGACTTAATTGATATTTATAGGACATTCCATCCAAAAACAACAGAATACACTTTCTTCTCAAGTGCTCATGGAACATTCTCCAGGATAGATCATATCTCGGGTCACAAATCAAGCCTTGGTAAATTTAAGAAAATTGAAATCGTATCGAGTATTTTTTCTGACCACACTATTACACTAGATATCAATTACAGGAAAAAATATCTGTAAAAATTACAAACACATGGAGACTAAACAATACACTACTGAATAACCAAGAGATCACTGAAGAAATCAAGAAAAAACAAAAAATACCTGGAAAAAAATGACAATGAAAACACGGCCCAAAACCTATGGGATGCAGCAAAAGAAGTTCTAAGAGGGAAGTTTATGGCAATACAGTTCACCTCAAGAAACAAGAAACATCTCAAATAAACAACCTAACCTTACACCTAAAGCAATTAGAGAAAGAACAACAAAAAACCCAAAGTTATCAGAAGGAAAGAAATTATAAAGATCAGAGCAGAAATAAAAGAAAAACAAATGAAGGAAAAAATAACAATGATCAATAAAACTAAAAGCTGGTTCTTTGAGAAGATAAACAAAATTGATAAACGATTAGCCAGACTCATCAAGAAAAAAAGGGAGAAGACTCAAATCAACAGAATTGGGAATGAAAAAGGAGAAGTAACAAAGGACACTGCAGAAATACAAAGGATCATGAGAGATTACTAGAAGCAATTATATGTCAATAAAATGGACAACCTGGAAGAAATGGACAGATGCTTAGAAAAGCACAACCTTCTGAGACTGAACCAGGAAGAAATAGAAAATATAAACAGACAATCACAAGCACTGAAATTGAGACTGTGATTAAAAATCTTCCAACATACGAAAGCCCAGAACCAGATGGCTTCACAGGCAAATTCTACCAAATATTTAAAGAAGAGCTAACACCTATCCTTCTCAAACTCTTCAAAATATAGCACAGGGAGGAACACTCCCAAACTCATTCTACAAGACCACCATCACCCTGATACCAAAACCAGACAAAGGTGTCACAAAGAAAGAAGACTACAGGCCAATATCACTGATGAACATAGATGCAAAAATCCTCAACAAAATACTAGCAAACAGAATCCAACAGCACATTAAAAGGATTATACACAATGATCAAGTGGGGTTTATCCCAGGAATGCATGGATTCTTCAATATACAGAAATCAATCAATGTGATAAACCATATTAAAAAATTGAAGAATAAAAACCATAGGATCATCTCAATAGATGTAGAAAAATCTTTCAACAAAATTCAACACCCACTTACAATAAAAGCCCTCCAGAAAGTAGGCAGAGAAGAAACTTACCTCAACATGTTAAAGGCCATATATGACAAACCCATAGCCAATATCATTCTCATTGTGAAAAACCGAAACCATTTCCTCTAAGATCAGGAACAAGACAAGGTTTTCCACTCTCACCACTATTATTCAACATAGATTTGGAAGTTTTAGCCACAGTAATCAGAGAAAAAAAATAAATAAAAGGAATCCAAACCGGAAAAAAAGAAGTAAAGCTGTCACTGTCTGCAGAAGACATGATACTATACATAGAGAATCCTAAAGATGCCACCACAAAACCACTAGAGATAATCAATGAATGTGGTAAATTTGCAGTATACAAAATTAATGCACAGAAATCTCTTGCATTCCTATACACTAATGATGAAATATCTGAAAGAGAAATTAAGGACACACTCCCATTTACCACTTCAACAAAAAGAACAAAATACCTAGGAATAAATCTACCTAAGGAGACAAAAGAACTGTATGCAGAAAACTATAAGAAACTGATGATAGAAATTAAAGATGATACAAATAGATGGAGAGATATACCATGTCTTGGATTGGAAGCATCAACATTGTGAAAATGACTCTACTACCCAAAACAATCTACAGATTCAATGCAATCCCTTTCAAACTACCAATGGCATTTTTTACAGAACTAGAACAAAAAATTTCACAATTTGTATAGAAACACAAAAGACCCTGAATACCCAAAGCAACCTTGAGAAAGGAAAACAGAGCCAGAGGAATCAGGCTCCCAGACTTCAGACTATACTACAAAGCTACAGTGATCAAGAAAGTATGGTACTGGCACAGAAACAGAAATATAGATCAATGGAACAGGATAGAAAGCCCAGAGATAAACCCATGCAAGTATGGTCACCTTATTTTTGATAAAGGAGGCAATAATATACAATGGAGAAAAGACAGCCTCTTCAATAACTGATGCTGGGAAAACTGGACAGCTACATGTAAAAGAATGAAATTAGAACACTCCCTAATACCATACACAAAAATAAACTCAAAAAGGATTAAAAACCTAAATGTAATGCCAGACACTATAAAACTCTTAGAGGAAAACATAGGAAGGACACTCTATGACATAAATCACAGCAAGATCCTTTTTGACCCACCTCCTAGAGTAATGGAAATAAAAACAAAAGTAAACAAATGGGACCTAATGAAACTTAAAAGCTTTTGCACAGCAAAGGAAACCATAGACAAGATGAAAAGACAACCCTCAGAATGGTAGAAAATATTTGCAAACGTTTCAACTGACAAAGTATTAATCTCCAAAATTTATTTGCAGCTCATGCAGCTCCATATCATAAAAACAAACAACCCAATACAAAAATGGGCAGAAAACCTAAATAGACATTTCTCCAAAGAAGATATACAGATTGCCAACAAACACATGAAAGAATGCTCAACATCTCTAATCATTAGAGAAATGCAAATCAAAACTACAATGAGGTATCACTTCACACCTGTGAGAACTGCCATCATCAAAAATCTACAAACAATAAATGCTGGAGAGGGGGTGGAGAAAAGGGTACCCTCTTGCACTGTCAGTGGGAATGTAAATTGATATAGTCACTATGGAGAACAGTATGGAGGTTCCTTAAAAAACTAAAAATAGAACTACCATACAACCCAGCAATCCCACTACAGGGCATATACCCTGAGAAAACCATAATTCAAAAAGAGTCATATACTACAATGTTCACTGCAGCTATATTCACAATAGCCAGGACATGGAAGCAACCTAAGTGTCCATCGACAGATGAATGGATAAAGAAGATGTGGCACATATATACAATGGGATATTACTCAGCCATAAAAGGAAATGAAATTGAGTTATTTGTAGTGAGGTGGATGGACCTAGAGTCTGTCATACAGAGTGAAGTAAGTCAGAAAGAGAAAAACAAATACTGTATGCTAACACATATATATGGAATGTAAATAAATCGTTCTGAAGGACCTAGGGGCAGAACAGGAATAAAGACACAGATGTAGAGAATGGACTTGAGGACACAGGGAGGGGGAAGGATAAGCTGGGACGAAGTGAGAGTGGCATGGACTTATGTATACTACCAAATGTAAAATAGACAGCTAGTGGGAAGCAGCCACATAGCACAGGGAGGTCAGCTCAGTGCTTTGTGACCACCTAGAGGGGTGGGATCAGGAGGGTGGGAGGGAGACACAAGAGGGAGAAGATATGGGGTATATGTATATGTATAGCTGATTCACTTTGTTATAAAGCAGAAACTAACACACCAATGTAAAGCAATTAGACTCCAATAAAGATGTTGAAAAAAAAAACAACACCCAGTGAAATTGAACTGGAAGCCAATGCCTAGATCAATAGACAGTATTTAAGTACATACTAGCCAAGAGGTAATCAATCAACAAATCAGCATTAAAAATATAATTTTCCAACATTGGATGATATTCCAGTGAACTGGCTCCTTCAAAAAGCCTTAAAATTATATGGAAAAATCAGAAAACCTAAAATGTTTAAAACTGGTATGAAATATAACCTATATAAAGCTGGCTTTGAAGGAATCGTGGCTGGTAGTGCTTGACAATATATGGGAACTGTTAAAGGAATTTATAACAGCGGTTCTTGAACGGAACTGTGAAGAGGACAGAATTGTTCATTGCTTTATCTGCCCAGAACCACAGCTCCCACCGGGAAATATCCATCCTCCTTTTACAGCCCTCTGGCTGCAGCAACAGCAGCCAAATTAAAATATAACCCAAGGGATCAGACCCAACTTGGGCAAATGAAAGCATCCTCCCTATGGCTATAACTTTTTCCACTTTGAATAACTTTCAAATGTCTCCTATACAGATTTTTAGTCCCTGTCTTCTTCTCTGACTCTTAACTTATCCCCTATCTTTCTCCCATTTACTTACTGATTTCTAGCCATCCTGGCTGACTAATAGTATCAGCTTATTGCTTTCGTACCTTTCATCTTCTCCTCCTGGAATGATCTTCCTTGATTTTTTGATGGTTGGTTTCTTCTTGTCATTTGAGTCTCTACTCAAAAGTCATCTCAGAGAAGTATCCTCTGATGTTGAACTCCATCCCATCACTCGCTGTATATATTACCTTGTTTTAACTTAGCACCATTGACTTATATATTTATTTAATATATGTACTTGCCTCAGATATTTATAATTTTAATTTATTTATTGCCTGTCTCTCCTCACTATGAACCAAAGACAGTAAGCCAGTGAGAGGTGAGGGGTGGGTAGATGGTAGGGGGAGGAGCCAGGGAGGGAGAAAGTAGGGGTTGATGGGATAGGGTGATGCAGTGAGAGTAGAGGTGGGTGGAAACCAAGTTTGGACAGTGTTTACGGCCTGGTTTCTGATGTTCTTGAGGCCCAGCTTCATTCCTGTCTTTGGTTTCTATGAAACCCCTCAGGCTCCTTTCTATGATTTCTACTTTTTTATAAACTATAAGTTGGAGTTCAATCCTTTGCAATCAGTAAAAGTAGCTCATAACAACGTTACAACATTGTGCTTAAGAATGTAAAATCAGGTACAAAATTAGAGTCTGAATCAAGATTCTGTTGTTTATTATCTGTATTGTGGAGGACCAATTTCTTAATCTCTCCAAATTTTATCTCCCTTTATCTAAAAAATGAAGGATAATAATAGAGCCTACCTGACATGGGCATTGGAAAGATTAAATGTGATTACATACACAAATTTCTTAAGCACAACGCTTGATATATAGTAAGTTCCCAATTAAAGAAGAAATTACAGCTTGCCTCAAGGATGAAAGTGTGCTTTGAATTGGTATTTCACACCTACCCTCACTGGTGTGAAATACTTACATTCCCATTTATTTTAGACTATTTTCTAAACTATTTTTATGATTAAATATATTTAGAGTTGGCCTTCTTTACTTTCCTCTATGATACTCATTTCATCTTTGACATATCAGTTTCTATTAGATGTCCCAGGTTGGGCATTTGTGAATGAAAAAAATACTTGGTGCTAAGAAATTGGAGAAATGATGATATAGACTGATCCTCTTCAAGTGTAAGTTCACAAGTGCTAGGTATCCCAGTCTATGTAAAGTTGACAGAATGAGATCCTGGAAGACAAACAGTGGAAATGTGTCACTCTTAATGTTCGCTAATGGTTCTTGTTGTCTGTTATAGGACATGGGCTGTTACAATAAGAAAAGTGAGTTGTAAATGAGCATGAAATCGGGAAGGACTTGGACTAGATCCACCTTTGTGAATGAGGCTTGAGATACCACTTTGCTGCTCTCATGGTACAGGCCTGTGTCCTAATGTCCAGTCTACAAAGATCTTGTAAGTCACCTCTGCCATCACCACATCAATAAAGAGGATGAACCACAACAATTCGGAGTGGGGGTAGGGGACAGTGTTTGTGGGGAAGAGGCTGTCCCAAGGCCAGTAATGCTGAAATCCAAGGAGTGATGATAGGACAAGAAAATGCAGTAGAGAGTAAAATTCAGGTCTCTAGTAATTATTGATATTTCTCAAAGATGTATCATATCTGCTAAAAGTAAAAAAAATTAAAAAGAGGTATTTTATAAAAATTACATAAAATGAAGCAAAAGTATATAAATAAAGAAGTTTCAAAAACCCTCCACAAAATTTAATGATATTGATAAAAAATGTTGACTTTTTTTAATATGTCCCTTTATCTGAGCTGAAACTGGAATCCATATTCTGCTAAGTAGCAGAACTAGAACTTTAATGGGCTTGCAATTCCCAAGCGGCATTTAGGAAGAGATCCTGGGGAGGGGGAAATACATTACTGAGAGACTGAGCATTTTCTAACATAGCAGATCAAAGTAGATTTAAAGAGATTGAACACTTTGTTTTACTGACAAATTTTGGATGTTTATTTGAGAGAAAGATTAGATTATGGGTGCTATATTTTCTCTTTACATCCAAATTGTTGTGTGTATGGAATTTTGTGACTCTTCTAGTCCAGCGATAACCAGGTGAAAATATAATGGAAAAAATTCTGATTCAAATTTGCACAAAAATATACAATTGTAAGAAATACACTTAGAATGTATTTATGGGTCCTATAAGAAAACTTGAATATATGGAGCAACATACTGTTGTTATATGACCAATATTATAAATTAGTCATTAAATCATCTATATATGGTAAGGTAAATGGAAGTATTGATGGATTATTGGGTATTATTTTAATACTCTGTGAAAATTATATTTGCTAGTATTTTATCAAGAAAATTACAATTACCTTCTTGAACAAGATTACCCTCTACATTTTTTTTCATTTCCTATTTTTGTATTCTCTTTCTCATTTCTAATTTATTATTTTTTCTCTTTACTGTTTGCATAAAATTAAATGGATTTTTCCTTAGAAAAATAGATTTAGTTCTAATTCAGTTGTTGATTTTACATTTCTCTAATTCAATTAAATTTGTGTTGCTTCTGTTCCTAACCTTTTTCTCTTTGGTTTATTGCAGTCTACTTAAGTTCTTTAGGTAAATATTTGATTCATTTACATTTATTTTTAATATAGAAAGGCTAAAGCTTATGAATCTGTCACTTAGAACAGCTTTGGTAATACACCTCTGTTGAAACATTGTGCTATAATGTTAGTAGATCTCTAATGTCTACAGCTACGATTTTATTTTTCAATTTGTCCCAACAGTTACTTAGGCAAATGGTGTGTTTATTTAATGTTGTTTTTGTTTTATTGTTTGTTTTTTGTATTTGGGAGGGTAGTTTTCTCCTTTAGCACTGTATAATTGTGACCATATGTTATTTCTTCAATTTCTCTTATTTATCATTTATTTGTTCTTGAATAATACTGACCTATTTTGGTAAATAAAGCACAAATGCTTGAAAAAAATAGTGTAGTTTCTGTTTGTAGGGTAGAGGTATTTATAGATATCAGTTATTAACTTTCCCTTTTATTTCCTTAATTTTAGTTATTTAAATGATGCAATTTGGGACTTCCCTGGCAGTCCAGTGGTTAAGACTTCCCCTTCCAATGCAAGGGGTGCGTGTTCAATCCCTGGTCAGGGAGCTAAGATTCCACATGGCTCGCCACCAAAAGACCAAAACAAAAAACAGAATAAAACATTGTAACAAATTCAATAAAGACTTTAACATGGTCCACATCAAAAAAATCTTTAAAAAAAAATAAATGATGCAATTCGTCTGTAGTGATTTGGTAGTTATACATCATGTTTATATTTTACATTATTTTATATTTCCCTTAAAATGCCCACATACATTCTTTATACCTTATACTTGTGTCATTATCAAAGCCAAGAATGAAGCAAAATAGTTGGCTACTCCCTGCTAAGATGAAAATCTTGCTACATGTTCCCTTTTATAATCCTCCCACTCTTCCTTCCACTCCCATGTCCACATTTATCTTTCTAATTTTTGTCAATATAATCTATATTTTAATACAAACTCGTTGTTGTTTAATTTGAAAAAACATTTAAGTACTTTATTCTGCCAATGGTTTTCACATTTTCACTCAGTTTTCTGAAAAGCATATTACCAACAATTGTATAATCTTACCTTTATATTCCTTCACTGCTGTATACTTATCCCTGCACAACGACTGGAACATCATGTGCTCTCAGGAATTCTGGTTAAGGAACTAACACAGTAGAACAGGAGAGAGAAGATAAGAACCCGACCAAGTAAAATTTAAACCCGCATAATAAACATTGCTTCTGTAAGTGCATGTTACCAGAAACATGTTACCACCAAGATTATGGTAATTCCATAGAGTGGATTCTACCTTGATAACCCCATCTCTGCCATGGTCAGAAACACAGGCAACACACAAATCCATACAAATGGGATGAACACTTTACTATTTCCCCTGTGCTCAGACCCTTGGAATGTGAGGTGCCTACACTAACTTCATTGTCATTAGCCCTTTTAATGGATTCACCTGTAAGTAAACATTGGTCTCAAACTTGGCTACACATTGTAATAACATGGGGAGATTCTTAAAAGATCTTAATGACCTAGCTACTCACCAGATCAATTAAATCCAAATCACTTTGGTTGAGACCCAGGTGTCAGTATTTTCTAAAGCTTCTCATGTGACTACAGAATGCAACCAAGAATAAGAATATAGGAGACTTAATGGAATCTGAACACTCAGTCCAGTTTTGCCTGTGGATATAACACAACCCAAGTTTTTTGGACACTTAAAAGTGATACTGGGGGGCTTCCCTGGTGGCGCAGTTGTTGAGAGTCTCCCTGCCGATGCAGGGGACACAGGTTCGTGCCCCGGTCCAGGAAGATCCCACATGCCGCGGAGCAGCTGGGCCCGTGAGCCATGGCCGCTGAGCCTGCGCGTCTGGAGCCTGTGCTCCGCAACGGGAGAGGCCACAACAGTGAGAGGCCCACGTACAGAAAAAAAAAAAAAAAGTGATACTGGGAGACAGAACTTTGTTCTGGAATAGGATAATCACATCAAAATGATTAAAAAAAAACCCACTTGTATCATTGCAATAATAACTGTTACATCATTTTTAACATGCAGATGAAGGGAGAGTCCAGCTGCATTTTGGGGTAAGAGGGGAGACAACAAAAGTGTTCCTCAGAGTTGATCAGACAGCTCAGTTAAAGCCAACATGGAAAAACAGACTATAACCCACTTTTTAAAAATTAAGAGTTTTGTTTCAAAATTTGCTTTGGGCTCTATTCCACAAAACAAACAAACAAACAAAAAAATAGAACGAAGTTACTGCCCTGACATTGAGGTCCTACAATCTTTTCCTTTATTTTTAGGCAGATTACCACATAGATGTTTCCTAATTTTATAAAGCTCAGATATTTGAGCTCAGAATATGGACCAGATTATTTTATTTTGAAGGCTGCCTGAGTAGCGTCAAGGAAATAGTCCCTCTGGAAATGTCTTTTGAACATTGTTACCATAACTAATATAATGCTTGACTTGAGATAAGAAACAGAAAAAACAAACAAATAGAAACAAAATCCATGCAAACTTTTGGTGGTATTTTATATACACATCTTCCTAAACACATTGTTAGGTAATATTTTAGCAGAACTGTTCAAGCTATAGTTAGCACTACTTTACATGGGAAAGAGCCAATTAGCTGTTTTATATATGATGACAATTTTTATTTTATTGTTACTTTTTTAAATTTAAAATTTGTTTGACAGCATCAATCAATTTATTTGTTATTTTTTCTTCCAGCTTCATTGAGGTATAATTGACAAATAAAACTGTAAATATGTAAAGTGTACAATGTGATGATTTGATATACATATACCTTGAGAAATTATAACTATCAGGTTAATTAACACATTTATCACCTCATATACTTACCAGTTTTTTTGTGTGTAATGAGAACAGTTAAGATCTACACTCTTAGTAAATCACGTATATGACACAGTATTATTAACTATAGTCACCATGCTGTACATTAGAATTGATCAATTTAATAGTTAACATACTCCAATATCTTAGGAAAGTGAAAACATCCACAGATAAGAGTGAGTTAAATTAGCTTCATGGAGCTATAACTTCTCATTATTTTTGGTCTATTCACTGCTAGGTAATATCTATTCATGTTTTTGATTGTGTCATTGTTTAGAAATATGTTGTTAGCGCTTCCCTGGTGGCACAGTGGTTGAGAATCCACCTATCAAAGCAGGGGACACGGGTTCGAGCCCTTGTCTGGGAAGATCTCACATGCTGCGGAGCAACTAAGCCCGAGCTCCACAACTACTGAGCCTGTGCTCTAGAGCCCACGAGCCACAACTACTGAAGCCTGTGTGCCTAGAGCCCGTGCTCTGCAACCAAAGAAGCCACTGTAATGAGAAGCCTGCACACCACAACGAAGAGTAGCCCCCACTCACTGCAACTAAAAAGAAAGCCTGCACAGAGCAACGAAGACCCAACGCAGCCAAAAATAAATAAATATATAAATTTATTTTAAAAATATTCCCAATGCACTTGTCAGACAGCAGCCTTAATTATATTTTAAGAATGTTTTCTTTGTAATAGAGTCTGTATTTCCCAATATATACAGCTTGATTGAAAAATATTGAGCAGAGTATAAGATCCTTGGACTCTCATCTTACTGAAAAATAATCAAGAAGATAATGTGAATTAAATGCCTTCTATAGTGATTTTCATATAGTCCAGTGGTTCTCAAATGGGACCCCTGGACGAGCAGCATCGGCATCCTTGGGAATTTTAGAAATGCAAATTCTCAGACTCCGCCTAGCCAAACTGAATCAGAAACTCTGAGGACGGGGCCAAAGTCTGTTTTAACACTCCTTCTCTGTGATTCTGTTACACTCTAAAGTTTGAGGATCTCTAAAACAGTAGAAGTGCAAAAAAAAAAAAGGCAATAGAATAAACAAAATAACAAAAGCTATGTCTCCTCTACCACCTTTTCGTTTTATCTTGTTTAGAAAATAATTTGTATTAAAGTATAGTATTTGCCCAAGATATTTGTTTTTATCTCCAGGAGAATTAATCAGGGTACCTATCATTCTATTATATTTTTCCATTTCATGTCAAAGATTCATGACTGGTTTTCAACATCTTTTAATGTACATTAATTCCTTAAATTTGCTTTCAAAAATTCTTTCAAGCAGCAGAGTGTTAGGTTTCACATGTGCTTACTTCCCTCACTGAGATAATGTTGCTGTAATGATCTCACTTATATGTTGCATAATTAGATCTAATATCTCTCTAATGAGATACACCATGTTATTTGGAACCAGATGTCTACCATGGATAGCAAAGGACACTTACACTAAAATTTCCAAGACATTCAAGAATAATATAAGTAGTCATTTCATACAAATTATTTTTTCCTCCTTTCTTTGAGAATTTAGTTGTTTCTAGATGGATATTAACATTCAGAATAATTCAAAAGACTAAGGGACCTGGCTTTGGCATAAAACATAGTGTATAACAATTATTTGCTGGAAGAATGAAGACTGGCTTTCAGTTATTAAAAAAAAAGTTTACTGAGAACATAGACCACATTGCTCTAACATCCTTGCATTTGTGCATTTACAGTATATGTTAAATTTTATGATATTATAGTTTAAGAAAGAATTTTTTCATATGAAGAATATATCTATTAAGAAAGAGCTACATGTTGGCTTAAGAATGTGGTAGTCATTTTTTCAGTACCTGCTTATGTATGTTCAATAAATATGAGATGGAAATAAGTACATTATCTCTATGGAGCTTGCTTAATTGGTTATTCACTCATATTAAAATACCTATGGGTGGGCTTCCCTGGTGGCGCAGTGGTTGAGAGTCCGCCTGCTGATGCAGGGGACACGGGTTCGTGCCCAGGTCCAGGATGATCCCACATGCTGCGGAGCGGCTGGGCCCGTGAGCCATGGCCTCTGAGCCTGCGCGTCCGGAGTCTGTTCTCCGCAACGGGAGAGGCCACAACAGTGAGAGGTCCGCGTACCGCAAAAAAACAAAACAAAACAAAAAACCTATGGACATATTTAACATACAAAAATGAATACATAGAAGACATATGTAGCTACACAAAGTAAACTGCATGGAGGCATAGCTACTAATATATGTTCAATGGTATTTTCATCTCTCTGCTGAAGGTAAATATGTAACTATATAAACTGTATTTTCTTTTTAATGAAACCAGAGCATGCAGCGTCTTAGGAAAGTGTGGTGAATTAACGGCTAAGACGACCTCACCTTCCTACAGCCTTCTGAATCTCTACAGAAGAGGAAATTAAGGGAGACAAACTGAACTGTGATGCTCTGGGACTCCCTTGATTCTGCCTGTCACCGTTTTAAGCTGGCTCAAAGCCTCAGGGGAGTCTGGCTGTTCCAGCCTTCCTCAGCCAGCCAGAAGGTAACGGCCCACTGCTTTTATTCATTACCCTGAAAGTAATGCACTAAATTTAACAAGTAACACGCTCAGCGGGAATTTATTGGGCCTTTTGCAGCATGATTGCAAGGGAGGATATGGATATGGATTCCAATTACTGTTGACGTCCAGATAAGAACAAAGCCTGTATGTAATTATTAGTCAAAGTTGATATTTTAGGAAAATGACAATAATAAAGAAAGAAAGAAACAAACAAACAAATATTTCTATATTATTTGAAGCAAATGTTCCCGGGTGAAGGAACTCTTCCTGGTTACACAATAGGAGCATTTCAATTAAAGGGAATAGCAATAATAAAATAGCAACGTAGAGGCAAAGTGGTCCTATAAAGCAACAATTTTCACATAAAAATAGCTGTGTGGAGCACATGTACAGTAGAGAGAAGGCTAACAAATTCCAAACATAGACTCCTGTGTACTATGTAAACAAATGGTCAACTTTAAATAAGGATTTAATATTTTAAGGAGAAAAAATAATCCATTTAATATTATTCCAGACGGTAACTATAGATCTATTAAAATGTGGCAGGAGTGATTGTAAAAAGATATGGTGTTACACTTTCATGTCTATAACACTGGAGTTACCTGATGATGAAAATTCAATATTGTTGGCATATAGATATTTATGATGTCAAAGTCTTTGGGCTGCAATAAGAAGATGGGAGAAGCTAGAATTTTTACTCACTTTGGGCAAGGGCTTGTTGTTCTTATTTTTTATTTTATTTATAAAGGCTATGGGGACATGATAAATGTAAAGGCATAGGAGAAAGAGAACCTGATTTTATTTTACCACACTGCATGTAAATGAAATATGTTGAAAAATATAAGGCACATGAAAACAAAGGGAGCATCACTTTCTCTGTTATTAACCCAAATGACCAACTTAAATTATTGAAATAAGAGGCAACATGCATTGCTGTTAAAGGCTTGAACCCTCACATTACACAGAATCATATCCTAGCTTTAATAATTACTAGCACTCTGACCTTGAGCCACTAATTTAATCTCTCTTAGGCTGTGTGCCCAAGTGTAAAATAGGAATGATTATAGTAACTACTTGTGTTGTTATATTGACATTACTGTATTATATACTTCAAAGTTGCTAAGAAACTAGATCTTTTTTTTTTTTTTTTTTTTTTTTTTTAAGAAACTAGATCTTAAATGTTCTCACCACAAAAAAGAAACGCTGATCATGGGACACATTGGAGGTGTTAGCTAATGCTATGGTGGAAAGCATATAGCAATATATAAATGTAATAAATCAACATGTTGTACACCTTAAACTTATATTTACGATGTTATATGTTAATTATATCTCAATAAAAATAATCTGGTAAATTATTTAATATAGTTCTAATCACAAAGTAAACACTCAATAAATATTAGCAAATTTTGTTATTTTGCATTATTTTAATCAACTCAGCATCAAGAATCATTAAACCAGGAAACAAATACCATCATAATCTTTCTTTTACACCTGGATATGCTTCAGTACAAATCTGAGCTCAAATATTTAGATGGGAAGAAGGGATATTTTATTTCTCTCCTGATTAGTTTAGAGTTAAGGATCATAATTTAATGGCAAAGCCTTATCATGTAACTGTGAAGTTAAGTGCATTTCTGATACTCAGCATGCTAAGGTGTGACATTGGTCTAATGAGAGCTGTCTTTGAGGGCAGATGGTAAAATCGGAGGAAACATGTATGTATATGTCCATGATCTATAGATGGACCCTTGTATTTAATTATCACTGCAATGAGATCTTGGTAGATCTCATCATATCCCCATTACTTAGCAAATGAAATGAAGGATGAAACACATCAATTGGTCTTTTCAAACATGTTAATTGGTCTTTTAAATAACAAGAGCCTCACTCACCATAGATCAAAGTGACCATAAGTCAGTGTTCATTCTACTATAGTAACCTTCCTTGGTAGGTGAGAAGATAAAGGTGGATCACTGATAAACTGTATTTGTGTGAATGTGTGTGAATGTGTGTGTGTGTGTGTGTGTGTGTATGAAAAAAAGCATGTGCTTTTGGTAGTTAGTACAGATTTTGGGTTAAACAGAGAGCAGGTAATGAAAATCATCTATGTTAAGCCATGGTTTTCTCTGACTTTCCTAAGAATGTCATGGAACTTACCTATTTAAGGCCTTAAATAATTGAAATATTGAGATAAAATTATCTACAGAAGTGTAAAGAGGGACTTCTACCTCAATGTCATCTACTGATGCTTCAGGGGAATCAGTGTTCATAAGGCCCATAATGCCAAAGAAAGCAGTTAAGTAACATGAATTCCATCAACCTTCAGGGAATCCCAGCATAACAATGGAATGATTACTTAAACTGAACAATTTAACCAAAACTACCAATCAAAGAGTATTATAGTATACATATGAGTCTTAATATGTTTACCATCGAATTCTATCACTACCCCAGAACAGTTTTTATGCTACAATATAGAGGATCCACATGAAAAAACTATTCATATAACTTAAAATAGAGACCAAGACTTCTCAATCAGAGAAACATGAATAATATAATATGACTTTAAAAAATATTAAGATGAAATAAAATATTTTAAGTAACTCATGAGTTACTTAAATGAGTTACTTAAATGTTTACATTGAAGGAAATTCATTCATTTATTCATTCATTCACTCATTTATTCGACAATGTTACATTAACTGCCCTCTCTTGGCCAGTTCTATGCTAACTCTGAGGATATAGCACTGAATCAGACAGTGCCACTTCCCTTATAGTAATGGAGAAAGATATGAAATAATCATATAGTTACAATTTTAATGAGGATGTTGACTGCAGTGGAAGTCTATATTAGGATTTAAATCTGCTCTTGGACAGCGGGTCATAAGGGTATCATTGGAAAGTAACTTCACATGCGTTAATGCACTCAATCCTACACCAACCCAATGAAATCAGTACTACTACAGTCATCCCATTCACAAATGAACAGAGGAAAGAAAGGTATTAAATATCTTAAATCATAGAGTCAGTAAGGGTTTGGTGCAAAATACAAACACAGACCATCTGGTCTTAGATTCTGCTCTTAACTACTATACCATAGAATTTCATGTGCATTTGTGAAGGGATGATGAAAACACACTCCAGAGAGAAAGAAATGCATATAGGATGAACCACAGCAGCACTGTTCAACAGAAATGTGAGCCACATACATACGATAATTTTCTAGCAGCCATGTTAACAAAAAGTAAAAAGAGGTTGGTACAGTACTCTGGGAAAATGATTTGACAGCTTCTCATAAATCTAAATATGTAAATACCATATGACTGATGGACTCAAGCATTTACCCTAGATAAATTACAATGTACATTAACACAAAAACATTCACAGGAATGTTTATGGCAGCTTTATTTACCATAGCAAAGACTAGAACCAATCCAAGCGTGCCTCAAAGGGTGAGTAGTTAAACAAAGTGTGGTACCTCTATGCCATGGAATGCTACTTGGCAATAAAGAGGGATGAACTATTGATGTATGTAACAATTTGGATCAACCTTCAGATAATTATTCTAAGGGAATAAAAACAATTCCCAAAATAAATATCTTGTAGGATTCCATTTACTTAACACTCTTGACACGCTAAAATTACAGAAATGGAGAACAAACTAGTGGTTGCTAGAGGTTAGGGCCGGGGGGTGGGGGATGGAGCACAGGAATGGGGTAGTTGTGATTATGAAAGCACAACGCAAAGAATCTTTGAGATGAAGGAACTGTTCTGAACCTCGATGTGGTGGTGGAAACATGTATTTACAAATGTGATGAAATTGCATAGAACTAAACTCACACACACACATAAATACAATTAAAATTAGGGACATCTGAATAAGATGTATCACTGTCAATAGATATGGTGACAATAGATTTGCAAGATGTCACCATTGGGTAAAAGTGAGTAAAGGGAACACAGGATTTCTCTGTATTCTTTCTCCAACTGCATGAAATCTAGAATTATCTCAAAATAAAAATGTTATTTAAAAGACACAGATTAAGTTTATTTTATTTAAGCCAATATATCCAAAATATTTTCATTTCAACCTATTAAACAATATAAAAATTCGTGAGATATTTTACTTTTTTCATACTGTCCATTTAAACTGGCCACATTCCAAATGCTCAATAGCTACATGTGGTTAGTGGCTACCATATTGGACAGCACAGGTGTAGGGAATACAAAGATAAGAAATGAATACAAGGTTTAAGAGGTAGGCATGGTTCAGGTTATGCAGATAGCACTTGTAATAAAATCCAGAGTCTTTGCAATGGTCTACAAAGCCCGATGTTACAGCCACCTCCATTGCTTTCTCCCTCTCTCATTCTCCTCAGCCATGCTGGAGCCCTTGCTGTTCCTGGGAAATTCCACGCATGCTCTGACCTCGCCTTGCTCTTGCTGTTTTTCTGCGTGGAACCCTCACCCCAGGAGATCACTTTGACTTGCTTCCACACTGTCTCTGCTCACATCTCTGTCAAAAGGTCTTTCCTGACTTATAAAAGAGCAAATTCCACTCTTCTCCAAAACTATCACCCATTCCACGGCTTTAATTTTCTTGATGCTATTTATACCATCTGACATTCTATGTACTTACTTGTTTATTGTCAGTTTTCCACAGAATCTGGAACAGTGCCTGGCGCACAGAATACATAGAGTGAATATTTGCTGAATGAATTGTTTGATGATGCTTAACTCTCTCACAGTTCTCAAATAAACTGCCTGCCTCAGGTAAAACCTACATTTTCCTTGAATTCAAAAACTGACTTAATAAATTTCAGAATGAATTTCAGAAATAGGGTAAAGTCTTCTGAGTTTTAAAAGTACAAAGTACAGAAGCAATCTGTTGACATTCCAAAAAGATCAATAACATATTTTTAATACAAAGATTAAGATTTCAGCTAAATTTTTTCTAAGATTGCCACTTATTTTAGAGAACTCATTTCTGATGTAAGATTATTTTATTTATATTTTGTCCCTATATTCATGATAAATTTATTTACATCTTGCCTCAAAATTCACTTTTCTTTTTTTCTCTTTTTTAGCATATGTGCTGCTGAAGCGAGCATAAAATTCACTTTTCTACGAAGTAAATTTTATTCAGAAATTCTGAAAAATGGTATTCACTATTCCAGAAAATGCTGTCAAAGCCCTCCTAATGCTCTGGGCCTTCCATGACATATCACCTTCTTAGAGATGCATTCTCCAATAACTACAATCAGAATTTCTTTCTCTCTAATACTTCCATTATTGCAGGAGATATGTCCCTTAATTCAACACCTTTGCCAGTCTACTTATATCAGATATCTATGAAAATGTTCTCTCTCCAGGAAGGCAGAAACTATCTTTTTTTTTCTCTCTGTCACTAGCATAAAGCTTTACACTTCTCGGCTGGACTTAGATAAATATTTGATGAATTGAATGAATTCTGTTTTGTTTTAATAATGTATGCATATATCTAGTGTAAAATATGTAGTAGGCAAACATTGTATAAGATACCTCTCAAACACAAATTCACACCACACAGTAATTTTTCCAGAAGAGAACTAATAGTTCTTAAGCTCCTATGATACATTAAAGATTTTTACATGTGATCTCATTTAGTCCCCTTAATATATAGATAATTATTATTATTAACTTTGTATCTGTGAAGAAATGGAAGCTCAGAAAGCACACATAACTTTTACAAGGTCTAATGGCTGCTAAATGTCAGGATTCTCCTGTCTGCAGAACCCTCAAGTCCAAAGTATTATTTCACACTTTATAGTAGGGACCAAATACTTCAACATAGAGAGATGGGTTTGGAGAACTTTGGAGGCTTTTGGAGTGATATGAGGTATATATTTTGTTACCAGAGTTACCCAAAGTTTCTGAGACCCCAAGGAAGACATAAATAAATTAGAGATTATCTAGAGAAATGCAACCAAGATATGTTGAGCTCCTAAAACTATATATATATATATATATATATATATATATGTGTGTGTGTGTTTTTTTTTTTTTTTTTTTTTTTTTTTTTTTTGCGGTACGCGGGCCTCTCACTGTTGTGGCCTCTCCCGTTGTGGAGCACAGGCTCCGGACGCTCAGGCTCAGCGGCCATGGCTCACGGGCCCAGCCGCTCCGCGGCATGTGGGATCTTCCCAGACCCGGGCACGAACCCGTGTCCCTGCATCGGCAGGCGGACTCTCAACCACTGCGCCACCAGGGAAGCCCTAAAACTATATTTTATGTAAGATTAAGGAACTGAAGTCTTTTCTCCAAGAAAATAGTAAATAATATCGCATGATAAGGATATGGCCTTACCTAAAGAGACCTTTATACCCGGCTCCTGGGAGGTAACCTCTGAAACCTTGGAAATTCCCAAGTGTTAGGAGTATCTATTATTCATGGTGGACCTTTTGGACAACCTGGTAAATCAATCAATCAATCATGCATATATAATAAAGCCCCAATAAAAACTAGACGTTGAAGCTCACATGAGCTTCTCCTGTTGGCAATATATCATGTGTGTTGTCACACATCATTACTTAGAAGGAAAACACATTCTAAGGACAATGGAAGCTTCCACGTGGAACCCTCCCAGTCTCCGCGTGTGCTCTTCTTATGGCTGATTATCAGTACCATGTCCCTGTAATAACTGAAACTGTAAGTAGAGTAGATTTAATTTATTTCTGTGAGCTGCTCTAGTGAATTATCAAACCTGAAGATAGGTTTGAGAAACCTGAACTTCCAGAAGAAAGGGTGGTCTTGTGTGGATTCTTCCCTTTAACTTTGTAGTTGGCCCCTAACTCCTTGCAGTTAAGCTATAAAATCTTGGGCAGACTGGAAGATCATAACAGTCTGGAAGACCATACCCTTTACTCTGTGTAGATGTACAACATTAACACAATAATTTCAGAGATCCTTGAAGATGGATTATAGCATATTAAAAATTTGTGAAGAGGAGGGGCATGAAAAATGACCTTAAATTTTCAAAGTATTGTCATGTAGACATATTTGATATTGTTAGAAAATATTTGGCTCAATGTTGGAAAGAACTTTCTAAAAATTAGACCTATCCAAAGATATCATTAACTGCTTATGAAAGCAGTAAATTCTCTACCTTTGAATATATTAATTCCCAGTGTAGAGTCCTATAAGCCAGATGGATTATTAAGGGATTCTGGCCTCAGAGGACGGTGGATAATTGTTAAGATATCTTCAAACTCTAAGATTCTGCCATTTTATGGTCTATAGTTCTTCAAAATAGCAACTAATTGAACCAAGATTACATATTTAATAGGGTAAGTTGTTCAATTTGGCTCTTACAAAATCTGTTAATTTTGTTTTGCTTAAAAATACTAGAAAAAAAAAGAATGCCCTAGGATAGAACATTTAAATTTATAAAGTGCTGACTCAATCTTCCCATATAAGTTTCTGTCATTATCAGGATAAATTAAGGAATACTTACTTTTAAATATTAATGGAAATTATCTTTTTTCTGAAAAACACTTCTATCACCAATACAGAATTTTAATGATGTACCATAAGAACTGATATTCGGTTGCAAATGAATCAAACTCCAGAAAAGCTTTTTCAAATGAATCATAAGTGAATATAAACAAAATGTAAAACTGTCACACAAGAACATAAACTACACACTTAACAACAATTTAATTTAATGCAAAATATATTTACTTGCATTTCATGAAACATTTTTTCACATTATAATATCCCAATAAATGTCACATCAACCGCTCATGAAAAATGCCTCCTGAGGTTTCATGAGTAATTGCCATTTCTTTACACTCAACTGAATTTTAGGTTCTTGAGTAAAACAGAGTATGGGTTTTATTGAACAAATAGAAACTAACTTGTTCCTTGATATAAGGAATATTACATTTCACACATTTCTGTTAATACTCTGATCAGCACAAAGCATTGTCAGAACAAGCAACACAAAAGCACTTTACTAAAGGGAGCTAATTTCATGGACCTGATAATGTTATGAAATATAAAATAAAATAATAAGAATCCTGCCATATGAGAAGTGTAATACTCCCTGGTCCAACGTAGCTCAGAATATCTTATTGCTATTGATCTGTAGACCCTATAAGTTTGGGGTTGCCTCGGGCTATCCTTGCCTATTTTCACAATAACATCATCATTTTGTTCTAAAGGTTCAGCCTGCTCCAGGTTCCTAACTGTGACAAGTAAGATATGATATGAAATAATATTTAAAAATTATATATTAGATTAAGTATCTTAATTAAAACAGAAAATTCTTTTAAAAATTGGTAACAATGATATAACAAAGCAATATGTCTCTTTTCTTACTTTGGGGGCAAAAGCAGTAGGAAGAAGAGAAGTTTAAGAAGTGGGTCATAGACTCCCATATTTCATTTTGTAAATTTATATAACTTCTTGGAAAAATCTCTCCAATTCTTGACATAGAATTAAAATAGATTCAGGGAACCTTAGAACTTGAAGAAAATTCATTAATGTAATCCAGTTCTCAGAGTCTAAGTAAGATTTTCTCCCAGTTTCAAAATAGAATATGGGTCTAATTTTAGTGATGTATTATTGAAAAATTGGAGTATTTTATATGTGATAGCATAGCTTTGAACTCAAAGCATCCATACCAATGGAAAACTAGCTATAACTTATCCCCAATAAATATATAAAGGAAAGATATATCCTCTTCATATCTGGCAAGGGATATGAGATTAAAATCCTCTTCATATCTGGCAAGGGATATGAGATTAAAGCACTGTCAATAATGAGCTAACTATAAATTAACTCCATCTAATTTTCCAGTTTTTTTTTCATAAGAAGAATCAAAAAGACAACCCTAGAGGTGGCTATTCAAAAAGCCATACATTTCTGAAAGTCCATAAACAATCATATTCTTTTATTTGTATTCCCAAGAATAGACACATACTTCTGTTTTTAAATGACAATTAACATTTCATATAATGTCTTCACATTTTTATCTCAACTCTGCACTCCTCAGGATTGTGACAGAGTTGTACCATCTTCTTGGAGCAGGCTAGAATGTATCACGTGCTCCACCACAAGACAGTTCTGATGCTTTGAATTGTCCCTGTAATTTAGCCCATACTGATCTTCTCTAAAGTTCTTATAAAGTTAAAGGTTACCACAAAAGTCTAGTTCTAATGCAATATTCCTCATACCTTTCTGAGAATGAACTAGAATTATTTTATTTTGGAGAAGGTCTACATATGTACCTTGTGTTTGTTCAAGGCTACTTTCCCTGGAATTTCTCCATAATTTAATCCAATTTCAGACATACAAGTGGAATAATCCATAGTTTGATATGCACTAGGTAAATGTGCTCAAACCTGCTCAGTTGATGGAATCCCTGGAGATTAAGGTGCTCTTTTTGAAATATCATAAAATAATGTTATATTAAATTCTAACATGAGTTTGAAATATTTGATTCCTGGATGATGCAATAATTTAGTACTTAGAAAATCACAAAATTCCTCCCACTTAGTCACAATAAAGACAGGTTTTCTATGTGCCTCCTGTTGGGATGTATACAATACCATTTGCAAACAGATCTTACTAAAAAAAGGAAAAGAATCTGAATGTAGCATTTCAGTGAAGCACTTGGTTTACCGGAAACACCATTAGAAAAGAACATGACTAATGACACTTTAGGGATTAAATCAGCAAAATCCAGAATGAGAAAGACACTAAAGGGTAACTGATTCTGTTTCATCAACAAATAACTTGCAAAGAACTAAAAGAAGAGGAACCTATATATTGAAAGGGACTTTGGACATATGTCAACAAAATGCCATGTGTAGCCCATGTCTGCCTCCTCATTCAAACAAATTAACATTTAAAAAATGAGACAATCAGGAAACTTTGTACACTTATGGGATATTTGATGACATTAGGGAACTATTGTAAATATTTGTAGGGTTATAGTGATATTGTGCTTTAAAAAAGGCAGTGCTCTACTTTCAGAGACACATACTGAAATATTTATAAATGCCTGCATATTATATGATGGATGAGCTTGTTTCAGAATAATCCAGGAAATTAGAAGTGAGTGAATGGTGGGTACAGATGAAACCAGATTGGCCATACATTGATAAAAGTTGAATAGTTGGGTGTATATCCAAAGAAAGTGAAATCATTATCTCAAAGACATATCTGCAGCCCCATGCTCATTGCAACATTATTTACAAATAGCCAAAACATGGAAACAACCTAAGTATCCACTGATGGATAAATGGATAAAGGACATGTGGTATGTATGTATATGTTTGTGTGTGTATATATATGTATATATAATATACTGGAATATTATTCAGCCATGAAAAATAAGGAATCCTGTCATTTGTGACAACCTGGGTGAACCTTGAGGGCATTGTGCAAAATGAAGTAAGTCAGATAGAGAAAGACAAATACTATATGATCTCGCTTATATATGGAATCTAAATAAAAAACGAACCTATAGAAATAAATGGTAGGTTGATGGTGGCCAGGAGCTGGGGAGTTGGGGAAATGAGTGATGATGATCAAAGGGTAGAAATTGCCAGTTATAAAATGAATGAGTTCTGAAGATGTAATGTACAGCATGGTGACTGTAGTTGACAACACTATACCGAACACCTGAAATCTGCTGGGAGTAGATCTTAAATGTTCTTCCTACAAAAAACGGTAACTATGTAACTATGTGAGGTGATGGATGTGTTAAACTAACCTTATTGTGATAATCATTTCACCATATACAACACAATGTTACATGTTAAATGTATCTCAATGCAGCTAGAAAAAAGATGTCAATTTTCCCCCTCCCCTCTAATAAATCATTGAATAGTTGAACCTCTATGGGGGATGAGCATTTAGAGGTTCATTATGCTATTCTCTCTAATTTGTATATCTTTGGAATTTTCCATAATTGAAGTTCTTTTTAAAAGAAAGCTGATTACCTAAAATATATTTTCATTAATTTTAGAATGAGCAGAAAACCAAAAGAAAATGTAGCAAAAAATACATATGGAAGAGTTCACTGAAACAGAAAATGCAACTCATTCAGTAATATTTGGGGATTGGGGAGCTTCTGACCAGGGTTTGGTTTCAGGTATTCCATTGTTAAACTGTGTCTTCTAGAACAAAGGGCCGTCAAGAATTAGAGGAGGATAAGCACCACAAAACCAATATATTTGAATTACGTGCTAATAGAAGCACAGAGAAAAAGATTAAGATTAGCTAGAAGGTTAAAAGGAATACTCTCATTCTCACCTTATTTCACAGACCAAACACTAAGTCATATCTTTTATACAAGTACAAAAAACTTTATAGATTGAAGAGAATGAGCAAAGGATACTAGAGGGTAAATAATTTAAAAAGCACTTTTATGGTATTTAAAACAGCATATATTAGCCTTTTCTCCTAAATACTGAGTGATTAAACCTAAGCTGTGTATTCATCTCTTTCAGAGTCTATATTTTTTTTTCAGTAATTTCTTTTAGGTTGATGTCCATTTTAGTGTCTAGTCATCCAAACTGTTGTCAATATTTTGCCTGTTATCCTACTCGCATTGTCTAACTGGTACTGAGCAGTATTGTTAGTAGCCCAACACTATAAGACATCCATGTTACTAATTTAATCTGAGCATTTGCCTCAAAGCTTGAGCGAAAACTTTAGCTTTTGTTGGCCCAGCCCTGGTCTTGAACTCATCGGAGTATATTTGTTAGAATTACAGTCAAATTGAACCCACTATTCAATCAATAATTGAACTATGCTCCTAAGATGCTTTTTGTTCAACACTGAAGGAAAATAACACAGCTTGACCCTTGTGAAGTGTTATGAAGATCTGCAGTCAAGTGGAGACTTCTTTTATTCTGGTTGGAGTATTTTGTTGCTATTTTAACCTTGAGCTGGGCAGAATCATGAATAGCTACATAAAATTCCTTTATCTTTGTTGTTTCCATGTTAAGAGGCCTTATTAACACAAAGGCATTAAAATTGGATTGAGTCTGTAGCTAAACATTTAATTTTAATGCTTATAAAAACTTAAACTAGAGGATAATAGCTACCATTTACTGAGTATGTATTTTAACGAAACACCGATCTAAGGGCTTTACATACAGCATTACATTTATATACTTTTTCATTATTTATTGGCATTCCAAGAGATCATCCAGCCATTTGCACCCATCAAGCCTACCACTGTCCTACAGATTTTGCAGTGGTGGTGAGGAAAGTTATTGCAGCTTTTAAATATGTATCCCGCTGTGCACTGGAGCCAGCTCATACTGATTCAGGAGACAATTATGTGCAGCTTTTTCCAACTTCAAGGTTAAGTGACATCATATTGGTAGTTTAAAATGGCCATGGTGGGAGAATTTACACTACAGAAATTAGTAAACATCTTTTTTTCTCCCCCAGAGAGACAACTGTTAGACATTTACCATTTACATTACCATTTATCATTGTTATTGCTACTGCAGTGACTGTTTAAAGTTAGGAAATGACTGATATTGAGCAAAGAAGGAGAGAGGAAAAAAAACTGCTTCAGTAGTGTTCTGCCAACTCTGGGAAGCCATTCCCCAAGTTGTTTCATTTCTTGAAAGATCAGGTGAGAGAGCCATGGTCCTTTGGGCATTCTCTCAATAACTTGGTGGGAGGAGAAATTGGGGAAAGACTTTACATCAGGGGCCAGCAAACTACTGTCTGTGCACTGAATGTGGCTGATCCCCTGTTCTAATAAGTAACATGTTATTGGAACGCAGCCACACCCATTTGTTTATGTGTTGTCTGTGGCTGCTTTCACACCTCAACAGAAGTGCTGAGAAGTTGTGACAGAGACTGTATGGTCCACAGAGCCAAAACTATCTACTATCCTTCACAGAAAAAGTCTTCCATGAGTGAAATGGGTTTGGTATATGGATGATGCTTTGAGTTTAATGCATGCAAGGATGAGGTAGAAATAAGCTTCATTTCCTTGTTTTATCTCAATCTAATGAAGAGAGTTGCAGAAATGTAAGCTATGCCCCTCAATGTTATTGTATCTACTCAAGCAATTTCATCATGTAGGATGAGATCTCATCCATTGTGTTGGGAACACTCATTACTGGTCTCACATAGGTTGGGATACCCAGACCTTCTACCTGAATCTCTTTATTCAATCATTCATTCACTTATTCATTCAACAAATATTTATTAAAATCTACTAGGGTCCAGCCTACTAGGGTCCAGCCTACTAGGTTCTTTTTTTTTTTTTTTTTGCGGTACGCGGGCCTCTCACTGTTGTGGCCTCTCCCGTTGCGGAGCACAGGTTCCGGACGCGCAGGCTCAGCGGCCATGGCTCACGGGCCCAGCCGCTCGGGCGGCATGTGGGATCGTCCTGGACCGGGGCACAAACCCGTGTCCCCTGCATCGGCAGGCGGACTCTCAACCACTGCGCCACCAGGGAAGCCCTGATATGCATTTTAAATGAACGCCCTATCTTTTGTGCATAGTAGAGACTACAGTAGGTAATAAGAGGGAAGAAGAGCAGTTACAAAGCTATTGCAATCGTTCAGGCAAGAGATGACCTGTATGTGTAGGGCTTAGGGGTTACTAGAAACCATGAGAAGACAGTTAAAAGGATTTTGGATTCAAAATGCATGTAGAATTCCTAAGTCCTCTTTAAAACTGAGTGTTAATTTAATTCTCACTGCATAGGATAGAGAGTGGGGAGGAATTCATACATTCACTCAACAAACACATTGATCATCAATAAGAAAACAAGTGCTATATACTTGAGATTTAAAGTTAAATGAAGCTCAGTTTAGTGGAAAATAGCTGCCAATAACTGGGTTTCTCACATATCAGCTGTTTCCCTTACTTCATACAAATTCCCCTCACCAACCCCCCACCACCCTGACCTCCATCTCCTCCACTAAGTTCTCTGAATTCATGGGACCCTGCCGGGCCCATGGCTGCTCTCACTCAGGACATCTGAGGCTGCTGCCATCCAAGATGCTCTTCTCATCTAGAGTCTGAGAATGGAAGGAATGGATTAAAACAATATAGTCTATGTGGTACACACGCACACGCACACACACACACACACACACACACACACACACACATCCTAGTTTCAATGTCCAACTGTTGAGTCTTCCAAGTCTTTCCTATATCTATTGACATAGCTATGTGATTCTCCAGACAATTAAGCTATAGAATTTCTTTAATTCATGCTTTAATTATGGTGATCTCAGCTCTCTCTTGTTCCTTTCTTATCTTTCCATGGGAAGGTTTTGATTAAATACAGTAAATTTTTCAAACAGATTTCTTTGAAGGTCTTTATCGTTGACATAGAAAGACATACTCTCTCATATTAACCGTACAGGTCTCCGTGTTGCTGTGGGTTTTGTAAATTCAATATCTGTCCTCAAAGTTATGTTTCTTTCTTTGTCCTAAACAAAGGGCAGACCTTTGCTGATTTTCCAAACCAGCAAGAGTCAAGCCTTGAGTGAATATTTGGGCATTTTAGCAGTGATGGCGTTGTTCCCTGTAGCACGGACCTGCTTGTGACTCCAAAGGAACCATTCAACATCAGCAAAAATCTAGGGTTTATAAAAAGGAGAGAGAGGGGCATGAACCAACTGGCAGATGGTTCTGGAAGCTGAGAATAAGTGTACCAAGATAATACTCCTGAAAATGGTGTTTTTGACATCTAAGTACTGTGGGATTCAAACTGCAACACAAGACACTTCAATGAAACTTAAAAAATTATTAAAGAAGCAGGGAAATGATAATGACATGGGAAAGTTCTATATACTACATGTTATATGTAAAAGACATAAGTACATATACCATATTGTTGATATATTTTTAATTTTGAAAATGCTCTAGGTGTACAATCTTGATCATATGTTCCTTAGTGTTATGATGAAGATAAAAAATAAAATGGGGCTTGGTAATCCTCTCTGAGGTATAGGTGGGCTGCAGTGGACTCCCTCCACTTCACAAGCAAGGCTTAGGAGACTGCCTTGGGAGCTCCGGAAGGGTTAAAGTTTTGTCTGTGACACTGAAATTGAGGCCAGCTGTAGGTCATATTCACGTCCCAGTCACAGGAAAATGAACCTGTGAGACAGAACCTAATTATCTGCTAAAGCAAAAGCCAGTCTCAGTTCAATAACTTACGACAGAGCTAGCAGCCAGATATAGTGTTACCATGGCAACGCTGGAAAAAGCTCCACTGCCGTTGAGAATGAGGTGGAAGGGAAGGAGACTGTAACCCTAAATGTGCTGTACCGTTTGATCTCGGACATGTGGGTCTGTCTAGAAAACCAGGTTATTCTATACATGCCTACCATTGTCTATTCACTTGAATATCTGCCACAATTACTTAAAAGAAAAATGCAACTATAACATCCTCTAGGCTTAAAATAATCCACTAGTAAATGGCTACCTGCAAATTAATTTTAAAGAGAAAACATAAACTTCCCTTTTCTCCTCCTCCATGCCATCCCCAAATAAAGATAAAGCAGAACACAAAGGGTGGGGATTCTTGAATAACTCATCATTGTAATGAATGATTCTGTGTCCATGAAATTCATTATCACCCTCTTTTTCTCTTATTGCCAAATGCCAAGATATTTTTGAGAGAAAACTTTTTGGAATTAAGCAATACTATTTGCTTTTCTAAGGGGTAGAAGTAGAACTAGAAAGTAGAAGAGAAATATTTTTTCTCTGTGAACTCTAGACTGTCAGGTGAAAATTTCCTAGAATACTGAGTTAAGGAGAATCATACATTAGATGGACATAAGCCCTGCCAGGTTGGTCATTTTTCTTCTTGCCAGTTCAACTTTGTAGTTCTTTCTGGAACAGCACTGGATTTCTGAATTTAGGAGATGATAAGGTTTACACACACAGAACGTTCACTGGCCAGTTACCATGAATACAGTGAAAACAGCATCTCACTAAAAATATTTGCAGAATAAGAGCTTACCATATAGTCATACGCACTTAGAGGAGGAATTCAGAAGTACATTCCTTTCTCTCTCTCTTTCAATCTTTCCCAATGGAGACAAATCATGCTAAATCTTGTCAGTTACAATTATTGGATTTCAACATATTTGACAATTTTGATATGCCATTAATGATGTAATAAGACACGTCTAGTACATAATATTATCACTTGGGCTTGCTATCCAGTTGTGATACCAAATTTGAATCAAATAGATATACATGCATAAATATACAGATATAGCAGTGTTTTTGTATAACTCATAAACACACTGGGTTTGGAATATGGAGAGGAAGGGATCTGGAGATGAACAATATCCTTTTCATATGCATGAATAACTTTGCAGTAATGCAAATCAGAAAACACAAAATGGAAAGTAGGTTTCTTCTAGCAGAAATATGACTAAGAACGTAGGCTGAAATTTGCCAGTATATTAGAGTCACCTATGATGTCTGTGAATTCCCTTTAAGGTGTCACATCTTTTAAAAACATTTTACCCTACTCTATTATATTTTCAGTATATAATTACATAAATATAGAAATCCATAACTTTAAATTCCTTTACACTGCCACAATGCATGAAAGGGAGCTTTAGGATTTTAAGAAGATAAAGGTGGTAGTAGTGGGGTTGAAGTGTGCAGACAAGCAACATCAAAGGGCAAAATGAATTTTCTGATTAACTTCCAGGTAGAAGTAACCTAACCTCTGCTCCTGACCCTAGGTTAATTCCTTTTCAAGTAAATAGAAGCCAGAGTGTATACCCCTTTCTAAGACAGATGTTTCTGAGACCTGATTATTAAAGAGTTTTTTATGGGTTGCCAAGATGCCAACAATACAGTCCAATAAACGATTTGGATCCTGTTACTCATAATATGAATAAGTTTTTCTCTTAATTTTTCCACCTACATGAATTAATTAGTTGGAAAAGAAAATGAAGCAATTTTATCAGAAAAGCATCTGAAAGAGCTATTGATTCAAATGCTTTTACATTTTAACCTTATCACACATGATTAGCTTGCAGATATGAGCTTAATAATGACGCAAAGCACCAGATTTCACTGGATTCTGTTCCACCTGAATTGCCAGGGAGGATATTGGAAGGACTAACAAAGAAATAATACTGTTTTTCTCATGATGTTCTCTTAGCCAATGATTTTGAAGAGATGTGCCATGATTTTGCATAGCACATTCTCAACTATTCCATGGCATATTTTCTTTAGCATCATCAACATTCCCTATATTTTTGTGGGTAAGTGTGCTTTTGTGCGTTTTTGTTTCTTTCTAACTGTAATCCTACTGTCCACCCACAGGCAAGAATTTTGTGAAGCACATGCTCCATCCAGTACAAAGGAATGGGTATGTTCAATTAACACTAAACAAATACAATAAAATAAACTGTAGCTGAAACTAAGTTTACACTTTAAAACTAAATTTACAGATTAGAATAATCTGCTTGCCATATGGAAGGTACTCAGCGTGTTTGTTGATTGATTGAATAAATGAACGAGCCTATCTGACAAGGACCGAGACAAAATAAGAAAAAACAAAGTCGTGAAAGAAACTTGAAAAAGACTACATCCTAGCTAAACCTTGGATAAAGGTTCCAATTTCCAAAGGTTATGAATTCACTCACTAAAAAGGGAATGGAAAAGAAAATCTAGAAATATAGTTATCACTATTGAATCTATCATTTTAAAATGGACTAGAATATTCTAGAATATATGAGAATTTTGTATGTAATAAAGTCGGCATTTCACATCTCTGATTTCTACTTTCTCCCCACTAAGGCTACCCTCTGTTTTCTGGTCCTCACTAACCTCTGCTAATATGTCTTTTTTGGGTGTTGGTCTTTCACCCTTGAAAAATTCATGAAATTCTTCCCTCAGCAGTGAAACTATTTATATAATACTGCTCTCAGCGAGCCCAGCTTGCTGATTAAACCTCTTTCCTTGGTTCTAGCTGTTGATGTGGATCTTCTGAAACTCCACAGCATCCTCCATCTGTTTTCAGCTATCTCCCTGATGCCTCTTGAAGACAAGGAAGCTTCTCCAGATCTCTCCTGTGCCCTGCTGAAGGGCTTTCTTGGGAGAAGGTGATGGGTTTAGGGTGAGAGGGCTAGGATGCTAGTTCAGACTCCCTTTAGTTCTCCCCTGCTGCCATTCTTAGAAGCATCTACAAAGCTGCCCCCCGTCCCCAGGAGGGTTCCAGGTGTCAGGGCTCATAACCCCTCTGGCCCTTATGTCTTTATACTCATCCAACAGGAATCTGTTACCCACTTCCAACTACTTCTAACTCATATCCTGAACCCTTCTCTCGTGTAGGGTTAACTTTTATAAATTCTATGATCCAGATCTCTAGCATCAGGTTAATACTTCTAACCAACCCCTTTAAGAATGAAAAATAAAACCATTTCCCTCTCCAGAGCCTAGCTCTTCCAAATCAGAACAGTTCATTTTGAGCTTATTGTACTTGCTTTAAGGTTTAAAAAATAATCTACTAAGCACTTTAAATCTTCTGTTGACTCTGTTCTTGACTGTGTTTGCCCTTCCACTAAAGAAGTATATGTCATTGATCAAATAAGTACAGAAAAATAAAGCAACAAACATAAATTGGGAAAGTAATAGCTTTGGTTAAACATTTCCAGAAATCATTCCACGTGCAGTTAATCACTTGGTTCTGCCAATTCTATCTTCTAAACACTTCTCTGTTCCCTCCTTGTCTCTTCTCTTCCACTGCCACCACCTTCATTCAGGCCATTATCATCTGTCCCAATTAATATATCAATGGAATAATTATATAAATGTGTATTTATCATCAGAATACTATTTATATTAGGAAAAAAAGGATGGAAAGAAACTCAGTTTACACCTATGAATGCACAAGTTAAACAAACTGTATTATACTCAAACAATAACATAATGAGCATATGCTAAAATGATAATATGTGGGGAAGTGTTCATTTGGTATTTAACAATTAAAATGCAAGTTACAAATATTTATGAAGATATTCAGTGTATGTGTGTGTGTGAATGAGAGAGAGAGAGAGAGACAAAGAGGGAGAGAGAGAAGTATGATTATATACTATATGATAACAGGAGTTATTTTCTGAGTGATGAGATTAATATATATATGTATACATACATACATACATATATGTATATTTTTTCTATCTGTCTGGAATTTCTAATTTTACAAAATGAACACTTGTTATTGTGTAGGAAAAGTTTAATTTATTTTGTAAATAAGCTAGTTGTCTTTGGACTAATGTGAAAATATCTTGAATTAGCTTAAGATGGATTGAGACTAGTAAGTTTAATAACATTGGATAGGTAGGTTACTCCATTTGTAGTTACTCTATTTTTAATCAGTAATGCTATCTTTCCAGTTGCATACAGAAGAATTCCAGGATTTTTCAGGATATGAAGCACTTGAGGAAAACAGGAGTTTGAAATGAGATATGTTTTCATAAATACGTTACAAAGAAATTTCTACCTATTGCTAATCAACATATTTATTTAGGCTGAAGGTTGAGATAAAATGTCTCTATATTATGGTTTTGTTCATTATTTACTGAATGCTTAAAAATTATTAGTGAGATACTATGACAGAGATTACTAGCTTTCTGCAATATCTATTCTCCTCTCTTTCCTCTAATTTTTAGCTGGATGAATGACTACTCAGAAGAAAGTCTACATTTCCATGCAACCATTTCCCAAAAGCTTTGTGTACCTGCTGACTGAGATCTAAGGGCATGGGGAAAGGTATGTATAAGAATTCCAGAAATTTTCTTTAAAAGAAAGTGTAGTGTCCTTATTTTTCTCTTCTTACTCCTACTGACCAAAAAACAACATGGTGTAGCTTCAATGGTCATTTTGAGATTACCTGAGAAATGAGTCAGTCAAAGAGAGAAACAGGATAGAAGAAGCCTAGATTGCTGACCAGCTTTCCATAAAAATGATTTTCAAAGCTGTGTAATCACCTCCAAAATTTTCATTACTTGTTTGACATCTTACCTTTGGGAGTCACATTCACACCATGAATCCAACATGCATGGTATCAAAGTTCTACTAACTGAAATAGGAGTCAGGGGGGATCTGATGCTGGTTCACAGAAGGATTATCATCATTCTCATTCTTCTAGTGTCAAAAAGAGGAAAAATTTATTGTCACTTTCTACTCCTTTCTTACCTGCCATAATTTTTATCCCCATGCAATATATTAGGTTATGAAATTGTCTTAATTATATAGTCATGATATCTCATATTTACCTTCTCCTTTTCACACTAAGTATTACTAATGGTTCTTAATTTTGGAGTGATTTTAGTCTCCATTTAGAGTCTTATAAACACTAGGATTGTTTTCCCCCCAAAAATGAATATCCACTCAAAATATTTCATATAATCTTATAATCTCATGGGAACATGGTAGACCTCAGATTAGGAATCCTTGGTTTAGATCTCCTTTTTTGTTTCTTTCTATGTCTAATTATCCCTGATTCTTCATAGTTTAACATTCTCTACTCAACTCTTTATCAATTGGGGTGTTAATCATCTAGGAGCTTTTACAAAATGCAACTGCATGGGCTCGACTTCTAACATACTGAGTCAGAAAGTACAGGGTAGGAAGAATGGTGTATCTTCATAAGTCTTTCTGAGTAGTTCTGTTATGTCCCCTGGGTTGAGGTCTTAAGTTACACTGACTTTGGATTAATCTTGCATCATCCCCCAAATCTTTAAAGGATTCTCAGTGTCTGCCACACTGTAAAACTACACAATTACCAGAAGAGCCCGTGTGACCATTATAGGGCCTCCTTAAACTGACTTCAGCTTACACTTCAATAGCCATTTTATAAAAATGCACCAAATCTTCCAACAAAATTGAATGCCAACCACAGCCCATCTTTCTTGCATCTACACATTTGCACATGCTGCATATTCTTCCCGAAATCCAGCCATTATTCCCTCCAGAAATCCTATCTGTTACAGACTAGCTAAACGCAGCCTCCTCTAGGGAATCTTCCTTGATTCTCAACAACCAACGTAAATACTTCCTCTCCAAACCCAAAACATTATATATTCCTTCTGGATCTGTCACATTCTGAGTTGATGACTTTTTTTTTTTTAGTTTTTCTTATTTTCTCATAAGAACATAATATCTTGTGAAGAAGGAATTCTAATCTCATTTTGTATTTTACACATACTTAGCATAGGGTCTTGTTTTGTATAGATTATGAATGAATGGATGGATGAGTAGAAGGGTGGATAAAAAGATTTAAGGGTTGAAAGTCTCCTCAACTGTCTACAACTGTACTTGTTCATGGGGCATCACAAAATAATGAATTTAGCAATCAAAGAATATTCTTGTTTAGGAGTGAGATTTGGGACAAAATTGACGACTAATAATGAAGATGATAAAGAGAAATCACTGCCAGGCATTGTGGTAATTTTTCTATACTTGACAAGAGAGAGGGGTGATGCTCAGATTCTCAATTAATAATTGTGTTTAAAAGATCTAAGTTTCATTGAGTTTAAATCAACCTTGTTGAAGGAGCAAGCAAAAGTACTAAGGAAGTACAAGTTTCTCTCCTTCTGTGGTTTTAAAGAAATTGCAGTGTTCTCCTAAAGGTGGAAGACATAACAGCATAATTAATTTTTAAGAATTTTTTTAACATTCAATGCCAAGTTCCTAAAAGATCTGTATAGAACTACTTTTCACACTAGTCAAATGTGGAACTTTTTCTATGCCACTTGGTCAAAAATATTGAGGCAGAATTTAATGCTTGACCCATGTAATACAATTAAATGCATGCTATTCCTCACTGACTTTATAATCCTTAAACCTACATTTTATGTGCAAGAACATAAAAGTATAAATCAAATACTTTTCAGAGGATTCTAGGCTTGAGACCCTTTTATAATTGAAGTTCAAAATCACTCCATAAATGACATTATGTATTATTAATCAAAGGTTAATCTGGGTATGTGTGTACACAGCTTGTATTTTCTTAAATTAATTAATTAATTTATTTTTGTCTGCGTTGGGTCTTTGTTGCTGAGCATGGGATTACTCTAGTTGTGGTGAGCAGGGGCTACTCTTGGTTGCCGTTCGTGGGCTTCTTATTGTAGTGGTTCTCTTGTTGTGGAGCACGGGCTCTAGGCGCGAGGGCTTCAGTAGTTGTGGCACACAGACTCAGTACTTGTGGCTTGCAGGCCCTAGAGTGCAGGCTCAGTATCTGTGGCACAATTTCTTAGTTGCTCCGTGGCATGTGGGATCTTCCAGGACCAGGGCTCAAACCCTGGTGGCACAATGGTTAAGTATCTGCCTGCCAATGCAGGGGACACAGCTTATATTTTTAAATCGCAGAACACTTTACAAAATTTCTGCAAAACTAATGGCAATTGCTGTTACTGCCACATTTTTAAACTATCAATACATCGTGGTTAAAATAAAATCTGGCTTATCGGTGATTTTTTTTCTTATATAAAATTTAAAAAATCAAGTTTTCATCTTGAGATTGAATAAGGAAGTAGGAATATGGTTTTTACAGCTAAAACATATATAACAACTCAGTCCTCTGATGATCATGAAAAAATCCCAAATAAGTCTCAAGAAGACACAAGAAGAAAAGGCTCGGAGTAGCAACCAAAGATTTGTGAAATAAAATTGATTTCCATTCAAATCAGGTCTTCTACTCTTCTTGAAAATGTCAGCGTGTCAGCCTTGGCCATTACAAGACTGATTTATAGTTGAGACAAAGCAGTAGTACCAGCTGACTGTCTGGAGCCACGGTCCAGTGTCTGGAAAGGCTGCCGATGGCAACCGTCCTTTTCTTAACCAATCAGCAAGGTTTAACTAAAAGCTTAACCTTTTTTTTTCTGTATCTTGATAAGATCAAGATAAAATACAATCTGGAAGATTTACTTTGTGGGAAATAAACAAGAATTGTGGGAGGAAGTAGGTATCATACTTCCACAGAATAAATAATGAACATTATTTATGGCAATCTATATTTCAGACATTTAGAAACACGGAGTATAAATGGATATTCCAAATATGACAACTTATTTTAATATAGTGGAAACCACAGCATACTTTTGTAATTTGATTAATTAGGAAGAAAACTTGTGAATGTTATAATCAATTTTCAAACTTTCTAAATTATATTTATAGCATTACTCATCTGCATCACAAAAACCCAAAATGTTTTTCATGAGAATAATTATTTATAGCAAAGTAATCTTTTTCTCATTGAAGAAGATCCCTAAATAGTAGTTTGTGGTAGTAAAATGTTTAAACTTGTCCAGGTCATACCATGATAAAAAATAGTGCTGGGCTTCCCTGGTGGCGCAGTGGTTGAGAGTCCGCCTGCTGATGCAGGGGACACGGGTTCGTGCCCCGGTCCAGGAAGATCCCACATGCCGCAGAGCGGCTGGGCCCATGAGCCATGGCCACTGAGCCTGCGCGTTCCGAGCCCGTGCTCAGCAACGGGAGAGGCCACAACAGTGAGAGGCCCGCGTACCGCAAAAAAAAAAAAAAAAAAAGTGCTGAAAAGGATAAGGATCTGACATTCAAATTATATAAAATCACATAATGGTTGTACTTATATAAAGAAGACGTAGTTATATATATATGTGTATAATATGAATGTATATATGACTATATATACAAATATATCTGTATAAAATTATAGTCATTGTATTGATTTTATACAATTAGAATGTTTTACATAGATACACATACATATACATATATAGATGTATCTTTAAAGACACTAAAAGAGGAAGAAACCAACTCATAAACCAAAATAAAATACCTTCAAGAATCAGCAACATAAAGCTCCCTAACATTATAATATTAGAGGTAAAAGTGGAAAGAATATAAAATTTGCTATAACAGAATGGCCTAAACATATGGTGGCTGAGGTAGACACTAGATTACAAAATATAATCACCATCCCTTTTATACCAGTTTCCCATTTTTTTTTTTTTTCTTTTGCGGTACGCGGGCCTCTCACTGTTGTGGTGTCTCCCGTTGCGGAGCACAGGCTCCGGACGCACAGGCTCAGTGGCCGTGGCTCATGGGCCCAGCCTCTCCGCGGCATGTGGGATCCTCCCGGACTGGGGCACGAACCCGTGTCCTCTGTATCGGCAGACGGACTCTCAACCACTGTGCCACCAGGGAAGCCCCAGTCTCCCATTTTTAATAATCCTAAATAATTTTTAAAATGAGAAATTCCTAAATGAGTCCAAATATTGACTTCCTGATGTATGCCAAATATTAAATGATCATGAAAAATGCTAATAAAATGTAATTAATCTCCATGATACTCAAGATTGAGATTTGCTGCTGTAGATGTTTTATAGTTATAAAGC